>NC_065584.1:15737356-16078606 GCF_024542745.1 Macaca thibetana thibetana
GTTTCCAAGTGTGAGATCTAGAGGCTGGGTTCAAGTCCCAGCTTTCCTCCTTACTTGTTATCTGTGAACTTGGACAAGTCAGCTAACCTGTGTAAGCCTCAGTTTTTCTTCTGGAAAATATGGAGAGTAATAGCACCTCCTTCATGGGGTTGAGGCGAGAATTAAATAAGAGGAGGCATGTAAAGCATTTAACCCAGTGCTTGGCATGTAGGGAGCCTCAGGGATTGACAAACATCACTACTACTCTACTGAAAGTATGAATGGAATCTACAAACTTAGACGTAAAATAGGACACTCTCAGTTATGATGGGCTGGAGCCAGAGACCCGGGGCTCTACAAGGCTTCTGGGGGAGGTGGGGAGGCACGACCGAAGCAGATATTACCTGAGCACACTTGACTTTTCAAATCAGCATCCTAATTCTGCTGGCTGAGAACCCATCACCTGAGGACCCCTGAGAGAGACAGGAAGGAGTTTTTCCTTCTGGGATGTGAGAGGCACGAGGCGTGTAACACCCGGAATTATCTGATGGTGGAGAGGCAGCTTCTTTTGCGTTGACACCCTCTCTGGGTGACTGCAGCCACCAGCGGTCTGTGAGTGAGAGAGTAATCCGAGGACATGTCACATGGGGAAACTAGGGAAAGCAAGTTTTCGGGAAACAACAAATGTAAGAAAAACATGTTTTCTTTGGCATGCTTATCGAATGAGGTTCAAACAGGGGCTCTGTTGCCAAACTCTGTGTGTGATGAAGAGTTGGCTTTTCTGGAACGTCTGCTTCTGCATCAACCACCATAGCCCATGCGGATGAGTTGTAAATCACATGGACAGGGGCTCCCCCTCCACGTCAGGCTGGCTGGAAGCTGCTGCTTCCCTTGTCCCAGGGAGGAGCCAAGGTAGGCGGGCCACAAAGAGAAAAATAATATCCCTGCCCATCCCTCACCACTCCGGAGTTTTCTCTTTTAGGCAGTTTTTTGTTTGTTTGTTTGTTTGTTTTTCACAGTGAAGTTTTAATATAATTAAAAAATCCTGGCCTTTTGGATATATCCCTTCATTATGACTTTAGGAACAATATTGTTCCTGAAGTTGGCGAAAGGGGTGATTGAAGGGGAGTTGGCACTGCGAAAGCTGCCCCTTCGGAGGACCCTCTAGGGCCAGGGAATGTTTTTTTGGGTCTTGGGGAAACCCCCAGAAAACCCCAGTGGGCAAAGAAATCAGCCCCTTGGGCAGGTCAGAGGTGGAGGGCGGATTCCCCTACCTGGTGAAATAAGTTTATCGTGAATGGAAGGTGCAGCCGAGTGAGAGGCAGATGTTGGAAGCTCGATGGAGGTGGATTTCAGCTCCATGCAGGGAAGAATTTTCTGACAATTAGAGCTGTCCAAATATCAATGGGTATCCTCAGCAGGTAGTGAGCTCCCCATTGCTAGAAGTGCTCAGGAAGTGAATTGACAGCTTATTTTCAGTAAAGCCATCATATGTATCGAGACAGTGTGGGAGTTGGAGTAGATGACCACTCAGCTCCCATCCCCACGTAGACTGGGATTATATACAGCAGGTGTAACTTGTCACCCCAGATATGGACGAATGCAGTTTCTCTGAGTTCCTCTGCCAGCATGAGTGTGTGAACCAGCCTGGCACGTACTTCTGCTCCTGCCCTCCAGGCTACATCCTGCTGGATGACAACCGAAGCTGCCAGGGTAAGGCTGTCCGGAGGGGCCTGGCTGGGGTGTGTGTGAGGTGGAGCTGCTTCAGGGGGTCATCTGGAGGTCCTCACCTGGGGAATCGTGTGCAGCTTTGGGAAGGTGGCAGGGGTGGGGGTGTGAGTGGGTGCTGGTGGCTGTCATAGTGGCAGCTCTGGGCAGGATGCCTGGCCTGGTGTCTTCCCTCCCTGTAACCCATCCTTTGGCCAGGATATTGGCCACTTAAACTTCTGTAATGAACTCTGCAGATGCAGACGGCAGCCTCTAAGCGTGGCTTTCTGCCTCCCCAGCCAGATCTCTGAGGCTCCTCTGAGAACTGCTCCAGAGCTAAGCAGGACTTTTATGGCCTGGCCAGAGCCTGGGCTTTCTTACGTGGCCTAGAGGGCAGTTTGGTCAGCCTTTCTCCAAGTGATCTCTCCTAGAGCATGGTTGCCAGGGAGACCTCACACACCTGACTGCTCTGTTCCTGGAAGGGTTGGGACCCCAGACTGTAAAAGGGTGGGTCTTCTCCTGTTTGCCTGCTTGGCCTGGCTTCCAGCCCCATGCTCCACACACTGAGGGGTCATTGTGGAAGCGACTGACCCATTCTCAGCCTCCTTGAACCTGCCTTAGCCCATCGCCAAGCAAGAATTCTCCATAGTGGTGCCAGGCGACAGAAGTATCATGTGAGCTACAGATGTGAGCCATCTATGTAATTTTACATTTTCTAGTAGCCACATTGAAACACGAAAAGAAAATGGGTAAAATTACTTTTACTACTATATTCTCTTTTCTTTTCCTTTTTTCTTTTTCTTTTTTTTTTTTGAGACAGAGTCTCACTCTGTGGCCCAGGCTGGAGTGCAGTGGTTCTCACTGCACTTGGCTCACTGCAGCCTCTGCCTCCCAGGTTAAAGTGATTCTCCTGCCTTAGCCTCCCAAGTAGCTGGGACTATAAGTGCATGCCACCATGCCGGGCTAATTTTTGTATTTTTAGTAGTGACGGTGTTTTACCATGTTGACCAGGCTGGTCTCGAACTCCTGTTTTTACTACTATATTTTCTTTAATGCAGTATATCCAAAATATTATTTCAGCATGTATTCAATATAAAAATTATTGATGAGATGTTTTACATTCTTTTTAAAATTATGTATATATACACACACACATATATATATGTATATATATATTTAAATTAAGAGACAGGGCCTTGCTTTGTTACCCAGGCTGGTCTTGAACTCCTGGCTTCAAGTGATCCTCCTGCCTCAGCCTCCCAATGTGCTGGGATTACAGACATGAGCCACTGTGCCTGGCTCACATTACTTTTTGATCCTAAGTCATCAAAATCTGGTGTGTATTTTCCACTTACAGCACATCTCAGTTTGGATCAGCCACATTCCGAGTACTCAGTAGCCACATATGGCCTGTGGCTGCCATATTGGATAGTACAGCTCTGTAGTAAGACCCAGCTTACCCCACCTCCACACATCTGGCCTGGCCAATAATGCTCTGCCTCTGCTTCTTGTCTACCCTGCATTTCAGACATCAATGAATGTGAGCACAGAAACCACACGTGCAACCTGCAGCAGACTTGCTACAATTTACAAGGGGGGTTCAAATGCATTGACCCCATCCGCTGTGAGGAACCTTATCTGAGGATCAGTGATAAGTAAGTCATGGTGTCCCCTTGGGGAATAGAAACCTGACGAGGGCTCAGGAGGTTGGCGGTGTGGTGTGAAAGAGTGTACCAGCCAGGAAGTCAGGGGACCTGGCTCACTACCTATGTCATGTGCTCGTGTGTGTGTGTGTGTGTGTGTGTGTGTATATAGAATAGAACCGAGTAGAATAGATAGAACAGACTGGAATAGAAAATATCAGAGTACATTGCACATAGCGAGAGTCAATATTGTTTTCTGCAACTTCTCTTTTAGTTTTGTGTGCTACTGGTT
The DNA here is from genome assembly GCF_024542745.1 of Macaca thibetana thibetana. Lineage (NCBI taxonomy): Eukaryota > Metazoa > Chordata > Mammalia > Primates > Cercopithecidae > Macaca > Macaca thibetana. The sequence goes on from NC_065584.1 coordinate 15,740,978, forward strand.
TGCAGTGCAAAATGTGTTACTGTGGGTTGTCAAAAAGTTTGCAGAACATTCCATTACAAGTTATAGGATCTGAAACACATACCTACATACAAGAAACAACTATTTTTCAAAATGTTTGACCACAACACACAGTAAGAAACACATACAAGGCTGGGTGTGGTGGCTCATGCCTGTAATCGCAGCACTTCGGGAGGCTGAGGTGGGTGGATTGCCTGAGCTCAAGAGTTCGAGAGCAGCCTGGCCAACATGGTGAAACCCTGTCTCTACTAAAAATACAAAAAAATTAACTGGGCATGCCACGCCTATAGTCCCAGCTACTCAGGAGGCTGAGGCATGAGAATCGCTTGAATCTGGGAGGAGGAGGTTACAATGAGCTGAGATTGTGCCACAGCAGTCCAGTCTGGGTGACAGAATGAGACTGTCTACACACACACACACATACACACACACACACAGTGTTCTCTATCACTCCCTCACTCATGCCAGAGCTATGCAAAGATTCTCTAGAAAGCTAACCAAGCTGAGAGTTGAGTCAGGGTTCTAGAATCTCCTCTTCCCTCTAATGACTTTGTTCTGGAAACATGGGGTCTTTTAGAGGTTGGCTCCTAAATGTAACATGCATAGGACTCACCTGGTGATCTCGTTAGAGTGTGATTCCATGGGTTTGGGGTGGGGCCCAAGATTCTGCCTTTCTGGCAAGCTCCCAGGTGAAATGAATGCTTCCAATCTCCCTGGACTGCTCTGCGAGTATTGAGGTGCTGGAGAGTTGAGTATTGAGGTGCTGGACAGTTCTCTAGTTGGTGCTAATCAAGTTTCTGATGTCATCTTGGTCAACATTTTACTAAATCACCAGATGGCAAATATTAGAGTTGAGGATAGAATTAAAGTGAAGACAACTTCCAAAAGGTAAATGCAGTAGGACAGTGGCTTTCTGTTCCTGGCATACTAGGAGTTCCTTTTCCTTCTCTTTTATCCCTTTTTTAAACCGTCTTAGTTGCTCCTTGGCCTCCTATCTTCCAAATGTTCACACATTGACTTCCCTTGAGCAACACCAAACCCCCGCATGGGAGATGAAAGGATGAATCAAACACACCCATCCTGCCCTCTCAGAATACAGCCTCTAAGAGAGGAATTCATGGCTTACCAGTGGTTCCCACTTTGATAACAAATTGGCAAAAGAGAGGATGATGCCGGGACAGGTGGGTCCATTAGAGACATCTTCACTTGTTGCTAAGAGCTGTGCTTCTAAGCAACTCTTTAGAACAGGGCTTTTTGACCCCCGATATAAGGGCTGTTTTTGGCAGAGCAGAGCTCCAGGCTGCTCTTCCCAGCTTCTTTTCCTGGTTCTCTCTGGGTTTTTCCAGGCCGCCCCTGTCTGTGGCTGGGGAGCTGATCCGTTTCAGCTCGCAGCACTGAGCTGGAGTTACTGGTGGAGTCTCTGGCATGACGCTGACAATGCTCCATGACTCCCTCGCTCCAGGCTCCAGTCCAGTAGGACGCCAGCAGCCCCTTCCAACTCCTTGTCCGGTTCAGGTGTCCTGTGCTTCTGCCAGTCTGAACAGGACTTGCTCACGCCTTTACCCGTGTCCAGGAATGGCCAACCTCCCTGCTTGTGTGCACATACTTCCAGCCATAGGGAAGGCATTCCTTTCATCTCCACATAGCCAGAGCTGCCCCATCTTTCAGACTTCAGCTCAGATGCCACCTCTCCCAGCTGTTTGTGGTCCTCTTCAGCTGGGAGCCATCACTCCCTCCTCCAAACTTCTTTTAGAAAACAATGATTTTATATGCCACACATGATACTTTGTTGTGGCCATTTAGGCACTAGAGACGTTTTGACTTGGCTGTTTTGATGCAGCCTTAAAAAAAACTTGCTCTGCCACCCAGGCTGGAGTGCAGTGGTGCAATCTCAGCTCATTGAAGCCTCAACCTTTTGGGCTCAAACAATCGTCCTGCCTCAGCCTTTTAAGTAGCTAGGACTATGGGTGTGTGCCAGTGCGCCTGGCATATATATATATATACACAAAATATATTTATTTTTATATATTATATACAATATATAAAAATATATATATATATACTATATATATATACAATATATATATATACAATATATATATATATAAAAATATATATATATTATATATTTATTATAATATATAATATATATTTATATATTTTTTATATATATATATTTGGTAAAGCCAGAGGTCTTGAACTCCTGGACTCAAGTCATCCTCCTGCCTCAGCCTTTCAAAGTGCTGGGATTATAGGCATGAGACACCATACTCTGCTTAGAATGAATGGAAATTTATAAAAAGGAAGAGTAGGCTGGATGGTTTAGATGGAGGAGTCCAAAGGCCTCTCTGAAGAAATGACATTTGGGCTGGAACGGGAAAATGAGTTGATTTTAACTAAATAGAGTGGAAGATCAGAAGGAACAGTATGTGCAAGGGCTAGAAGGCAAAAGTGCCTCAAAGGCACTGGAGATGGTTGGATGTGGACTCTCTTTTGGAAGTAGAACCAACAGGTTTTGTGGATAGACTGGAAGTTAGAAAGCGGCAGAAACACAGTAAGACTGACTCCTAGCGTTGGCCACCACCGCACGTATCAACAGACATCTTCATCCTATTGTGAACCCTATTGTGGAGTCTCAGGGCAGGGTCGGAGACAGAGGAAGGGGGTGTTAGGGGTGAATCAAGGGGTGTCTATAACAGGCATTCTTTGGTAGTAAAAGTCAGTGATTTTATATTAGGGCACTCTGTTAATAGTTGCTTCGTATTAGAGATATTTGTGTCTGTGATTTATTTCTCCTATTAGAAAGCAAACTATCTGAGGTCAGGATCTTATTATTCATTGAATTTCCAAAATGTCCAATGTCTTATCTTGTACATAGTTCTAACTCTTGTTTATCAATTATCAAATGACAATATTTGATACTATTCTATTCAATTCCATTCCATACAGACTGAGCTGAGTGCAATAGAGAATGTACAAGGATCTCCAAGACCTGTTAATCCAATTTCTTACTTTAAAAATTTCTTTCTTCCTTTTTTTTTCTTTTTGTTTTGTTTTTTGAGACAGGGTCTTGCTCTGCCGCCCAGGCTGGAGCGGCATATTTGGCCTACATGGCAAGTGTAAACTATCTTGGAGAATGTTTTAACATTCTGAAAACCAGAGATCTAAGGTTTATATTCTGTTTAGTACCAGAACGTCTGATTGGTGAGAAAAGTCCATTCTCTAGGAAACAGAGCTCGCCTACATGCTGGAGAGTTTTTAGACTCAAGCTAGGAGCAGAGACATTCTACAGTTATGGCATTTGGATGTTAAAAATGGGATGGCCTCATTTTCAGTGTTTTAAGAGAGGAAGTAGGCACAACCAGCACCTGGAATGGATTTCTTGAGTTCTCACATGATTTCCCTTTCCACAGCCGCTGTATGTGTCCTGCTGAGAACCCTGGCTGCAGAGACCAGCCCTTTACCATCTTGTACCGGGACATGGACGTGGTGTCAGGACGCTCCGTTCCTGCTGACATCTTCCAAATGCAAGCCACGACCCGCTACCCTGGGGCCTATTACATTTTCCAGATCAAATCTGGGAATGAGGGCAGAGAATTTTATATGCGGGTAAGAGGGAGTGGGGACTGGGGACACCATCTGTAACAGTGGCCTTGTGCTGTCTCTCCCAGGAACATGCTGAATGCAGGCAGGTAAGAGTGGAGCTAGGAGGGACAGGCATTGAGAGAGAAGAGTAGAGAGTGTGGTTCAAGGTCCTGGTTTCCACCACTTTCTGGGTAGTCTTACAAAAGATACTTCTCCTCCTGAGCCTCAGGATTCTCATCTGTGAAATGGGAAGTTAGGCCAAGACTCAATCTCAGGCCTCTTTTCTCCTAACATTCTGTTGGAGAGGCATTCACTTCTCCATTTTTCCACCCACCCATGTGACAAGTATTTCTTAAGTACCTACTATGCAGGCCAGGCACAGTGGCTGACGCCTGTAATCCCAGCACTTTGGGAGGCTGAGATGGTGGATCACCTGAGGTCAGGAGTTTGAGACCAGCCTGGCCAACATGGTGAAACCCCATCTCTACTAAAAATAAAAAAATTAGCCAGGTGTGGTGGTGCAAGCCTGTAATCCCAGCTATTTGGGAGGCTGAGGCCGGAGAATCGCTTGAACCTGGGAGGCGAAAGTTGCAGTGAGCTGAGATCATGCCACTGCACTCCAGCCTGGGTGACAGAGCCAGACTGTCTCAAAAACAAAAAAACAAAACAAAACAAACAAACAAAACAACCTACCACGCACTTCTAGAAACCAAGGATACAGCAATGCAGAAAACTTCCCCAAATCCTTGCCCTCAGGGTACTTACTTTACAGAGAATGTGTTAAAGGTGTGGCTCGCAGACGTGGGCTCTATTAGACGTGGGCTCTATCAGCGTGGTCCAGCACAGTGGCCCCTGTGGCTCTTTAAAACTGAATGAATTAAATAAAATTAAAAATTCAGTTTTTTCAGGGCACTAGCCACATTTCAGGTGTTCAAAAGCCACACATGGCTACTGTATGAGACATCCTAGATACAAACATGTCTATTGCCATAGGAAGTTTGATTAGACAACACTGACTTACCCACATCAGCAAAAGGTTTTAAAGCAGACATGCTACAATATGTTTACTTTTTTTTTTTTTTTGTAAATTGTATGCATCTAATACTGTGTCATTTGTATTATTGAGCTTCATATCCTGCAACTCTTGGGAGCGACCACCCCTCTTTAGAGACCACTGGCTGGCCGGGCGCGGTGGCTGACGCCTGTAATCCCAGCAGTTTGGGAGGCCAAGGCAGGTGGATCACCTGAGGTCGGGAGTTTGACACCAGCCTGACCAACATGGTAAAACCCCGTCTCTACTAAAAATATAAAAATTAGCCGGACGTGGTGGCGCACACCTGTAATCCCAGCTACTCAGGAGGCTGAGGCAGGAGAATCGCTTGAACTCAGGAGGCAGAGGTTGCAGTGAACCGAAATCTTGCCATTGCACTTCAGCCTGGGCGACAAAAGCAAGACTCCGTCTTAAATTAATAAATAGAGACCACTGGCTTAGAACAATGTTTTTCACATTTCAGTGTGAATTTGGGCACTTGCCCAGAAAGCAGATTCCAGAGCTCCCTCTCCAGAGAATCAATTTCGGAAGATGATGAGTGAGGCATAGGTGTATTAATTTCCCAGTTTCCCGGGGCTGCTGTAACAAATTGCTACAAACTAGGTGGCTTAGCCAGTAGTGGTTGTTCCCGCCTGTAACCCCAGCACTTTGCTGGGCCAAGGCGGGAGGATCATTTGAGGCCTGAAGTTTGACACCAGCCTGGGCAATGTAGTGAGACCCTGCCTTTACTTTAAAAAATAATAATAGTAAGGCTGGGTGTGGTGGCTCATGCCTGTAATCTCAGCACTTTGGGAGGCCAAGGTGGACAGATGTCTGAGCTCAGGAGCTCAAGACCAGCCTGGGCAAGATGGCAAAACTCTGTCTCTACAAAAAAAAAAAAAGTTAGCCGGGCATGGTGGCAGGCACCTGTAGTCTCAGCTACCTGGGGCTGTGTAGTAGGGAGGTGGTTTGAGATGGGAGGATTGCTTGAGCCCAGGAGGTCGAAGGTGCAGTGAACTGAGATCACACCACTGTATTCCAGTCTGGGCAACAGAGGGAGACCCCATCTCTGAAAAACAATAAAAATAAAAACTTGGTGGCTTAAGGCAAAGGAAATTTATCGTCTCATAGTTCTGTAAGTCAGGAGTCTGAAATCAGTTTCACTGAGCTGAAATTCAGGTGTCAGCAGGGCTGTGTTCCCTTTGGAGGCTCTAGAGGAGAATCTGTTCCAAGTCTCTTCCAGCTTCTGGGGGCTGCCAGCATTTCTTGACTGTGGCTGCATCACTCCAATATCTGCCTCTGTGGTTACGCTGCCTCCTCTTCCTCTTCGGTGTGTATCAAATCTCCCTTTGTCTCCTTATATTGACACCTGTGAGTAGATTTAGGGACCATTCAGACAATCCAGATAGTCTCTCTGTCCAGATTCTTAATCACATCTGCAAAAACCCTTTTCCTTATAACAGAACAGGTTCCAAGGATTAGGACTTGGATCTCTTTGGGGGCTACTATTCAGTTTACTGCACCCAGGAATCTGTATTTCTAACAGATGCTGCTGTGATCCTCCAGGGTCACTGTGGGGAGCCATATTGAAAAGGACAGGTCCATGGGAGTTTATGTGCTTTCATTAGGGACTGGGCCCTATGAAGTCATGGGCCACAAAGCAGGAAGACAGAAATTGTCCGATAAGGCTGGCTTTCCAAGGGTCCATGCTGTCCAAAGCTGTGGGACCCTCCCCGGCAAGCCACTCAGTCATTCTAATGTGGGCTCTGGAGCCATTTCTTCTACAGTTTAACAATTTAACAATTGTGTGATGTGACCTAACCTCTCTGGACCTCTAGATGAGTGTTTACTTTAGGATTAGATGAGATCATCCACTTAGCGCCCTGTCTGGAATACTGTTTTTATCAAAGAAGCGGAGTTTGGTGGTGGGAGTGAAACAGTCAATGACTTTCTTTTTCTCACGCTGTTGGATCAAACCTGTGAGCACCTGGGTTACATCTCAGGTCAGTTCCCTAGGATTCACAGGCATGTTCCATTTCTATTGGACTGTCTCATTCTCTCACGTCAAAAGTCTGTGCTAGTTTAAATGGAAACTTCAACCTCTCTGTCTCTTACCCACTGTGAAGTTTCTCCCTGTCTCCTAGTTCAGAGCAGGCACGGGGTGTGGTTGGCCTCTGCCCTGCCCTCTTCTTACCCTCCCAGTAATGGTAGTGCTGGCCCTGGATCCTCCAGGGCTCACGGTGGAGGAGCAGGTGGTAGAAAGGGTAAGGTTGGGAGATGGAGGCTCCTCCCTGATTGTTGCCATTGTAACCAGGCATTGGTGCTCCCTCAGGGGCAGAGACCCCAAAGCTGTGGCTTTCACAGGATGCTTTTTTGGGTCTTTTGGAGATTTGCCTGAGGACTTCACACTGACCAGTCCATGATATGGGCAGTAGGGCCTGTGCTTGGTCACTTGCTACTCCAAACCTCTCAGCCCCTAATTCTGGGGCTATGTCCCATACAGATGTTCCGTGGTGGTAGTGAGGTGGAGGGTGTCATGGCATCCTGGCAGCAGACCTTACACAAGGGCCTTTCAGGATGTCAACATCAGCTCCTTGCATTCCCCATTCCTCACTATGGTGTGCGGGCAGCTCAGGGCTCACACCTCCAGACTTCTCCTGGAGAGACTGGTACCACCTTCTGCATCCTTGAACTTCAGGGGTCTGCATTTCTGAGCAGTTTTTTTGTTTTTTTCTTGAAACCCCTCTTGATTGAGATGGAGGCTGGTAAGTGTGTTTAATAAAATATATGTAGAGTTGGGCACAGGGGCTCATGCCTGTAATCCCACCTACCCTGGAGGCTGAAGTGGGCGGATCGCTGGAGCCCAGGAGTTCAAGTCCAGCCTGGGCAACATAGTGAGACCCTATCTCTACAAAAAAAGATTTAAAAAAATTAGCCAGGTGTGGTGGCATGGCCTGTAACCACAGCTACCCTGGAGGCTGAGACGAGAAGATAACTTGAGTCCAGGAGTTCGAGGCTGCAGTGAGCTATGATTGTACCACTGCACTCCAGCTTGTGTGGCAGAGCAAGACCCTGCCTCTAAAAACAAAAACAAACAAACAAAAAAGTATGTTTGTAGGCTGGAGGGGGTGACGGAATTAGGGAAACATCTGGCTTTGGATCACAACTTTGTAAGTCCTGTATAACCCCCAATAACTCCACATACAGCATCAGCAGCAAGCCGTGTATAGTAGCTGTATGTGCCAGACACTATTCTAAGTGCTTTCTATACAGTAACCCTTTACTCTTCACAAGAATCCTATGATATAGGATGGTTTTATCCAGATTTTACAGACGAGAGCACTGGGGCACAAAGCCAAGCAACCTGCCCAACTAGTCTCACAACTAATAAGCACTGGGGCAGGATTTGAACTTAAGCAGCCTGGCACCAAATATCTGTGCTGTTACACTTTTCTTTTAGGATGGGGAGGTATGTTTTACCTGCTCTTCCAGCTTCCGGGTCTCAGAAGAAATTGAGATCACAAGAAAAATCTAACATCCAGTTACAATAGAAAGTATTCAATAAATAGCAGTTACGATTGTATAGATACTGTTGTGGCAACTGCTACCGTTGCTGCTACTGTTGTAAGGAGGCTGTGAGCTGCTGGGCCATGAGGGCTTGGGAATGCTACCCAGGAGACTAGAGCATTGTGTGGGAGGTGGGGCTGGATGGCCGTCCAGGCTTTCACACCCTAAGATTCATTGATTTGATTATAAGCACATGGGAGGAGCTTCATCTCACCCCGCAGGCAAACCACACACACTTGCATGGACACACGCACACACTTATGCCCACATGCGTACATGTATGCACACACAAGCCCATTCATAAGCCTTACTGGCTGTCTGTCTCTCACTGAGCCCTAGAAAGAGGACTGATGATTGGCTCTGGTCAGGTGGCTTGGGGGTCATAATTAGGGCCAGAAGAAGGAGCAAGGTCATGGGGTTCAGACTGTGCCAAAGTGCACTTACTCCATGTCACACATGGATCAAGTGGCAGGGCCCATGGAAGCTGGCCTGCTGCAGCGTGGCTGTTTGCCACAGGTCAGACCATGCCATCCCACAAGCTGATTGGAACAAACCTGAGTGCATGTGGGATCAGGGCCAGGAAGACATACGGCTGGTGGGCTGCTGGCAGCCGACGCCCAGCGTGGTCAAGTCCACTGGTGTTCAGTCATTCGTGTGCATTCTTCCGTCACCAGCATGCATTCAGCACCACTGTGTATGAGGCTTCAGGTCAGGCACTGAACGCTGAGAAACAAACAGGATGTGGTCTCTGCCCTGGAGGAACCCACACACACCTTAGCGGAGAGGGGGAAAACAACCTAGCAAACACAACACAAAGTGGTGATTCTCGAGTCAAGACCCACGGGATGGTGAGTAAATGGAGAGGTACAGAGACCTTATCAGAGAGTGTAGTGGTTAGAAACATGATTTTTGGAGCCATAAAATCTAGTACCATGCAGTAGTTTTGTGGCCTTATGTAGTATCCCTAACCTACCTACAGCATAGGGTTATGAGGATTAATTAAGAGGTGTAGGAAAGGTTGTAGCCAGATGCCTGGCATCATAACCACCACCATCATCACTACCACCACCACCACCCTCCTCCTCCTCATCTTTTCACACCACCAAGGCTACTAATGCCCACGGGCTCTCGGGGGGTTATTTCATTAATGCCCTGGCTCTGCCCTAAAAGCTGAATGTGGAGGTGGCTGTCCTCAGCTCTTGTGGCAGGTACTTGAGCTCTTCCAGGTGCTTGTGGGTAGGGTGGACCCAGGTGGAGGCTGGACTCCCCAGCTTCTACAGTTACTTCCAAATGGGAGAGTCTAGGATTCCAAATGGGAGAGTCTAGGATTCTTTTGTACTCAGGAGAATTTACCAGGGGAGCCCAAAGGAACAACTTGGAAGTTTGCACTTGCCCCCTTCTCCCTTCCAGACCTTGGGCTCCGCAGATCTCCCTCCGGAGGGCTACCCCAGCTCAGGGTTCTCAACTCTTGGTCTTTGTTCACACAGTGAAAGCTGGTGAGATATTTGTATATGTAAAGGCTGCCGGCACTTCCTTGTGTGGCTTTACCCTCTGAAGTCCTGGCCCAGGGCTCAGGTTTCATAAGGGCTGACAAGGAAGTCCAAGCGATCTTCTGCATGAGGAGGTGCCAATCACGTGGATGCTGACGGGAACAGGAGGAACCAGTGCCAAGGGGAAATTGTGTGGCTGTCAGACTGCCAATAGCCTCATGGATAGGGGAGGTCCCAGCACCTGGCCTGCACCTGTCTGCCAGCCCCACCCTTGTCTTACCTGTGGTGGATTTTGGGGATGTTCAGAGCTTTATGGGGCGCCCTCCCTTTATGGAGACAGATAAAACATCTAGTGTAGCTGTAGACCAGCTGAGTTCCTTTATTTTGCAGAGACTGTTGCTTTCAGCTTCTGGACACAGGGTTGAGCTCTGCAGTGTATGGGAAGTGATTGTCCAGCCCATCCCTTTTCTCCCTCTCGCTGTTTCCTCTACCAGTGCCAATATCTGTCTCTTGCACTGACCGCGAGCATCTCTCATTAGGTCGGTGCTAGGAAGAAGTGAAACACACATCAGCCTTTTCTAATACCTGCTGTGCAGTGAAAAAAGCCTGGGGCTTGGGGTCAGAAAAACCCGAATGGAAGCTCTTGGCTCTGCCCAAGACTAGCTGGGTAACCCTAAGCAATTATTTAACCTCATGAGATCTCAGTTTGCTTACTCATAAAACGGGGAAGTAATGAGTCATACCTTCCATACAGCACTTAGAAAGGACAGCCAGGGCCCTCCACCTGGGTCCTGTGTTTTTAGATCAACACTTCTCAATAATTAATGTGCACACAAAGCCCTGGGGATTGTGTTAAGCTATAGATTCTGGCTCAGTAGATCTTAGCCAGGGCCTGAGATTCTTCATTTATAAGAAGCTCCCTGGCCGGGCGCGGTGGCTCAAGCCTGTAATCCCAGCACTTTGGGAGGCCGAGATGGGCAGATCACGAGGTCAGGAGCTCGAGACCATCCTGGCTAACACGGTGAAACCCCGTCTCTACTAAAAAAATACAAAAAACTAGCCGGGCAAGTTGGCGGGCGCCTGTAGTCCCAGCTACTTGGGAGGCTGAGGCAGGAGAATGGCATAAACCCGGGAGGCGGAGCTTGCAGTGAGCTGAGATCTGGCCACTGCACTCCAGCCTGGGTGACAGAGGGAGACTCCATCTCAAAAAATAAATAAATAAATAAAAATAAGAAGCTCCCTGGTGATGCCCATGCTGCTGGTCCAGGGACCACACTTTGGCAAGGCCTTTCAGGATTTTATGAGATTTTTTTTTTTTTTTCCAGCTGGAGTCTCTCTCTGTCGTCCAGGGTGGAGTGCAGTGGTGCGATCTCTACTCACTGCAACCTCCGCCCCCCAGGTTCAAGCAATTCTTGTGCCTCAGCCTCCCAAGTAGCTGGGATTACAGGCACCTGCCAACATGCCCCACTAATTTTTCTGTTTTTAGTAGAGATGGGGTTTCACCATATTGGCCAGGCTGGTCTCGAACTCCTGGCCTGAAGTGATCCGTCCACCTCTGCCTCCTAAATGCTGGGATTACAGTTGTGAGCCATGGTGCCCAGCCATTTTATGAGGACTAAATAAGCAGATGTACATAAACATGGTTAGAAGAGTGCCTCACACATGATGAGTGCTCAACTGATGTCATTCCTCTCTGCCTTCCTCCTTGAAAGTTTTAGAAAAAGACTCAGTGGAGGAGAGAGTTCACGTGAAATTATTAGGACCACAGTGATCAGGTTGCAGAACGGTGAAGCTGGAGATGACTCTAGGGTGTCTAGAGGGGAACTCTTAAATTCCACCTTGCCCAGGCATCACCTAAAAATATACTGACCTAGAAAATCTTGGAATGGGCCCCTGGAATTGTTAGTTTTAAAAACAAGTTCCAGTAGCTTTTGATGCCTTTTTTTTTTTTTTTTTTTTTTTTTTTTTTTTTAAATTACTGATCTGGTCCAAACCCTCATTTTATTTTTTCTCAAACACGTTTTTTAAAACTTTTATTCTGCTTTCAAGGGTACATGTGCATGGTGGTCCTCTAGGTAAATGACTGTGTTGTAGGAGTTTGGTATACGTATTATGTCATCATCCAGGTAATAAGCACAGTACCCAGTGGGTAGTTTTTCGATCCCCTCTCTCCTCCTGCCTCCCACCCTGAAGCAGACCATGGTGCCTGTTGTTCCCTTCTTTGTGTCCATGTGTACTCAATGCCAAACCCTCATTTTAGAGATGAGCCCCAGAGAGGTGAAGTGACAGCCCTAAGCCATGTAGAAGGTTCAATCAATGATTCGTTCATCATTCAATATATATTTTCTGAACATCTTCTGTGTTCAGGGCACCATGCTGGGTTCTAGGGGGACTCAGTGGTGAAAAGCCTGACCCCAGTACCTGTTCTTACAGAACTCATAGCCTAGTGGGGGCCCAGATATCAGACATGGATCAGGTAGACAGTGTGGACAATCATGCGTAGTCATAAATGCTTTCCATCCTGTATAAAGTAGAGGCTGCAGCGGCAGAGGTCACAGGGGACCTGACTTAGATTGGGGAATCAGAGAAGGCTCCTCTTAGGAAGTGACCTTTCAGATGAGACCTGAAGGATTAGCAGAAAAGAGCCAGGTGGAGAGTGGGCAAAGCCAGGGAAAGAGTATGGCACAGTTGAGGCACCGAGGGGGTACCAGTTTGACTGATGGAGGCAAGGGGAGTGTCCTGGTGGGGCTGCAGGGGCACCATGCAGGCTTTTTCTCACTGGTGTCCCCCGGTTCTGTCCACAGCAAACGGGCCCCATCAGTGCCACCCTGGTGATGACACGCCCCATCAAAGGGCCCCGGGAAATCCAGCTGGACTTGGAAATGATCACTGTCAACACTGTCATTAACTTCAGAGGCAGCTCCGTGATCCGACTGCGGATATATGTGTCGCAGTACCCATTCTGAGCCTCGGGCTGGAGCCTCCGACGCTGGCTCTCATCGGCACCAAGGGACAGGAAAAGAGGAAATAACAGAGAGAATGAGAGCGACACAGACGTTATGCGTTTCCTGCTGAACATTTCCCTGAAGAGTCAGCCCCGACATCCTGACTCTCACCTGTACTATTGCAGACCTGTCACCCTGAAGGACATGCCACCCCCAGTTCCTATGATGCAGTTATCAAAAAGTATTATCATTGCTCCCCTGATGTAAGATTGTTGGTGAATTTTCAAGGCCTTCAGTTTATTTCCATGTTTCTCAAAGAAAATAGATTAGGTTTGCGGGGGTCTGAGTCTGTGTTCAAAGACTGTGAACAGCTTGCTGTCACCTCTTCACCTCTTTCACTCCTTCTCTCACTGTGTTACTGCTTTGCAAAGACCCGGGAGCTGGTGGGGAACGCTGGGAGTAGCTAGTTTGCTTTTTGCCTACACTGAGAAGGCTATGTAAACAAACCACAGCAGGATGGAAGGGTTTGAGAATGTATTTCAAAACCATGTCTGGTATTTTCAGCCATAAAAGAAGTTTGAGTTGTCCGTGAATTTGTATAACGGTTTAATCCTGTCTTGTTCATTTTGAGTATTTTTTAAAAATATGTTGTAGAATTCCTTCAAAAGGCCTTCAGACACATGCTATGTTCTGTCTTCCCAAACTCAGTCTCCTCTCCATTTTAGCCCAATGTTTTCTTTGAGGACCCCTTAATCTTGCTTTCTTTAGAATTTTTACCCAATTGGATTGGAAGGCAGAGGTCTCCAAACTGATTAAATATTTGAAGAGAGCTTGTGTTTGGTTCATTTTGACATCATAGATGATTCAGCATTTGGGGTTCTAGTTCTGTTTAAACCTGTTTATCATGTGCTTAGAAAGCTCTCCAGGGAGCTAGGGCATTATCTGTCACTCTGGCAAGTCGATGGAGGGGGGCAGTGGGGCAGAGAAATGGGGGTGGTGGGGAAGTTAGGGGGAGGCATCATCCCTGAGTCCTGTTTCATCTGATTAGAAAACAACCAACAATTCTTCTCTTATGTAGATTATTTCCAATGCTCCTGCAGAACAGGAATGTATTCAAGTTACTTTGAACCAGTGACCCTCGATCCTGGCTGCATAGAAGGATAACCAGTAGAACTTTGGAGAAAAGACTGATTCCCTGGGACATGCCCCCAGACACTCTAATGTCATTGGGCTTAGGTAGGGCCCGGCCATCATGATTTTTGAAAACTTGACTACATAGCCAGAGTCGAGAATGTATTGTTATAAATCGTAGAAAGAGAGGTGGACAGATGGGGCTGGAGACTTAGCTGCCTTACCTTCAATGTCTTTTCTGCTCATTGTAGGATTCATTATTCTTTTCCTGGTCAGGGCCTCTGGATATCCTTCAAATCTTAGAACCCTGGGCAGGGGCCAACCGACAGTCAACATTGCAAGTCACAGGAGGACAGGTTGGGATGGCTGTCTTTATGTCCCACCCCAGGAATCATCCCAAGGCTTCAGGAAAAAAGTGCACTCCCTGATAGCCAAGGTGGAGTCTACGGATCCATCTGAGGGTGCTCCCGTCCTACTTGTTGGTGAGATATTCGTTAAGGACCCACACGGTGCCTACCAGGAGTTGTGCCCTGGACCCCTAGTCTTAGTAGGCATTCCACAGATCCTTATGATATGGACAGGAGACAGAGAAATACTGGGTAGAAGAGGGTGGTTCCCTGGCAAAGGCTCCACCCTCAAGCCTGAATACCCGGGCCCTAAATGAGGACAGGTATTCCTGTTTTCATCCCTAAAAAGTTGCCTTTTGGCCTGCCACATCCCCTATCCTGTACCCATATACATCCTGAACCCCAGGCTCCAGGCTCCAGAAGCAGATGGGGAGACAAGAAGATGAGCAGACATGAATGGCAGAACAGCACGGCAAAGAAGGAGAGAAGAGAAAAGAAGGAACATTGGGAGGAATTCGGCTAGAGATGATCTGAAAATTGGCCGCTGAATGGCCAAACTCCAGGGGAAGATCATCTTCCCACTCTATCCCCTGTCCAGCTCCCCATCCATCCTACTTAGAGCCACCTCCACCACTCAATAAAACGCCTGCATTCATCCTGCAAATTCATGTGTGACCTGATTCTTCCAGGATGCTGGACAAGAGCTCGGGATATAGGAAGCTATCATACTGGCCCTCTGCCCTTGCGAAAAGGGAGAGGGTCCACTAAGCTGGTTAATGCTTAAGCTGCCACAGATGGCAAGGCTGAAAGAATGCACTGTAACACGTGCCTACTTGGGCTTTGGAAGTCACAGACGCCCACCCCTAGATGCTGTCTTGGGACTGGGGCCCAAAAGTGCTCACCCTGGTTCCTGCACCTGCCTGTCTGCGTGCTCCCCTTCCCATAAGGGGTTTTAGCTTGGGGCAGATGAACAGAGAGCCACACCCCTGTTGCACATACTGTGAGGGGGCCAGGGAACTCTCCTGTTCCACTTAGTAGTATCTTAGGCCTTCAGTGGAAGGAAACAGCATGTTCCACTCCCTGTAGCATCCAAGAAGCTGCAAGTCCTCCCTCCTCACCCCTAGAACATTTCTCACACCCACACCACACACCTCACTTTGCTGTTGGCTGTGGTTATTTTTTTCTCTAACTAAGCATATCTAAACCATCCCTAGTTGTGGTTCTTCAGTCAGGGTCAAGTGGTGTTAGCAATCACATCAGCAACAAATGGCTCAGGATGCTCTGGTTTCAAAGCTCAGAAAACAGAGGGTGATTCCCTTGGGACTCACTCAGCTCAGCTCTCCGAAGAGCAAAGGCCAGAAGGCAGCAGTGAGCCTGGGTCCTGGCTGTGTCAGGAGACTCAGGTGCTGGGAAGAAGTGTGGAAACAGAAACGCTGAAGGTTTGTGTGAGCTTTGCACCGAGCACCTCTGAACCACTGCCTCTGGGCTCAACAGAACACGGGTACGTTTCCATGAACTTCTCAAAAAGAAGGCTGGGAAGCTTTCTGTCTTGATGATTTGAGGACCCACCGGTTTCAGAGGTGCCACATTTGGAACCAGATCCGAGTCTCTAAGGTTTGTGTTTTATTTGTTCGTATCAAAATGTGGCTTCCTGCTTCTAAGAAAAGAAGCACAGAGAGGCTCATAAAAGCAGCCTCCAAGGGCTTCTTGGACCTCAGATTGCTCTTTCAAAACATGGTCTGATGAGTTCAGTGTAAATGCATCAGAGGCATGTGGGATCCATTTACCTTAAAATACACTTGGGCCTAAAAATTAAGAGAAAAACAGTCCAGGGCAAAGTGTACACTGCAAAGTCAAACTCCAAACATTTGGGAAACAGTTGTAGGGGCTGCTGGAACCCCAAATGCTACTTGCTTCACCTACCTTGGGAATCATCAAATGTTATTTTCTGCACAAGATTGGGGATGAGTCTGCTCTCTGATCCCAGTGCTATGCTCTGCTGTGCAGTTCCAAAGGGGCGGCTGTTTCCTGGACCCTGAGATCTCCAGGCTCCCCGTGTCTCCTCCTTGTCAGCTTTGCCCTATCCAGGAGCTGGGCTGAGAGCTTGTCAAGTGACCCCTGCTTTGTACCACTCCATCAGGTCCTGAAGAATGAAAGGTACCAAGGTGGAAGGGGCACAGATTAAGAGCAGGGACACCTGCAAAAGCTCTCGTGTTACCACCTCATCTTCCAACTTTCATATGAGTGAAAACGTTAATTCAGTTGCTTCTAATTCTGAAGTTTTGTGATTCCTTGAAATGTACTTTGGGGATGACAGCCAGCATTTCCATTTCACTGCAATTTCAGAGTTTTGCAGTGGTTTGCCAATCATAACACTTTCTAATTGGCACAAAATCCACCTACCTGTTGCCTCTCAGCCTTGGGTAACATACTTAGACACTTTCTTAGGTAAATCTTGGCCCTTGGGGTGTTATTTGCCCAGATGGTAAAAACATTTAAGTAGGTCTGATTATTTCATTTTCAGTGGTTTCAACGCATTTTTGTGGCCTGGGTGTTTACCGTAATGTGCCTAAGTTGTTCATTCTGAGCCAACGGGTTCACCCACAGAGAGAAGACTTGATGAAGGAGCTCTTCTCCACTCCCCTCTTGCCAGATGAAATCCTGTTTGTAAAAGGTCTTTGTCTTGAGAGGATCACATACTTTGGTTGAGAATCCACTTTGGTTAAGCCGGTTGCTGGATTCAGAGACATGAACAGGATAGACAGTCCACCGATAACTTTATAATAACACCTTTAATAACTTTTTAATAACTTTAAATAACTTTTTAATAACTTTAATTTAAAAGTTAATTTAAAACTTTAATAACTTTTTAATAATACCTTTATCCAAGGATTTATGCAGCATACAAGACAAAACTGGAATATAATGTCGTAGGTGCAGTAGCAGGGTCAACAAAACTTATTTTAGTTAGATTTTAAAAATTATTAAGATATCTATTTTATATAAGAAAAATTCTTAGGAACATTTATAGACGTGTTTGAAATTTAGAATAAGTTGTTTCTGCTTAGAATTATTAAATACTTTGAAACACTAATAAATGCTAGATAAACTTTTTCTTTTTGATACAATTTGTGTTTACTTTAAATGCAATATTTTCTTATCTGAAAAAAAAAGTGAGCACTTAGCAAATCTCTTCATTATTTTGGAATTGGCCAATGCTCATAAACTACAAACAAATACACAGATTGTTCCTTGTGCTGATATTTTTGTTTTCAAATTTCTTAGTCCTGTTACTTAACAAATGACTGATATCTTTGTTGGAATCCCTGAACATAGCTAAAAGATGCTTTTTTTTGTTTGTTTTTTAATAACCAAGAGGCTCCAAGACAAAGGAGTGCACAGAGGCAAAATTTATTACTTTGGTAGCTTTTGCTGGCATGAAAGCCTCAAGTTAGAATGTTTGACTTACTAATGGTTCTTAATAATGAGTCTTACCCAGCAGCCATCAGAGAAATAAATCATTAAAGTGAAAAAATAGGTGTCAATACAGGAATGATCTACTGAATTGCCATTATTGGTGTTCTTTCAGAGGGGAACTGCATGTTGACAGGCAGTGACTTTTTCAGGAATTTGGAATATTCTTGAGCAATAATGTAAAGATGAAGGCAGGGGGGCCAGGCACAGGGGCTCATGCCTGTAATCCCAGCACTCTGGGAGGCTGAAGTGGGCAGATTACTTGAGGCCAGGAGTTCGAGACCAGCCTGGCCGATATGGTGAAACCCGTCTCTACTAAAAGTATAAAATTAGGTGGGAGTGGTGGCACACACCTATAATCCCAGCTACTCAGAGACTGAGGCAGGAGAATTGCTTGAACCCAGGAGGCAGAGGTTGCAGTGAGCCGAGATTGCACCACTGCATTTCAGCCTGGGTGACAGAGTGAGACTCTGTCTCAAAAAAAAAAAAAAAAAAAAAAAAAAGATGAAGGCAGGGTAAATTGTACACACATGCAAATACCAGTGTCATGATACCTACTTATTAGGATTTGAGAAATTAATTAATATTGATTTAAGGCCACAGAGTCATTGGATCACTTGATTCTGTTTAAAATAAGTTTTCGTTTGGAGAGGATTGTTTTGGTTTCAACCTGTTCCTTTTTTCTAAGTGTTCCTTTCCAATCTTCTACTCAGAATGAATTTAACATTGCAAAACTGGCTTGTATCACAATAGCTACTGTGCTTTAAAATAGGGTAGGTGCTTTGGGATCTTTGGAGTTTTAATGTACGAACCATTCATAATTTATCCCTCAAGCGAGTGTGGATTGTTTTATTTGTGAATGTTCTACATCCCCTCATCTGAAAACTTACCAAAAAAGGCATTACTGAGATAAAGCAGGGACCCCTTTTAGGGGCCTCCTTCCCCCACTCCCCAACAAGCATGGAAATAAAGCAAAATCTTGAGTTTCTGCAAGGGAAATTCCAGGCACCCAGCTAGCTCTGAGAAGTAAGGAGCAACTTGATAAGCAAGAAGGTAATAGTAGCTTAAAACAATAGTCAGGGAAGTTAGAGTTGTAGAAACTAAAGGTAACATCTTAACATATATCCCTGAGTTGTTTTCAGAAACCCAGACCCCTACCAAATGGATCCCCTGGCATGCAGACCTCAGATAAGGGAGAACTGAGGACTGAATTCTGACCTCTGTTCTTTATTCTGGCTTTTTTTTTTTTTTTTTTTTTGCCAGGGTCTGGCTCTGTTGCCCAGGTTAGAGTGTAGTGGCGTAATCACAGCTCACCGCAGCCTCGACCTCCTGTCCTGTGATCCTCCCATCTCAGCCTTTCAAGTAGCTGGGACTACAGCCACGTGCCACCATGTCTGGCTAATTGTTTACTTTTTTTTTTTTTTTTTTTTTTTTTTTTGTAGAGATGGGGTCTGGGGTCTCGCTTTTTTGCCCAGGCTGATCTTGAGCTTCTGGCATCAAGTGATCCTTTCACCTTGGCCTCCCAAACTGCTAGGATTACAGCTGTGATCCACCATGCCTGGCCTCCATTCTTTGTTCTAAACTTTTTCCTGAAGGACCTGGAGGAAGTCACACCCACGGGCCAGACCCCACACTCTTTTCTGCCGAACTCAAGTCTTTTGACAAAGCTTCCCTTCTTTGCAAATAAAATTTTTGAATCCACCTCGGACCTTGTAAGCCCCCAACTCCAAGCTATCTCACCTTTTTAGGCCAAACCGGTATATAACCTCCATGTATCAATTTACAATTTTGCTTGTAACTTCGCTTTCCTGAAGTTTACCCTTGCCTTTAGAAACCCCTGCTTGTAAGCCATTGGGAAGATCAGGTCTTAGGCGTGAGCTGCTCAATTCTCCTTGCTTGGTGTCTCGTAAATCAATCCCCTTCCTTCTTCCACTAGAAAACCTTGATGTGAACGTTTGGCCTTACTGCGCTGGGCAAGCCGACTCCAGTTTTGTTTGGTAATATCATCGAAACCAAGCTATGATATTTGTAGATACCTTAGATCTTTATGGTGATGCTGTAACCTCGTAGTTTTGTTTTGTCTTATTTTGTTTTGTTCTAGTTCCACTTTTAAAAAGATCTCATGGAGGTTTCTGCCCCAAGGCTGGCATTTCCACACAGCCAGTCTTTCTAAGCCAGTCTCTCCATACCAGTCTTTCTAAGAAGCAGCCCTATGGCCAGTAACAGTTACATTTTTGTTGAGCAAAGGCATTATTAAAATCATCATCTACATCTCTCAGTAAAACCATAGTTAGTCAGGGAGATCTTTTCAACTCAGAAGTCATACAGAGAGGTAGACTCCTTTGCTTCTGGCCTTTTTTCTTTTTTTTTTTTGGTCTGTTGGAACTTTGGAATGTGTTATCTTTTTAGGGACTTCAATGCGATTAAAAAAAAGAATCCGGGACATCATTTTTCACCATAAAAGCTGGGACTTTTCATCAGTAGGTGGTGAAGAGTTCCCAGGTGTACTCCAAGAAGTTTTGGAACAATAAGGCACACCAAAAAGAAGCAGGCTGCCTCATTTGGCGTGACTGCAGGGATGGGGCAGGCCGCAGGGAGGAGAGGAAGTGGCTCCTTCCAGCAAATGCTGAGCCAAGGCGCCCTGTGCTGCTCACACTTGATCTGCAGCGGCAGGAGGCTTCCATCCTGGGAAATTGCCTCAAGGCTGCTCTTGATCTTAATTTTCACCAGATTTCCCTCAGCTCCACTCCACTCCTTTGCCGGTTCAACAAAGACCAACAAACCTGTTGATGGCTGAGGTGAAAACTAAGAGGAGGTGGAGATGTGGCTGATTCTCTTTCTCTTTCTCTTCCTCTTCCTCCCCGGGTCAAACTCTGAATCCATGCTTTCCTTTTTTTTTTTTTTTTTTTTTTTGAGACAGAGTCTTACTCTGTCACCCAGGCTGGAGTGCAGTGGTGTGATCTCAGCTCAGTGCAACCTCCATCTCCTAGGCTTAAGCAATCCTAACACCTCAGCCTCCCAAGTAGGTGGGAACACAGGTGCCTGCCTGGCTGATTTTTTTGTATTTTTGGTAAAGATGGGGTTTTGCCATGTTGCCCAGGCTGGTCTCAATCTCCTGAGCTCAAGTGATCTGCCCACCTCAGCCTCCCAAAGTGCTGGGATTACAGGTGTGAGCCACCACACCCAGCCTATAATTTAAGACCAATTGTTTAAAATTAGTTAAAATTACAAAATTGAGTTGCTGAGTCAAATGCAATGCATATATATATATATATATATATATTTTTTTTTTTTTTTTTTTTTCCCCCCAACAACATGGTTTCACTGTCACCCAGGCTGCAGTACAGGTAGCCCACTGCAACTTCTGCCTTCCAGGCTCAAGTGATCTTTCTGCCTCAGCTTCCCAAGTAGCTGGGATTACAGACACCCACCACCAGGCCTGGCTAATTTTTGTATTTTTAGTAAAAACAGGGTTTCACCACGTTGGCCAGGCTGGTCTTGAACTCCTGACCTCAAGTGATCCACCCGCCTTGGCCTCCCAAAGTGCTGGGATTACAGGCATCAGCCATCATGTCCAGCTCCTGTTTACTTCTGCATAAGAGCTGGTGACGCCTTTGCTTCCCTCCACTTCCTCCTCTTGTTTCTTCCCCTGCCTCTCTTCTCTCTCTTCTTTCTTTCTCTGCACTGGCCCACCTTCCCCTTCACCTGTTCTCCATCCCAAAGTTGCAAGGTGGTAGTCAGGGTTAGGTCCTGTCCAATGAAAGCAAAGCTGGGTCCAAGGGACAAAGTACAAAGCTTTTTATGCATTATTACTTCTCCCTTAAATTCCTCTTTTCTTCTCTCCTAAGCACACAGAAGCAGTCTCTAGAACATCTCTTCCTGAGCAAAGTCACAGCTTTTTGTTATTGTTGTTACTTGCCCTCTTCCTGTTCCTGCTTTAAAAAAGAAAGTAGCTGTATCCACTTATGTGAACATGGTACTTTCTTGTGGCTGTTCTTCTGAAGACTCATTCTCCGGGTTCTTTTTGATTTCCAGTCTCTCCATCCTAGAGTCAATTTCCTTCATTCCAATAGCCCTTGTTAGAGATCCAGGCTACCCCCACTCATTCCCAAACATGGACTTCCAGACATCTTTCCAGCACTCCCTTTGTCCCACTCCATTATGGTATCCAGTGGCTTGACATGATGCTTCTGTTCTTCATGTAATCTAGAGCAGAGAGGCTGGGAAAAACTGAAGTCTCTTTAAACACAAGACAGTGCACAGTCTCCAGAGGCCACAGTCTCTTTGCCAGTCACAAAGAACCCCTAATTGCTTTGTAAAATGTAGTCCATCCCTCTTCACAGATTCACAGATTACAGAGTTATTCATCCAAATAATTTCCACATACTATATAAAGGGTTTCACGGACAGTAGCCTTGATTCAGATCAACCTGTATCTCTGCAACCCTCACTACAGACCACTTTTTCACAGTGGAGTTGCTATTTGGCTATGGCTTAAAGGATGACCCAGAATTCCTCAAGCATAGAGAGAGGGGAAGGGCACTAAGAAGACAAGTGTCGTTGGAACAGAGGATACAAGGATGTGTGTATGGCAGGAAGGGATTAAAGTTGAGGCTAGATTATTCAGAACACTATTCTAGCTGAGTTTGGACTTTTTTTTTTTTTTTTTTTTTTTTTTTGAGACGGAGTCTCACTCTGTCGCCGGGGCTGGAGTACAGTGGCCGGATCTTAGCTCACTGCAAGCTCCGCCTCCCGGGTTTACGTCATTCTCCTGCCTCAGCCTCCCGAGTAGCTGGGACTACAGGCGCCCGCCACCTCGCCCGGCTAGTTTTTTGTATTTTTTTAGTAGAGATGGGGTTTCACCGTGTTAGCCAGGATGGTCTCGATCTCCTGGCCTCGTGATCCGCCCGTCTCGGCCTCCCAAAGTGCTGGGATTACAGGCTTGAGCCACCGCGCCCGGCTGAGTTTGGACTTCATACTGTGCAGGTCAGCATTTCACAGAAGACTAGCCCATGAAGATGCTAATCAACGCTCCAAGATCAAGGAACTCACTTGTTTAATAAGTTGGGGAATTTGAATGCTGAATCCCCTTTTCAAACAGTCACAGTTGATTTTAGAAAATTGAAGCCTCTGAGAAGTCCTGCAATGAAAAGGAAACCTGCTTAATTTCATATAAAGGTTAATCCAACTTTTTTTTTTTTTTTGCAAGGAAATGATTTCCCCCCTTTCCCAGCCCCCCTACTCCCCATAACAACTATTAACATCTCCAGGAACAATTTTCCTTGGAGTCTGGAATTGCTGCTGTCTGCTATGGGAAACTGTGGTGAGGTTTTAATTTAGTTTCCATTTTTTATTAGGGAAAACACATCATCTTGTTTTCCACTTTGGAAATGGTATATGGAGGGAGGGGAGATGAGAGTTAAGAAAAATAATTGCAGTTGTTCACATAAGAAACATTATTCCTAAAGTGATCTTTCTAAAGAGTAAGGCTGACTAGGTCCTTACTTAGAACTCTACTGACATTCCGTCTGCCCACAGGCCCACAGACTAAGTTTCAAACTCCTGAATAAGATTGACAAAACCTTCCGTGATCTGGTTCCTGCTTGATTCTCCAGTTCCAGCTCCTACCACTTTCTCCTCCTTTAGAACACATTCTTGAAGAAACAAACACATCCCTGACAAACCAGAATGGCTGAGGTACTCCCTCCAGCTGCTCCTGTCTGAGCTCTTCTCATTGGCTGGAATGCAGTTCTTCTCTTTGCCCACTTGGCAAATACCTATTTATCTTTCAACAGAGATCAGCCTCTCTAGGAACTTTCCAGAGCCATCCCTGACCTGTGTGGTCTGTGCAGCCCACCAAGCCCCCACCCCTGTGTAGAGGGAGTCACTCCTTTTGTATTACCAGTGCCCCTGTGGTGTAGTTTCCACCTGGGGTTCTAAAATGCAAACTCCAGCATGATACTATTTGTGTGTTGTTCATAATGTAGACTTACAGTCTCGCACAGTGCCTGGCCCATAGTAGGTGGTCAGTGTCAGTAGGTTGAGCAGAATGCAATGATGGGAAAATGCAGAGAAGGGGAAAGCTTCAAGAGAAATGGAATAGGTGGAATCAATAGGTCTTGGTGATTGATTGGGTATGGAGGTTTAGGGAGCCAAAGGACACCCTGAGTGGGCTAAAGACCTCAGGAGGAAGAGTTTTGGTAGAAGGGAAAGGTGAATGTCATTTTAAACTTGCTTCTTTTTTAAAATTTTTATGTTTTGTTAAGGTAATACTTACATACAGTTAAATGGATAGATCTTAACTACACAGTTTGACAAATGAAACATGCTGAATTGAAGATGGCCACATTTGGGTGAAGGTATTGTGAAGATGGCCAGCAGTGTGTATCAAAGCACAGAGTCTAGTGCTACAGACTGAGCTCTGGGGTCCTTGTGGGAAGTGACACTGGGTGCAGATGAGGCGACCCCCTGCGGTGAGAAGCTCCAAATATCCCAGTACCCCGAGGTGGCTCCAGATACTGGGATATTTGGATCTCTCTCACTAATCACTAGGATGTTTTCATCTTCCTTTGGCTGTTTTCTGCTTTTGTTTTGGCTGGGCTGGGCTTCCCTCTTGTTGTTTGGGCTGTTAAAGGATTAGAAACTATGCTGGAGAGTGCAAGGGACACGGAATGGGATGGCCACAGTTAATTGGGAACATGTGTAGAGGACCCACACTTTGATCTGCATGACCACGCTTATGAAAGCAGTTTCTTCATCCACTCACAGGGAGTCAGTCCATCACTTCCTGAGTGAGTGACAAAGTTCCTATCCCTGGTGACTGGGGCCACCACACACAACAGATGAGGAAAGAATTCTAAGATAAACAAAAATGACTCATAGCATAATATGAAAACTGAAACATGCATTAACCAAGCTATCTCTGCATCCTGAAGCAGCAGAGTCTTTTGCTAAAGAACTCATTAGGCAAATAAGTGTTCTCAGTTGGAGGTTAGCAATCATTTGGCTCAAAGTATACTGCATTTAATTAAAATGTACAGGAAAAATTATCCTGGCCAGAGGAGTTATGGTGATGTGAAGGAAGATCTCTGTCTGAAGTCTAGACATCTTTGGTTCTTTGTCCAATTCTCTCTGCTATGTGACCTAGGGCAAGTCATCTGGCCTCTCTGAGCCTCAGATCCTTCTTTGGTAACCTGCAGAAGATGTCGATGTCAGCCGGACGTGGTGGCTCACGTCTGTAATCCCAGCACTTTGGGAGGCCAAAGCAGGCAGATCATGAGGTCAGGAGATCAAGACCATCCTAGCTAACACAGTGAAACCCCGTCTCTACTAAAAATACAAAAAATTAGCCGGACGTGGTGGCGGGTGCCTGTGGTCCCAGCTACTGGGGAGGCTGAGGCAGGAGAATGGCGTGAACCCGGGAGGCGGAGCTTGCAGTGAGCCAAAATCGCACTGCTGCACTCCAGCCTGGGCGACAGAGCAAGACTCTGTCTCAAAAAAAAAAAAAAAAAAAAAAAAAAAAAAAAAAAAAAAAAGAAAGAAAAGATGTCGATGTCAACCCTGAATCCTGTATTTACTCAACTTCTCAACAAATATTCTTGGTTGGGAGTGGTGGCTCATGCTGGTAATCTCAGCACTTTGGGAGGCTGAGGCTGGTGGATTGCTTGAGGCCAGAGGTTTGAGACCAGCCTAGGAAATACGGTGAAACCCCATCTTTACCAAAAAAAAGAAAAAAAAAGAAAAAGAAAGAGAAGCAGAAGAAGCAGAAGGAGGAGGAGGAGGAGGAGGAGGAGGAAAGCATCAGCCAAGCATAATGGTGCATGCCTGTGGTCCCAGCTACTCAAGAGGTTGAAGTGGGAGGATCACTTAAGCCCAAGAAGTTGAGGCTGCAGTGAGCCATGATGGCACCAATGCATTCCAGCCTGGGCAACAGAGCAATACCCTATCTCAAAAAACAAACAAACAACAACAACAAAAACCCAAATATTCTTCAAGCTTCCACTCTGTTCTGGGCACTGAGCTGGTTAAATATCCCTGCATGAACAATTTCTTGCTCTGGTCCCTGCCCAAACAGCTGTTACTCCCAACTCAAAAGCATGGCTCTGTTCTTTACGCAAACTTGGAAAAGTGGGCTGGGTACCACTCTGGTTCTTTATAGGAATTTTGTTGTGGTTCAGGTGACTGGACATCATAGTGCCAATCTGTTGCCAATAGTGGAAGGAATGCTGGGATTGGAGTTGAATAGACCTGGATTTGGGTCTCAACCCTGCCACTTACTAGTTTGTGACCTGGACTAATTTACTGAGGTTCTTTGAGCCTCACTTTTCTCATCTGTTAAATGGGGATAATAATACCTCCTCCAGTTGTTTTGAGAAATAAGGTGATGTGTGTGGAGGTGCTTGGTGTCTTTCTTCCTTGTTATCTGAGCAAGCAGCTGGTACCCCTACATCTTTCTTCACTTCAAACTTACAAGCCATTCACCCAAGCCATGACTCGGTTTATAAATGGTTCCTGGAACTTGGGGGACAAAAGTGACCCCACTTCAGCATTCCCTCAGTGCTTTCCTCTCATTGCATTTCAGAGAGATTTGAAATCAGACCCATTTCCTGGCCACTTTCTACAAACTGGGAAGGGAGTCTCTAGCAACATTTTCCCTCTGGAAATGCACTATGGGTGTACCAGGGAGGTAATTTTAATTATATTTTGTTGAGAATGCTTCCAGAAAAGTATAGAATATAGTCCATGACAACTGAAAGGATCTAGAAATTCCGTCATGAGGGACAAATGCCTTTACAATGAGGACTCTGAGGTTGGAGTTGGGGATTGACTAGCTTCAGGGAAGGCTGGGAGTGAGTGGCAGATTGGCAGATGGGTCTCTTGCTTGATCTACCTTTGGTCTAGTGCTGTTTCTCATAAACCACAAGATCTTTCCAATCCTAAGCTGTTTTAACTACTTGTATCTCAAGTGATCTAAAAACAATTGGCTTAATCCACAGGGCTCTCCTTGCCTTTTTGTGTTGAAGGATATTCCCTAATTTAGACCACTTCTGTGACCTTTCAAGGTAGGGTAAACTCTGGTGGCACTAGGGACAGCAAAAACCACAAAGAGGCCAGGATATGTGGCCACTCAAATGAGAGTTTAGATAGAATAAGCACCATTGGAAAAGGATGGAGAGACTCCAGAGGCCTTGGTGGAAGAGGGACTGCTGCCTCTTCAGTCTAAAGACCTGTGGTGCAGAGAGGGTTCCCACATGGCACTCTGGGCTTTGACATTAATTAGGGTCATGAACAAACAGCCACAATATAGACAGCTCTGGGGACAGGGGAGGCAATTGTTAGTGACACCACATGAGGCCTCCCAGGCACAGCTCTCTTTCCTCCCTATCTTCCTTTTTCCTTCCCTAAACTTACTTTTTTTTTCTTTTTTTTTTTGAGACAAGGTCTCACTTTGTCACACAGGCTGGAGTGCAATGGCGCAATCTCAGCTCATTGTAACTACTTCCGCCTCCTGGGTTCAAGCAATTCTCGTGCCTTGGCCTCCCAAGTAGCTGGGACTACAGGTGTGCACCACCATGCCCAGCTAATTTCTGTATGTTTTAGTAAAGACAGCGTTTCACCATGTTGGCCAGGCTGGTCTCAAACTCCTGATCTCAAGTGATCCACCCACTTCAGCCTCCTGAAATGATGGGATTATAGGTGTGAGCCAGCACGCCTGGCCCCTAAACATATCTTGAATACCTTTTATATGCCAGGTGCTAGAGCCTTAACCCTGACCCCAAAGAACTGGTGATTTTCCCTCCCTTGTCTCTCTTCAAAAAACTCATCTGTCTTTCATGCTCATCTCTCCACCGTTTGTCCTTCCTTCTGCTTCATCTTTTTTTCTCCTCTCTCATATGTCTTTGTTTTATTTGTAACCCAGAAGTCAGCTGTGGTTTCCTGGCCTTTGAGATCTGGATGATATTGCTTTGAACTTACTCCATGCCCTGTGGAATTCCAAAGTCTTCCCACACTTCTAAAACTCCCATGGGAAGTGGAGGGGGCTTTTATTTTTGTGGTCACTTCTGACTCCAACCTCGGCACTTCCCTTGGATTCGTTTGGTTCACAGGCCATTTTACCACCGCCACAACTCCCCTTGTCCCCCACCATCCAATCGTCCCTTGCCAGTTGCCCCTGAGATGAGATTCTACTTCTTACTTGATTTCCATAAGAACAAAAATAAACAACACTGTAGTGAGTTGAATAGTGTCCTCCCGAAAATATACGTCCACATGGAATGTGGCCTCATTTGGAAACAGGATCTCTGCACATGTAATTAGTCAAGTTAAGATGAGGTCATGCTGGAATAGGGTTAGCTCTACATCCAATGACTGATGTCCTTACAAAAGGACACACAAAGATACACAGAGAAGAGGGCAGCCATGCAAAGATGGAAGCAGAGTTGGAGTTTTGAGGCTATAAACCAAGGAACTTCAAGGATTTACATGACCAACAGAAGCTAGGAAGAGGCAGGGAAGGATTCTCCCCTAGAGCCTCTGGAAGGAGCATGGCCCTGCTGACTCCTTGATTTTGGACTTCTGGCCTCCAGAACTGTGAGAGAATAAACGTCTGTTGTTTTAAGTCACTCGGTTTGTGGTACATTGTACAGCAGCCCTAGAAATGAATACATTCCATTTGCATTTGGGTGTGTAGGCAAATTTACTGAGGATTTGAGAGTGGAGGGTAGGACAGAAGGGAACCTGCTTTTCAGCTCTCCATCCCTGCTGTTCCACTGGTTCCCACTTTCCTTTCCCCGACTCAACTTGTTTCTTCATCTCCTCTTTCTACAGAGTCCCCAAACTCCAAATTCATCCTACTCTATTATGCAGAACTCCAGCTCCCACACTCAGCTCCCAGCCCACTGTTCAGGTCAGAAACCCTCCAGATCCTCAGCTGCACAAAAATACATTGCAAGGAATAGCAGCCTCCTGTCAGAAGGGAGAGGTGAGTTTAAAAAGCTATCCCTGTCCCTTTCTGGGGAGGACTGGCTCCTTCTCTATTTCCTGTCCTTCAGTCTAGCAGAGGCAATGGGGTGGGCTGAGCCAGGCTTTGCTCTCACTTACTTCTCAGAATGTTCAGGCTATGGATTGTGAAAGTCGAGAGGGACCTGTTCGTCTGTCAGTTACTCTAGATGGATAAGACTGTCCCCTGTGTCCGGATGCTTCCCTGAACACTTCAAGGAGATACTAAAGGAATACAAGAGGTTGTCCCTCCCTAGAGGAACACTCCAAAGACAACCCTTAGTCTTTCTTCATTAAAAAGCTTTGTTCAGTTTGTTTGGTCTTTTGCATCTTCAAATAGGAATCTCGTATGTTCTACCTCCCCCTCCCCCCCCACTTCCTTCTCCTCCTCCTTCACCTTCTCCTCCTCCTCCACCTCCTCTTTCTCCTCCTCCTCCCCCTCCCCCTCCTCCTCCTCTTCATCTTATGTGTAGAACTTTTAAAAGTTCTGTCACTTATTATTTTATTTTATTTCTTATCCTCGTACATTTCTAAGATCCATGGGTAAGTATTTTTCCTTCCAGTTTCTATAGAAAATAAGGAAAATCAAGCCCAGGGTAAAGTAAGTTGCCCAAGATTATCTGTGTTTGTCACAGAACTTGCCCTAAACTCTAGGCCAGTACCCTTCCTGCAAACCCCATGGCTTTCTTAGAGTGGTCAGAAGCTGTGCCTTTAGCCTGGAAAAACCTATTTAACTTAGATCAGCCATCTGCTGTTAGAGCTAGAGCTGAAGTTTGGTTCCACTTCAAAACCATGCTGTTTTTTAAGAACAGACTTCTAACCTAATTTTAAATTTAAGTTTATAAATCAGTTTTTAAAACTCTGTATTTTGACTCTGGATTCAGAGAAATATTCTTACTAGGTTACACGAATATTTTGAAACTCAGTACTTACTTTTTTTTTAAATTCAATAAAAGTTTGCACAAACAATGCATCCCACAGGAGAAGCTTATGCCAGATCCCAGATGTTTAACACGTTTGCTTCAGATATTAAGAGTTCATGGCCTCTTGTGCTTGTTAAACCAAAAAATGTAAGCCCATAGAAATGATTTTTAATAACTAGGAGTGCTGCAAGGTCAGGCTGAATTCTGGGCAACCACGGCACTTCAATAACTTTTTTGATCACAGATTGTGTGTGTGTGTGTGTGTGTGTGTGTGTAGTTAAAAAAAAAAAAATCCAAGCAGAGAATTCAATGAAGGGCAGCATGAACTCTTACTTTTGACTCAATTTCACTTCAATTGATACATGCAGAAATGTTCAAAAAGTTCCTTTTCTAATTCTGACATCGACTACCTAGTTTGTAATCACTTACCTGGGTCTGCCATGCAATGAACCAACCATCTACTACTGGGTCTTGTTGTTCAGAATGCTGTTATCATAGTGAACATCTACTGGGGACTGACTGTGCCAATTATCATGCTGTGCATATGTTATATCATTTAACCCTCATACCTGGCACCTTCACTCCTACACTCTGAGTCCCAGCCACTTTCCTCTCTCACCTTGATTATAGGCAGAATCAGTTACCTGGTCCCTCTGCCTTCACCTCTGCCCCTGTCCCTTCCACTCTATTCTCAACCCAACAGTTGGAGCGATCTGTACTAAAAAAATCAGTTCATGTCATTCCTCAACTCCAAACTCTCCAATGGCTTCTCAGCCTATTTAGAGTAGCAGCAAATGTTTAATAACAGCCATGCCATCTCCTTTACCTCATGTTCCTTTTTGTTTGTTTGTTTGTTTGTTTTTTAGATGGAATCTCGCTCTGTCGCCCAGGCTGGAGTACAGATGCGTGATCTCGGCTCACTGCAAGCTCCTCCTCCTGGGTTCATGCCATTCTCCTGCCTCAGCCTCCCGAGTAGCTGGGACTACAGGTGCCCACCACCACGCCTGGCTAATTTTTTGTATTTTTAGTAGAGACGGGGTTTCACTGTGTTAGCCAGGATGGTCTCAATCTCCTGACCTCGTGATCCACCCACTCAGCCTCCCAAAGTGCTGGGATTACAGGCGTGAGCCACTGGGCCAGGCCAACTCTACCCCATGTTCTTCTGCCCTCTCTTCCTACCCTTTTCTCTCTCTTTCTCTTGCTCCAGTGGCTCTGGCCCTCTCAGTTCCTCAAACATATCATGCAACTTTCTTGATATGGTATGGTTCACTGGTCAAGCAAAGATTAAAGCACACACATTATATTACATCTATTAAGGTAGGAAAGTGGGAGATCATTTGTTTTAAACGACAAGTTAGTGATCTATTGGTGGGGGTAACAAAATTCAAAAATTCATGATAATCTATTCTTTCACAACAATCTTTGCTTTAGGAAATGTGATCAAAGACAGGTTTCCCGATTGAAAAAGTTAAGGCTAGTGAGGCAGAGCATATATATATATATATATATATTTTTTTTTTTTTTTTTTTTTTTTTTTTTTTTTTTTTTTTGAGACGGAGTTTCACTCTCATTGCCCAGGCTGGAGTGAAATAGCATGATCTCCGCTCACCACAACCTCCGCCTCCCGAGTTCAAGCGATTCTCCTGCTTCAACCTCCCGAGTAGCCGGGACTACAGGCATGCACCACCATGCCTGGCTGATTTTTTTTTTTTGTATTTTTAGTAGAGACAGGGTTTCTCCAAGTTGGTCAGGCTGGTCTCGAACTCCCAACCTCAGGTGATCTGCCCACCTTGGCCTCCCAAAGTGCTGGGATTACACGCATGAGCCACCACGCCTGGCTGCATTTTTATTCCAATAGAATATGCCTATTGCTGGGAGGCTGTCTGTTTTCACCTACTGTATAATGTTAAGGATTGTGAAATTTACATTATGGGAATCTAGAACCCGTGATTAACTTATTGAACCATTGAATGAGCAATGATACTTGAAAACTAAGGCTATCTTGAATAGTTAGAAAATGAATCATTTTGGGAAATGTACTTCAGATAATTCAGATAATATTTTTTGAAGCACTAAACCTTTAAATAACTTTATTCATTTTGATGGATGCTAAAAATAAAGTGTGGACCACTTTTTGTCTTAGTAGCTAGACTCCATGTATAGAGTTTTACTTCATGATGATTCAGGATAAACACTGGTGGCATAATACAGTGTGGAGGTCTGTTTGCCCATATGCTGAATGGCACCAGGCTAGTGTGCTTCTTGGATCTGCATGTCTTCTTTGAATAATTTTACATAGGCATTTGGGAAGAGAAAAAGGAGCTATAAATAAGCAATTTTCAGCCTGAGAATTTTGTGGGAGCCTCAGCCATAGTGATACTTCAAAGGGACAGGTAAGGTTATGTGCTAATTATAAGTGAAAGAGCCTTAGGTGATTTTTAAAACCTCCTTCTTCATTCCGATGCTACCGCAACAGCATCAAACAGCTCTAGAGCACTGGCCACTTACAGAACTTGGGACCAGAGACACTATTTAGACCAAACAGAGGGAGAACAACCAAAGAAAGGTTGGAGAGGTACTGTCCACAAATTCCACTCACTTTGCAGTTTGTTTACAGGAAGCTCTGTTCATGACACTGAAATTGTCATTCAGCCCAAGACCAACGTAAGTTGCCAATATTAATATTTATACACACCCTATATTATTGTAAAGTGGTCTTCATTATATAATTCGCATTTAAATAGTCCTTTAGAACAGTGGTCCCCAATCTTTTTGCAGCAGGACTAGTTTCATGGAAGACAATTTTTCCATGGACTAGGGGTGAGGGGATGGTTTGGGGATGATTCAAGCACATTACATTTATTGTGAACTTTATTTCTATTATTACATTATAATATATAATGAAATAATTATATATCTCACCATAATGTAGAATCAGTGGGAGCCCTCAGCTTGTTTTCCTGCAACTAGATGGTCCCACCTGGGGGTAATGAGAGACAGTGATAGATCATCAGACATTAGAACTGTTTTCTTTTTCTTTCAAGATGGAGTCTTGCTCTGTCACCCAGGCTGGAGTGCGCTGGTGCAATCTCGGGTCACTGCAACCTCCAACTTCCAAATTCAAGCAATTCTCCTGCCTCAGACTCTTGAGTCGCTGGGATTATAGACACCCACCACCACACCTGGCTAATTTTTGTATTTTTAGTAGAGAAGGGGTTTCACAATGTTGGCCAGGCTGGTCTTGAACTCCTGACCTCACGATCTGCCTGCCTTGGCCTCCCAAAGTGGTGGGATTACAGGCGTGAGCCACTGTGCCTAGGCAGGTATTAGATTCTCGTAAGGAGCATGAAACCTAGATCCCTCATGTGTGCAGTTCACAGTAGGGTTTGTGCTCCTATGAGAATCTAATGCTGCCACTGATCTCACAGGAGGCAGAGCTCAGGTGGCAATATGAGTGATGGGGAGAGGCTGTAAATACAGATGAAGCTTCACTTGCTCACCTGCTGTTCAACTCCTGCTGTGTGGCCTGGTTCCTAATAGGCCACAGACTGGTACTGATCCAAGGCCAGCGGTTTGGGGATCCCCGCTTTATAGTGTATAAAATACTTTTGTGTTTTTTCTTTCATTCACCAAATATTTATTCAGTATGTACTACACTGTCCTAGGCTTTAAAGTAGACGTTGGAAATGCAAAGATGAATATGGCCCCATACCTCCCCAATTTTTATTTTGATTATCATCATGACTCTGAGAGGTTGCTAAGGCAACAATTTTAATTGTCCCTTTTTTTTTCTTTTTTTTTTTTTAGGAAAGAGATTGAGGCTCAGGGAAGCTCTTGCAATGTCATCATGTTTAAAAAGTATTAATGCCCGAACTTCAACTCAGGTTTTCTGCCTCTAAATCCCATTTTTTAAACCCAATCTTTTCTTTTCTTTTCTTTTTTTGAGATGGAGTTTCACTCTTGCCCAGGCTGGCACGCAATGGCGTGATCTGGGCTCACTGCAACCTCCACCTCCCAGGTTCAAGTGATTCTCTTGCCTCAGCCTCGTGAGTAGCTGGGATTACAGTCGCATGCCACCACGCCCAGCTAATTTTTTGTACTTTCAGTAGAGACAGTGTTTCACCATGTTAGCCAGGCTGGTCTCAAACTCCTGACCTCAGGTGCTCCACCCACCTCGGCCTCCCAAAGTGCTGGGATTACAGGCATAAGCCGCTGTGACTGTGCCTGGCCTCTAAACCCAATCTTTAATGCCATAAACAAATACTCAGAGGCACGCAATTAAAGAAAATAAAAATGTATGCAAATCACAGTCGAATAAAAATGCTAGACTCAGTTCTAAAGAATCTTATAGGGACACAGTTTTCTCAGTACTCATATTAAATCTCTTGTGTTTAAGTGACAAGAACTAAACATGTATTAACTTAGGTAAAATATATTAGTTATGGGCTTATACCTCGTGTGGTTTGTGTACTAGTACTAGGGGAAAAGTAGAGGTGAATTCAACCAAGAATGCAACCAAGAAATCTAATGCCTTTGGAATCCTTCACCATCTCTTATCTTTACTTCTCTCGGCACATCAACTTCACAGTCTGTTATTATGGATTGACCTCTTCTACCTAAAGTGTCTTCTGTTACTACAAAGAGGACTGACTGTTTTTTTCTAGTTATAGTTTAAAAAAAAATTCTAGGGAAGGATTTTGATTGATCGCCTTGGGTTAGATACCATCTCATGAACCAATCAACTCTGACTGGGGAAGTGCAATAGTGGGAAGTCACAGCGGCCACGCAACTTTGGAATGGAGGAAGAGTGGGCCTCATGATGAGACTAAAAGCAGATGTCGACTCTGTCTCCTATACTTAATTCACACAAATGTTTTTTTCATGAAATATCCTATTAAATTTCTGGAAATGAAATGTTCGCTGAACTCCATTACACTGTTGTGCTGTGTTTAACGGAGGCAGCACAAGGTCAAAGGTAGAAACAGGAAAAAGCCATGTAGAAAATTAAGGAATCCTCATTACTTTTAGAGACAGCCTGCCCAAAAAGTGAAAAAGGAAGGCAGGATTTGCATATGGCCCAAAGCAGTGAAAGCAAAATAGTGAATGTTGGAGAGATGATGACTACGAAGAAGAGCTAGGCATACAGCATCGCAGCAACAAACGACACGAATTTTCAGCCACGGCTGAAGTCATCTTGGAAAAGACAGGAGGAAGAGTACAGAAACTCCTGGAGCTTGAGAGGTTATTAATCTTCTGGTCTACTCCCTTCATTTTTCATGTGAGTAGACAGATCCAGGGAGGAGAAGTAATCTTCCCAAGACTATCATAAAGCCTTAGTTATTTCATTGGCAAAAATGGGAAAAATAATGAGACCAACCCTTACATATGTCAGGAGGTTTTTCTTCAGAGAGAAATTGGAATAAAGTTACCAGAAGTTGAATAGTGCATTTTCCTCCCACTAGGCAAGGGAGCTGGAATAAATATGCAGATGGCTGAAGAAGGTAAGGCAGTTAACAAAAATAGGAAATGCCAGAAAAGGGGAAAAGGGAGGATCTGCAGTCACGTGGGTCTTCAAAGTAGACAATCTGTATCATGCTAGACCCTCAACTGGCTTACCCAGGATACTCCTAATCCTGTGGGTTCTTAGTTATGTGCCTGGGCTGGTCACCACCTGAGGGTTTTCTCATTTACCTGTCCCTTCTTTCAGATATCTTAAATTGGTGAAGCGACTTTCCCAACATCCATTCTATCCCATAAGCAGCAGCCATGTGGTTTGGGAAACTGGTCTCAATTTAAGGGATAGGCCTGATCAGTCAAAATGATATCTTATCCTCTTTGCCAGTATTGGTTCAAAAGTAAGCATGTGACCTAATTCTGGCCAAAGAGATAAGAGGAGAGGTTTGCTGGCTTCTGGGAAAGTTACTTTCTCTTAAGAGCATTCCAGGAGAATTTATTCTATTCTCTTCACCTGAGTTGAAGGAGGAGGGTCTTCCCCTGGCAGTCATTCTACAACCACAAATGGAACTAGATTAAGGACGAAACTTACACAATGCAGAACAGAGAAAAGGGAAGGAAAACACTCAATGCTAAATGGTTGAATTGGAAATAAATGAGTCTGAAGGCTGATCTATCTTTGGATTTCCTCATAGGTTAACCATATTAGTTATCTATTGTTGTGCAACAAACTTTTCCCAAACAGTGGCTCAAAACAACTGCATTTTATCGTTATTTAGTTTATGAATCTGCAATGTGGGCAGGGCTGAGTGGGAAAGGCTTGGATCTACTCGACAAGGGGTGAGGTGGCGCAGCTTAGCCAGGACCCGGGGTAATCCACTTCCAAGACGGCTCCCTCACAAACTGGAAAGTCAATGCTGGCTCAGTCAGATGTGAAGGTCATGGGCCTCATTCCTTTCTACGTGGCCCTCTTCATGTGGGTCTCCACAAACTGCGCAGGCTTCCTCACAGCATGGTGGCTGAATTCCAAGAGTAAGCACACAAAGATAACTATGTAGAAACTGCATCACATTTTATGACCTAGCATCAGCCATCATATAGTATCATTTTCACTGTACTTTGCTGGTTGATCAGTCACTATGGTTAGCCTAGATGCAGTTCAGAGGACACAGTTTCCAGCTTTTGTTGAAAGGAGTTTCAAAGAATTGTGGACAATTTAAACCATTACAGAAACTAAAACATTTCTTTTTTTTTTTTTTTTTTTTTTTTTTTTTTTGAGATGGAGTCTTGCTCTGTTGCCTAGGCTGGAGTGCAGTGGCATGATCTCGGCTCACTGCAACCTCCGCCTCCCGGGTTCAAGCAATTCTCTGGCCTCAGCCTCCTGAGTAGCTGGGATTACATACAGGTGCCCACCCCCATGCCCGGGTAATTTTTGTATTTTTTAGTAGAGATGGGGTTTCACCATGTTGCCAGGCTGGTCTTGAACTCCTGATCTCAGGTGATCCACCTGCCTTGGCCTCCCAAAGAGTTGGGGTTATAGGCCTGAGCCACCACACCCAGCCTCCTTTTTTTTAGACGGAGTCTTGCTCTGTCACCCAGGCTGGAGTGCAGTGGCATGATCTTGGCTCACTGCAAGCTCTGCCTCCTGGGTTCACGCCATTCTCCTGCCTCAGCCTCCCGAGTAGCTGGGACTACAGGCGCCTGCCACCATGCCCGGCTAATTTTTTGTATTTTTGTAGAGATGGAGTTTCACCGTGTTAGCCAGGATGGTCTCGATCTCCTGACGTCATGATCCACCCACCTCGGCCTCCCAAAGTGCTGGGATTACAGGCATGGGTCGCCACGCCCGGCCTTCCTTGTTTTTATGACCATTGGAATTGGATTTTCTGTTATTTGGGGCTGAAAGCATCCTTTTTGAATTGGGTTTTCTGTTTATTTGAGGCTGAAAACATCCTTATTGATACAGTTAGTGTCACCTCAGCTGCGGGCAGCAGAATGTCCTTAACCAACAGCTCTCAGTCACAATGCCAATTGTAACAAAGTTACCGGTAATTTGTTACCAGTAATTTAACACAAAGGTTTTGCAATTGTTCATTTTTTTGTTCTTTTCTAATCACAGCAGAATCAAGCTTACCACAATAATAGCAGAAGAGTCATTTACTTAAATTCAAATAGAATTCTCTGAATGGGAGTAAAGGGATGGAATCAAAGCAAGGATGCTCCACCTGGCACGTGGGAGCTTTACTCCAGGTTGAGAGCTGTTGGGCTGGATGCCTCTTTTGGTAAGAGAGCTGGAAACAACTTTAGAGTTTCGTTGCTCTGGCTCAAATTCTTTTTCTTCTCCACATAAGCTCTTGTGAAGCCAGTGCAGCCGAAGACTTGTCACCAGGCATTTGATATTCTCTCTAGTTTTGATGATCTTTTGGTGGACAAGGGAAGATATTAAAAAAAAAAATTATTGATCTTCTGTCTTGGTCCTTTCCACGATGAACTCTACCTAAATACAACAAATCATTTTTTAGGGTCCACTGTGTTTTTAGCACTCTGATAAGGCATTGCAGATAGAACCACAACAAGATGTTACTGCAAGAATCTAGAAAACAAATAGAGGGCAGTTGGAGAGCAATGGGAGGCTACTTAAAATTCAATCCTAATGCAGGTGTGACAGTCTTACAAAAGAAAGGAGAGAAAGAGCTAAGCATCTATCTGCTGGATTTCAGGGTACTTCCCTGCCCAGAGGTGCAGCAGCAGATCCCTTCACCCTCTCCTCCCCAGCTACCTCTGAGTGGACCAGGGCGAACATCTGACCAACGGGTGCCCAACCATAGACCAGCCAGCAATTTGTACTTTGTGTGTGGCCTGGTCGGAAAATATGAGCTGAGCCAATCAGATTCGTCCCCAGAAAACTGGGGAGAAGCACTTACTTCTAAGATGGGTCCTGAGCCCAAAGGCTGGACAAATATACCATCGAGGAAGTAATTAGAGAATCAGGTGTAGACTGCAGCTTTGAGAGAATGGTGACTCAGATAAGCTGATTGGGATGCGCAGGTGTGCAAAAAGAAGCAGTCTCCATGAAATGCGAGGCTGAAGGGTGTCTGGGCTACCTTAGCTCCTGCCCTTTCTGATGCCTGCTTGTTCAGTTCTCTGAATATGTTCCCATTGTTTTCTTACCCAAAGTAAGGGTAGGAGTAGAATACCATTCCCTGACTTTTACTTGAGCTAATTGGAGAGGTTTTCTGTTATTTGTAACCATAAGAATTTTGTCCAGAACAAGGCAAGAACCCACAGAAGAGATGACAATTTCATTGGGCTTTGAGTAAGGAAGCAACCCTAAGTCTAGGCTTTACAATTTACCAACTAAATCTGTGACTTAACAAAAGGAGCTTGAGCTTTAGAGTCACACCTAGCTTTGGGTTCAAGTCCAATCTGTACCATTACTTCTTTGTGATCTTGAAAAAGTTACTTATCTGTAACCTCTAGATAATGCCTACTAATTCTTAAATGGTTGTTGCAAGAATTAAACTAGATGTATAAACATATTTATTTGTTTTGAGATGGAGTTTCACTCACACTGCTGCCCAGGCTGGAGTGCAGTGGCACCATCTCTGCTTACTGCAACCTCCACTTCCTGGGTTCAAGTGATACTCCTGCTTCAGCCTCCCAAGTAGGTGGGATTACAGGTGTGCGCCACGTCACTAATTTTTTGTGGAGATGGGGTTTTGCCATGTTGGCCAGGCTGGTCTCGAACTCCTGACCTCAAGTGATCCACCCCCTCCTCAGCCTCCCAAAGTGCTGGGATTACAGGCATGAGCCACCGCACCCAGCCAATGTATATACACTTACTTATATGGACCATTAACACAGTGTTTGGCACGTAGTAGGTCCATGAAGAATGACAGCTATTATCATCCCCAAGTATGTCGATGTACTATTTGGACGGGAGAAAGGAAGTAATCTTCAACCCTGGTCCCTCCCAGTAACATAAGATGGCTTTTTTTTTTTTTTTTTTTTTTTTTTTTTTTTGACATACTCTTGCTTTGTCACCCAGGCTGGAATGCAGTGGTGCAATATTGGCTCACTGCAACCTCCGCCTCCTGGGTTCAAGCGATTCTCCTGCCTCACCCTCCCGAGTAGCTGGGACTACAGGCATGTGCCACCGCGCCCAGCTAATTTTTGTATTTTTAGCAGAGACGGGGTTTCACCACGTTGGCCAGAATGGTCTCGATCTCTTGACCTCACGATCTGCCCACCTCGGCCTCCCACAATGCTGAGATGACGGGCATGAGCCACCACATTGGGCCCATAATATGGTTTTGATGGAAGCATTTTTATATTTCCCAACATTTAAAGAGTGGCTTTATATATTGGGGTGTGTGAGTGAGTCTGTGGGCACGTGCGCATGCGTGTTTGTTTGACAACGGTGTTGTTTGGCTCTTCCTCCCCCCTTTCCTACTGAAGTTGTATTCACTATGTCATTGTTATTAATCAGGCATGCAATATGAGATGAACAGGGGTGATGAGTTGGTCAGGCTGCCAAACAAGTTCATGTTTTGTAGGAAATGCCAAATCGTTTCCTGAGGGGATGTTTCTCAGGAATGGAAGGGTATGCCTCTCTGGCCCTCACAGACCCTGTCCCCTCCCTGGAGTGCTGTCAACTCGCAGGGCAATGGGATAGCTCTTTAAAAGCCACTTTATGGAGCTGCCGCCCAGCTGTGCTGGAAATATATTTGCATTGTTTTCTTTTTTCCTTTCTTCTGGTAAAAATGTAACCCACGTCAAGTAGGAAATGTATTACAGACCTCCCACATTTCCTCAAAAACTATCCCAACATCATTAGTCCTGTCATAAGCTAGAAGGGTGGAGGAAGATAGTGAAGGGCTGGGAGTGGTGGAGAAAGAAGGAATGTCTGAAAAAAATAGGATTATAAAGCATTTTGAGCCCCTCCCTCCACTTCTAATTCATAGAGAGACTAATGTGTAAACTAACAAACGAAAGGTCTTAACTAAAGGCTTAAAAAAGATGTCCTTGAATATTTGGTTCATCTGCCAACCACATTTATTCATGAATTATCTTTATGGATGTGGAGCGGGTTTAAAGACAGATGAAGAAAGCTTTGGCGTCCTAAAACTGCCTGGGGTTTTTGCTGGGCATAGGTATTTTCCTAAAGCTCTGATGAAAGCAGAAGTTACAAATGATAGGCTTCGAATGTTATTTCACACAGTGATTTTGAGTGGCATGTACAATCACTAATATTCAGAAGTAACTTTCTGAAAAGTTGTTAAATCTTTCTCATCTCTGCTATTAACAAATATTTAGATTTTATATCTAACCCAAAGGACAGAAAATTCCAAGTAGAATTGTATTGAGTGTGAGAAACTGAATCTTTTAACTTACCATTGGCTAAATTGGTGCTGCCTAGTGACTTGGGAGAGGAGTCCTGGGAACATTGGTCTGGAACTCTGGGGCCATGACGGGGTTAGATTTTCCCTATTCCAGAAAATCATGGTGGGAGGATATGTCAGGTCACTATTTCTGTGTAACAAATATCCCCAAAATGCCATGGTACCAAAAAAAAAAAAAAAAATCATCTTTTATTTCTCATGCTTGCTGGGCAGCTGGGGATTAGCTGTTCTAAGCTGGGTTTACCTGGCATGACTCTGCTTT
Source organism: Macaca thibetana thibetana (assembly GCF_024542745.1). NCBI lineage: Eukaryota > Metazoa > Chordata > Mammalia > Primates > Cercopithecidae > Macaca > Macaca thibetana. Next base: position 15,781,604 of record NC_065584.1, read on the forward strand.
AGGGTGTCTTACCCTCCTTGGACCAGCTGGCTGGCCCAGGGAAGTCTTCTAGCATTTGTAGAAGTACAAGAAGGCAAGCAGAAACACATGAAGTCTCTTAAGGCCTAAGTGCAGAACTTGAACACAATTACTTCCATTTCATTCTATTGACCAAAGCAAGTCACATGGCTGAACCCAAAATCAAGGGGTAGGGAAATAAACTCCACTCCTTCAGTGGAAGGAACTTCGAAGTCATAGGCTTTGGATATGGGCATGGATACAGTACACGATGAAGTCCTGGGGCCAATACTGTAACCTACTAAAAAGAAGGAATATGACTAGGACTGTGGCTCCAGAAACTGGAACCACATAGCTTATCTGCAACTTTGACAGGTTAGTCCCTTCTGTAGTATTGATGGTAGCTATCATAACTCAATGCTAACATTCAATATTACTCCCAACTCTCCTAATTTTCATTCCATTTCCCTGATCAGGCAACCTTTTGGTTATCATTTAGCTTCCTGGATAGCTATTTCTTCAGGGCATAGTGTTTTGGCAAAAAAATACACATGTTTGGGCCTTGCAACAATCCTATTTCTCATTCTATATTAATAGACAGACATACTGTTGTCTACTTCTGGTGAGCCTGACCAAACTTCCTTCTTCAAGAGAGATTTACTCAGCATGCTAAAAGAGAAAAGGAGCAAGTTTCTAAGCTTGAAAAACTGAAAGTCAGTTCTTCTATTATGTAAATTCAATGTGAAGGCAGTGGGCAACCAGTCACCCTCTTATGGGGAGACTACTACCAGGGCATAATTGTTACCCAAATTTCTGTAGTTCCTATATATAAATAACTTCAGCACTTGGCCTTTAATAGTGTAGGAGAAGGAGGTCGGGCATGGAGGCTCATGCCTGTAATCTCAGCACTTTGAGAGGCCAAGGTGGGCAGATGGCTTGAGCTCAGGAGTTTGAGACCAGCTTGGGCAACATGGTAAAACCCTGTCTCTACAAAAAAAAAAAAAAAAAAAAAAAAAAAAAAAAATTAGCCGGGTGTGTTGGCATATCTATACTCCCAGCTACTCAGGAGGCTGAGACGGGAGGACCAGCTGAGCCTGGGAGGTGGAGGCTGCAGTGACCCATGATCACGCCACTGCACTCCAGACCCTGTCTAAAAAACAAAACAAAACAAAAAAGGTGGAAGGGAAGGGTAGTACAATCCACATAATCTTATTGCTAGGTAGCCAAGAACATGAATGGTGTATTAGAGGGGTTTAATCAGGGAAGCAGAACCACTAGAATCTTACTGATAAGAGACTAATCTCTTGCAGAATTATGTGAGAAACTGGTGAAGTAAAGGTCTGAAAGCAGAATTGAAGGATTAGAGAAAAGTCACTAACCAGCCATCCTGAAGTCCTGTACAGGTGGACTTGTAAGGCCAGAACTTGTAATGATTCTAGGAAGCCGCACATGTCTAACTGCTGGAGTGGTACCCAGGAGAGGAGCTGTGGAAAAGTCCATAGATAGCTGATACTTCTGGAGGTCTCCCACCAAGCTCTGGAGTCATCTTGGGTCCTCTGGCCAGCAGGGACTGGAGTTGGAAAGAAGAGCTAGACATGGGGAGGAGGACGAGCTGGAACCTGCCAGAATCTCTGTGTGTCTGCCACCATGTGTAGTCACAAGGATCTTCAGAGGGAGTGGCTCTGCTCCACTTTCACCTTCCAAATCTTGCCTCAATTCTTCTTTTTGGCCAACCTAACTTGTAACCATGTAGGGAAATAAATTTGGGGAAATGGAGTTCCAATTTAAGCAAGTTGACATGGGTCCAGAAGAATGCAGGGTCATTTGCTTCAGGTTTGAGTCATTTCTTCCAGTCCATACAGAGGTCACAGAAGTAGGGGTTTAGATGTTTCTCTGCTCTTCTCAGTGAGTTTGGGGCCTTTGTTCTTGAATCCTGATCAGTTTCATGTGCTCTCATCCTCTTTGGACCAGTTGCTCAGCCTGGGTGAGCCAATCATGTGGTTGGTGGAAAACCTTTTGTTTTTGGATTCTCTCTTTGTTTCCTCCTTCATAGATTTCCTTTGACCCCACTGGTGCTATTGCCTCCTGCTCTAGGTGCTGAATATTTTTCATTTAGACCTCTAATACAACTGTGTCAGCCTTTTAGTGCTATGAAGTTTCATTGATTAGTGGGGTTTGGAGGAGGCAGACGGGTGTTTTGAAGAAGGGCTTTGTGGGAGGGCACTGAGAAATGAGACTTTCATGATTAGTTCTCTTGGTGGAGCATCTGTGACCAGGCATTATCCCATTGTTACCTTAGTTTGGTGGGTAACAGTTATCCAGGTAAGAAGATGATGAGGGAGGGAATGAAAAAAGAAAAAAGCAACTCATCTCACTACAAATAGTTCCTAGCTTATTCGACTATGTATCCTGTGGATTAATGGGCAAATTCCTCAGTAAGATATTCAAGACCCTTTAGAGCCTAGCCTTTTTATTTCTCTCTTCTCCCAAATATATACTAGACTTTGAGTAACACTGGATCTCCTGAAGCCCACTCAGGGAAACCCTTCGAAGTGCTTGAAAGAGAGAGAGAAGTGCAGATAAAGATGATGAAGAAGGCATGATGGTGACTCTGTGCTTGCTTTCAGGTGAAGATGTCAGCATTCTCATAAGGTGGCCACCTGAAAGATAGAGAGCTATGTATCCACAAAGATTTTTCTTTATCTACTTGGGACAAACTTAAATTTTCTATGACTTTAATACACTCCTTGATAAATTTTCATGTTCTATGTCTCCCGTAGAATGCCGATAGCATGAGAAACATTTTTTTGATATGTTTAATGTAATCTATATGTCATCATCCATGACAGTGCCTATCAGAGTAGGTAAAGCTAGGTGTTGGAAAAAAAAAAACCCAAATACTAGTGGCTTAACACAATAAAGTATATTTTTCACTCACATCACCATCCAATCAAAGTTAGTGGGCAGTGGTGAGAGCTTTGTTCCATGAAGCCAATCAAGGACACAGATACTTCTCCCATCTTGTCATATTGTGAGCTTTAGCAATGGTTACCATGGTTTAGTCCAAGGTTGTCATGGAATGGAAAGAGGGAGAGAGTAGGGTGAAGGCTCACCTGTTCTTAGTTGCCTAGATGCAAAAGTAAAACTCTATTTCTGCTCAAATTCCATTGGTCAGAACTGGCCACATGACCTTATCTAGATGCAAGGGGAGTGAATGGGCAAAGCAGTTTAGCTTCATGCCCAGGGAGAAGAATTGAGGTTTGGTGAGCATCCATGATATTTCTAAAATGTCACTTTGTCTCTGAAGCAAGTGCCTAGGACTGCATCTGTTATATGGTAGGCACTCAGAAATATTTTTTGAACAAATACATGAAATGAATGAATATGTATAGGCTTCTGCTGTTATGTTCTAAGGCAGAAAATAGGAAGGAAATAATTTTGAGAGAAGCAAACATCTGTCTGCTACCCACTATATTCATGACCATTTATTTGTAAAATTATTTCACAAGCACTCTAGGAATTCATACTCTTTTGAAGCTATGTTTTCATTTATTCAACAAATTGTTGAGTGCCTTCTATGTTAAGTGCTATGCTGTGTGGTCAGGAAATAGAGGTTGAAGTCATCATTCCTGCCCATTGGTAACTCACTTGGAATGTATCTAGAGGGAAGTGGGAAAAGAAGCCAGTAATTGCAGCTATTACATAGGCACCATGATAGACATACACATGGATTGTGGTGGTTATGCTGGGAAATGGCACCTAATTGAGTCAGGAATGGGAGTTGTGGGGTTTCATTGTCTAGAAGAGGTGGTATTTTGGTTGGATGAACATGAGTTTGCTAGTTGATACTCATAAGAGAAAGGTAGAGGGAATGGTATGTGCAAATTTGACAGTTTAGGGAACTGCAATTCCTTCAGTAGGTCAAAAAGGTGTGATGGAAATACTGGGAGATAAGGCTGGAGAGGTAGGCTTGGGCTGAGTCACAAAGCACTTCTAAACTGCATTAAATAAAGAATGAATAGGGGTTTAGAGTAGGAATTATGTGATTTTCTCTATCAAATGAAAGAATTGATACACACAGTATATCTAAGCAGCCGCGTTATCCATATTGACCAGTCTATTTTTCTCCTTAGATCAGCTTCAAATAATATAAAACTGCTAAATTAAAAAACAAACAAAAACCTGTTCATAATATTTTGAGGACAATCCTTTTGTGGGAAGAGATTAGAAATAAGAGCACAAAGAAAGGTGTACAATACCCTCCATTCATGTAGCCTTGCCTCGGATAGAACAGGAAGGAGGCCCATTTCAAGGAAAACAAAGGAATTGGCTTCATGATTTTACAAGAAAAACTGTATCTGTCAATAGAGAGGATTCTTCTAGGAAAGTGTTTTAAGATGGACTAGGGAAGAAAACTGGGAACAATTAGGGAAGCTCCTGCTCTTGGTACTTCTGTATCAGCAAAGAGGTTGTTAAAGGTGTTCATTTAAGGAACCAAGTATCAGCTCACTTCAATTAGTAGTTATCGAGCATTCATTCCTCCTTCATTCATTCAGTACATTTCAATGACACTTTTGTGCCCTGCACTAAGTCAGGTGCTGTAAGGAAGTAAAATATAGGTAAACTTATGGTCTTGCCCTTGAGAAGATTCAACTAACACACGAATCCAGTAATTTCTAACCAAGGATGTGCTCTCCTTAGGTAGCAAGGGAAGCTGGGCACCGTGGCTCATGCCTGTAATTCCGGCACTTTGGGAGGCTGAGGCGCGAGGATTGCTTGAAGCCAGGAGTTTCAGATCAGCCTGGGCAGCAAAGCATGACCCTGTCTCTATAAAAAAATTAAAAAATGTAACCGGGCATGGTGGCATGTGCCTGTAGTCCAAGCACACTTGGGAGGCTGAGGTGGGAGGATGGCTGGAGCCCAGGAGTTTGAGACAGCAGTGAGCTATGATTGTGCCACTGCAATCCAGTCTGGGCAACAGTGAGAGCCTGTCCAAAAAAAAAAAAAAAAAAGGAACAAATGAGAGAGAGAGCAGAGAGAGAGAGAAAGAATATTAGTCTAAAATGCCTTGGAGTTCAAAGTTCAGATTCAAATCTTGACTGTATGTTTGGGCAACCACTAACAGGTTGTCTAACCTTTAAATATTTTCAAAAGCAAAATGAAGATAATAACAGCTACATTGCAATTTCCAGGATTAAATGAAATGACTCATGAAACCTTTGTGTAAACAGTGCAGAACTTTGCAAACAGTGGTGATACATTATTAAAGGTGAACTTACTAGGACTTGAAAGCAGTGGTTTTCAAAGTATTTGTTGAAACACTAATGCCCAAGATTGGAAATAGGCATTTCTCAAGAAAAGAGTTCTATGGTCAAACACATTTGGGAGATGCAGGATCAAAGAAAGTAAAACATGGTTCTTAGGTCTGTAAAATGCTAGCATGCATTGTGAATCTCAAGGAAAACAAGTATTGTGTGTCTCTTTCCCCCAGATTAATGTGATCTGGGGATCTACCCCTACCCCCACTCCAGCATCTCTAGGACCTTGAGATGGACAGAACTCACTCTGGGAAAGACTGCTCTCCAGCAAGAAAAGTATGAATCTTTCTTTCGATTTTATAGTCCAACCACCCAGGCCGGCACCGTGGCTCAATGCCTGTAATCCCAGCACTTTGGGAGGCAGAGGTGAGAAGATCACGTGAGTCCAGGAGTTCGAGACTAGCCTGGGCCACATAATGAGACCTCATCTCTACCAAAAAATTAAAAAATTAGCCTGGCATGCTGGCTCGCGCCTGTATTCCCAGTTGCTTGGGGGAGGGGCTGAGGCGGGAGGATCACTTCAGACCTGAAGGTCGAGGCTGCACTGAGCCATGAGCGGCCACTGCACTCCAGCCTGGGCGACAGACCCTCTGTCAAAACAAAACAAACAAAAAATGCTGAGCCATTCTTCATCATACAATCTAGGAAACTCATTCAACAACTTTCCAAGCAGTGCTGAGATTTCCACCAAGGAAGCCCAGAGAAAAGGGCCAGGCCCCCGCTTTGCCAGGGTTAGAGGGGATTCCCTCAGAATCCGGGGTGCGAGGTGCTGTGGTGGATACATTTAATATTCTTTCCAAGACACCCATGATGGCAAGGCAGTAGCAGATAGAAAGCAACAAAAGCGAAGAGAGCAGGGCTGATCCTCAAAGACTTTATAAATTAGACTTTATAAATTAGACTTTTTATAAAAACTCTAAAAGTCAAGTAATAACATGCCTACTCCGCTTCTAAGAAAAGTGTGCAGAAACATCTCCAGCCAGAAAGACTGCTCCTGCCTACCCAAGTCAGAGAAGTTTCATCAGGCCAATAGCTTCCCCTCTGTCCCCCTCCTACCGCTTGTCTCCCTTCTTCTCCCACAACACACCCCATACCTGGCGGCATTTTACACCTTCCCAGAAGGGGCTGCCAAGCGCGGAGTCGCGGAGGACGCAGGCGCAGCTCGTCTCAGGTACGCGGGAGGCCCCGCCCCTCTGCGCCCAGCCCCTCCGCGCCCAGCCCCTCGCGCCACTCCACTTCCCGCCCTGCCCCGCCCCGCCTCGCCCCGCCCCCCCCCGCCTTGCCTCGCCCCTTCGCGCCCGTCCCACGGGGCAGGGCGGCCCTGGTGGGTGGTGTTGGAGTGGGGATGGGGAGGGAAGTGGAGGGGAGGGGGTAAGTGACAGGGCTGGGGAGGCCCTGGGGAGGGTGGGAACTCGAGGCGCGGCCGCGCGAGGTGACCGGAGTCACAGTTCCCGCGGGCGGCGACAGCAGAGCGCCCACTGCCTCCAGCAGGTAACCAGCCGCGGTCGCGCTGCGCCGCCTCAGCGCGAGCGTGGGACGTGGAGACCCTGAGGAGGGCGGCGGGACCCGGGCGGGGAAGGGCGCGGCGTGGCTCAGGTGCGCTTCTCCCAGCTGGCTGCTCGCTCAGGGCTGTGGGGGGCGCCTGTCGGGGCGGCCCGGCCTTGCGGGCTGGCGGTGAGCGCCCGTTCTGTCTCTTTTGTCCTTAACTTTCTCTAAAATGGGGCCGTGGTCGGGCCCCGGGGATGTTTCCATGTCTCCTCAGCGACGCCTGTGTCGCGGGGGTCTGAGGGAGCTTTAGGCCCCGCGACAGCTGCAAGCGCGGTGGTCTGGAGGGCACCGGGGTGGGCGACGAGGCGAGGCTGGGTCCCTCGCTGCCCAAGTGGGCGGCTTTGCCTAGGGGGACCCGTGACCAGGGACGGTCGAGACCCCAGCCCCGGCGGGGACGGCCGCGCGCCCCGCTCCCTGCTGCGTGCTCGGGCTTCCGACGGCGCGTCCAGGTGGGCTCTGGGCTTTGCGGAAAGAGAGAAGCGAATTTCCTTTCCCTGGCGGGGTGTGATGAGAAGAACTTCGCAGAGTTTTTACCTGTGATGTTTCTGAAACTTTGTGAAGTGGCGAAAGGGTGTTAAAAGTGTCACTTTACTGTGGTGTCTGCAAACCACAATCTACCCAGCTAGGTTTTAGATTTGGCTTCTGTTTCTTCCAGGTTTTCCTTTGCTATGCTTTTCTTTACGGGAAGATACTGTGGATGAACTGTGGGCTATAGTGCACACCGATAGACGTCTGTGTAGAGACAAGATAGATGCCAAACCAAGAGCACTGATTTCTTTAGAACATTTAAAATACAGCATATAAAAAGATTGCCTTTGTTATTAAAATATTATTCTAGTTCTCCCTTTAGGTAGGCAGTTAATCACTTAATGCTGGGTAGAGACAGCCAAGGAGTCTGAGGAGGAGCATCAGGAAAGGAGGAAATCTAGGAGGCAGTGGTCTCATAGAAGCCAGGAGAGGAGAGTTTTAAAAAGGAGAGAAGTCTATCTGGGAGTCAAGAACTGATTACACCTATTGGCTTTGGAAGTTAGGAGGGGGGCTTTAACCTCAGCAGACATAATTTAAGTACAGCATAAGGGTAGAAGCCAAGTTTGAATGAATCTGAGGAGAGAATAGTGATTCTGCACTCACAAGTAAATGTGAGTTTAGAATCTGTATTTTGAGAAATAAAGGTTAGAAGGAGAGGCGATCCATTGATTAGGGAGATGATTAAAAAAAAAGAAAGAAAGAAAAGAAAAAGACAAATAAGGACGGTAGACTACCTTTATGTTATCCATAATAGTTACAAATTTTAAAAATGAAGTGCATCATTTCATAACATTGTTCCTGTCTCATGGTTAAGTAGCAGAAGCTGAGAGCAAGAAGCTGAACATATTGAAAAGAACTATTCGTGATAAAGTAGTTATGCCCTGCCCATCCAAATTATGAACACGATTTTAGTGGTATTTTGTTTGGTGTGTTGGGTTCAGGTGTTACAGGTGTTTAAGTCACACATATAAACTGTGTTGGACTCTATTTTACCTGAGTTCCAGTACGTTGATGTTCCCAACTTGCTTTTAAGTTATGCGGTTCTTTTATGTATGTCCCAATGGTTCTTCTAAAGATCTTGTGTAGAAATCAGGTGTTGGGACTCAATCAGAATCTGTGAGGCATATATCATTTAGGGCCTTTGCTTCAATTATTATTATGCATTCAGGGGAAATGGCTCTTAGATTAAAATTTCTGTGTAATGAGTTTCACTTCAGTTCTTCGTTGAAAGTTTGATTTTTTTTGTTGCTCAACAGTTCAGACAAATCATTTTATGAGTATTTTCCTTAGGAATATGAAAAGAATGGTTAAAATGGAAAAGGCTGGCAACCAAGTGCTGATTAGGATGTGGAGCAACTGGAAGTCTCATAATCTGCTGGTGGAAATGTAAATTGCTGTAATCATTTTGGAAAACTTTTTGGCATTGTCTGCGAAAGTAAAACATATGCATAAGCTATGCCAAAACATATACCAAACAAAATTCTAGAAAATGCAAACTAATGTGATGGAAAACACATCAATGGTTACTTGGGGGTAGGGGAAAGAGAAAGTAAGGAGGGATGGATTCAAAAGAGGTGTGAAGAAACTTTAGGGGATGATGGATATATTCATTTTCTTGATGAGATGATGCTTCCACCAATGTGTGTGTATGTATTTATTTGTATATATATCACTCATTTAATTATACATTTTAAATATGTGAAATTTATTGTAGGTAAATTATACCTCAATAAAGCTTTAAAACAGATTAAATAAAAATAAAGAAGAAAGACACATCATTTAAGTATATTTACCTCCTTCAAATACTATAGTTATTTCAGGGTAATGTAATTATGGATAATTTTTATTTTATTCATATAGTTTTCTGAATTTTTGATGTTTTGTACCACAACCATTTATTTACTTCTTAAGTGAGAAATTATTTCATATGTGCAAAATAGTACTTTTGACACATCTACAGATTCAGAGAATACAAATAAAATAAATACCCTTGTGCCTATGTATTGCTTAAGAGATAATACATAACCAACATTTTTTGAAGCCAACCTGTGTATTCTTCCTGATTATATCTTTTTCTTTCCACTCTCCTTGATTTTCTATATGGTTTTACCACATGTCTATGCATTCCAAACACTGTTGTTCAGCCTACTTTGGAATGCTGTATAAATGATATTCTACTATGTGATTCCTATGGCTTTGCTTTTTGCACATTCTATCTGTGAGATTTCTTCATGCTGATGTGTTATAGTTTGTTCACTTTTTATTGCTGTACATAATTTCATTGTGTGACTTTACCACTCTTTATCCATTATCCTGTGGATGGATATTTAGGATGTTTTCAGTCTTTTAAAAATTTTTTTGCTTTTAAATTTAATTTTTATTTTTTTCCACTAAAATCTGTTTTTAAGTGACCCTTCTAATTCATGTCTCTTTGTGTTCATAATTTTAAGAACCCTCAGTTTTTCTGGAAAATACTGGATTGTTTTATAAAGTGGCTGTACCAGTTTATACCCTCACAAGCAGGATGTAAGTGTTCACTTTGTTCCCTTTTTAAGCAACGAGTAAGACGTTTCTACATTCATAATTACCTGAAATTTTTTTCTTTTTGACAATCGGGTGAGTGAGAAATGGTATCCCATTGGGGGTTTAATTTAAATCTCCTTAATTACTGGTGATGTTGAACCTTTCATAGTTTATGTTCTGTGGGTGTTTATGTCTTTTGCCATTTTTTTGGTTTGTTTTTGTTTTTTACTTTAAAGCATGGATTTTTTTGTTTTAGTTTTTGTTTTTTGTTTGTTTTTTTTGAGATGGAGTTTTGCTCTTGTTGCCCAGGCTGGAGTGCAATGGCATGATCTTGGCTCACTGCAATCTCTGCCTCCTGGGTTCAAGCGATTCTTCAGCCTCAACCTCCTGACTAGCTGGGATTATAGGTGCGTGCCACCATGTCTGGCTACTTTTTTGTATTTTTAATGGAGACAGGTTTTTACCATGTTGGCCAGGCTGGTCTCGAACTCCTGACCTCAGGTGATCCACCCGCTTCGGTCTCCCAAAGTGCTGGGATTACAGGCGTGAGCACTCTATTTTTACGTCTAAAAAATGGATTTCTGTAATAGAAGCTCTATATATTCTGGATATGTATATAATCCCTTGTCAGTTATGTATGTGGCACATTTCTTTTTCTCCAAGTGAGCAGCCTGTCTTTTACTTTCTTTATAGTGTCTTTTGATTAACACATTTTATAATTGAATATAGTTGACTATGTCAACTTTTTCTTTTATGGTTTGTGCTTTTGGCATCTTGTTTAACAAATCTTTACCTGCCCTGAGATTATAAAAATATAGTCTGATATTTTCTACTAAAAGCAAGGGAGTATATGGGAAATCTCTGTACCTTCTCAATTTTACTGTGATTCTAAAACTACTCTAAAAAAGAAAGTTTATTTAAAAAGTTGTCTTTCATATTTGTGTCCTTAATCCTTGTAGAACTGATTTTTGTGTGGTGTGAAGTGGGGGTCCAATTTCTTTTTTTCCCATATGGCTAATCAGTTTTTCCCAGCATTATAGAACTGAATATTCTGTTTTTCATTCCAGTGATCTACAAGTATCATAGATCAAACTTCCATATATGTGTAGTTGTTTCCAAGCTACTCTTTCTAAAACAGATCTGTTTGTGTATCCTTACCACAGTCTTATTTACTTTAGCTGTTTAAAGCACATTGATACTTGAAAGTGAGAACAAGTTATCCACCCATGCTTCTTTTAAATTAGACTGCTCCTCAAATTAATGTTTAATTTTTTTCTTTTTAAAAGGAATAAAATGTGTTATTTAATTCTTAAATATCTACTGTAATCACCTGAAGTCATAAATAATACCGAGGCTACTCTAAGGTAGACTATATCGGACTGCAAATCCTTTCCTTACTCACTAGAATTAATTTTAACTTGAAAAGTAAATACAGGATTTGCATTTTGGGAACAGTGTAAGTTGAGGTATTGGACAGCCTTAGCTGAAAACAGCTAAGAATGCTGTATTTAAAAAACAATTCAAAAGATAGGAATTAATATGCCAAAATCTAAGAGAAAGCTGAACGTATGAGAGACTAAAGGAGGCTTTAAGTCTTGTTTGCCCTGAGGGCATTTGCTAAACTGGGGAAACTTGATGGATTTGAATAGGAACTTGGTAGATTTGCATGTCACCAAGGATAGTTGGAAGTCAGCCCAGGGTTCATTCAGTGTAGGCAAAGAGACTAATTCTGGGACCACAAAGAGCTGTGATGTCACTAAAAGGGTGAAAAACTCACTCTGCCTCCTTCAAGGGAATGCAAGAAAAGTTGCCTTGATGCCAGGTAAAACAAGGAAGAAAAAAAAGCCTGTCCTTGGGAAGTTGTGACCACTAAACAGACCATGGGAAGTTTTATATTACCTTGATGGTCTAAAAATATTTCAAGATGTAAATTTAAAAAATCATTTCGTTTTTGAGATACTGACATACCATAAAATGCACCCCTTTAAAGTGTACAATTCAGTGGGTTTTATTTTTGTATATTCATGAAGCTGTGCAACTATCATCACTATATAATTCCAGAACATTCTTTTCACCTTCCCAAAAAACCTCGTACCCATTAGCAGCCATTCCCCATTTGCCTCTTACTTCTCAGTCACTGGCAACCACTAATCTATTTTCCATGTCTGTGGATTTGCCTATTCTGGACATTTCATGTGAATGGAATCACACAATATGTGGTCTTTTATGTCTCACTTCTTTCTTAGCATAATGTTTTCAAGATTTATCTGTGTTATAGTGTGAATCATTACTTCATTTGTTTTTATGGTTGAATAGTATTCCATCATATGGCTATATACCACATTTTGTTTTCTCATTCATCAGTTGATGGACATTTGGATTGCTTCTACTTTTTGGCTATTATGAATAATGCTGCTGTGAACATCTGTGTAAAAAGTTTTTGTGTGGAAATATGTTTTCTATTCTCATAGGTATATTTACCTAGGATTGGAATTCCTGGGTCATATGGTAACTCTGTGTGAAGTGTTTGAGGAGTTGCCAAAGTGTTTTCCAAAACAGCTGCACCATTTTACATTCTCATAAGCAATTTATGAGGGTTCCAGTTTCTCTACAGCCACACCAACAGTTATTTTTTTGTCTGTCTTTTTGATTAGTGTGTGTGAAGTGGTATCTCATTATGGTTTTGATTTGCATTTTCCTAATGATCAGTGGCATTGAGCATTTCTTAATGTGTTTATTGGCCATTTGTCTATCTTCTTTGCAGGAATGTCTAATTCCTTTGTCCATTTTAGAATTGGGTTATTTGTCAACGCATGAATTGAAAATGGTCTGGTAAACAAATGCAGATATTCTCTGGAGTACACTTTCATTTTTAGCTTAAAAAGTTCTACCAGTAAAGTTTCATGGTCAATGAATAATTCATTGTCAAAGATAACCAGCTGTACAAGGAAGTAGGACATCCTGAGTGAGAATTGGCAGAATGATAGAAACTCGAAATAAACCTACAAAAGCTTGAAAAACCAGTCGTAGATCATCACGATAACTATACTGGACTGAGTTTAAGTATATAAAAGACAGATTTAAAGATATGTTCAGGGATCAGGAGTCTAAAAAGTGACAGAGCTACACAGCAGGTTGAAAAAATAACTAAATGTAATTTCTACTAATGAAAAATGCAGTAATAAAAACTCAAAACTCATCTTTCACCTTAACTACTAATTAGGAAAAATTTCTGCAAGAAAAGAAAGAGAAAAGAAATGGGCAAAAACAATATTTAAAGAGATAATGAATGAGAATTTTTCAGTACTGAGGAAAGACACCAATCCATATATTCAAGAATCTCAATGAATTTCAATCAAGAAAAATATATACTTAGAAACATCACAGTGAAATGAAGAAAACCAAAGGCAAAGAGAAAAATCTTACATTGCTTTAGGGCCTAGACAAAAGATTTTTTTTTCCCCCCCCAAAAAACAGTGGTTATGCTGGCAGCTGACTTCTTTATAACAATGGTGGGACAGAAGACAATGGAATAAGATATTTTTGTCTTGAAGAAAATAGCTTATAATTTAGAATTCATAACCAGAGGAAATATCTTTAAGATTGAGAGTAATACAGGGTGATGATCAATGGTTGCTAACACTGTTAAAAAATAAAAGTTGAACATTATGTACCTACAACCTATGGAGTAGTCTTGATAAAAATAAAAAGTCAAACCTAAAAATCCGTATTACATTAAGTTATAGATCGAACTATAATTTTATAGAAAAATAAGCAGAGATTTGCTGAATGACACCATGGGAATGCAATCAGCAAAATCCTATTATGATACACTTTATTGGATAAGAGACCTGGTTTCAGCATCAGAATAATTACAGGGATACTTGTAGATTAAAGGAGATTTAAGAAATATTTAAACCTATTTCACTCGAATAAGCTATAAAAAATTATAGGAAAATTGGGGAAATGTGAATACTAATAATATGAAGAAATTATAGATTTTTCTGAAAGTGTGATGGTACTGTAGTTGCATTAAAAAGAGATATACAATATAAGTATAAATATATAAATATAAGTTATATTTGGTATTAGATGTTCTTCAATATTGTCTTTTAGAGATACATACTGAAATATTAGAGATACATACTGAAATATTTATAGATAAAATTATATCTTGATTTTTTTTTCAAAATTTCTGGAAGTGGGAGGATATTGTGGAAAAAAGTTTAACTATGAGTTGATAATGATTAAAGCTAAGTAATGGGTCCATGTGGATTTATTTTATATTTGCTATACTTTTGTATGTTATTGATATTTTTCACAAAAAAATATAAAAATCAGGGACATTTTCAGATCAGCAACAACTGAGAGGGTTTTCTACCAACATACCTTCACTGAAGTAATCATAAAGGATATTAGCAAAAATAATATGATCATACATGAATAGTTGGTGATGCAAGAAAGAATGAAATGGAAGGAATGTAAGAAGGAATGAAGTGGAAAGTAATTGGTGAAATATGTTTGTAAATACAAATGAACACTAACTGTACAAAAGAATGATAATGTTTTCTGGGGTTTTAACAAGATAGAATCAAAATATGTGCAATGGTGACGTCATGCCTAAGTCACACATGGGTTGGCATGTAAAGGAGCTAAAAATCTTTAATAGTCCTTTTACTATGCAACAGGAGAATATAAAAGGACTAACTTTAGACTTTGACATGTTAAGTGTGCATATTAAAACAACCAAAGTAACTAAAGAAAAGGAAATTGAGTGTATAAAATTTATAGTATACAGAATAATGGCCTCCCAAAGATTACCATGTCCTAATTCCCAGAACCTGTGAATGTTACCTTGCATGGAAAAAGTGACTTTGCAGATGGGATTTAGGATTTTGAGATGGGGAGATTATCTTGGATTATGGAGTATCCAGGTTGGCCTAATGTAATTACAAGAATCTTATTAAATGAAATAGAGATTGTAGGAGATTCAGAGTTAGAGAAGATGTGACAATGGTAGCAGGGGTCAGAGAGACTGGAAGATGCTGTCTTGTTGGCTTTGAAGTGGAGGAAGGGGCCATGAGGCAAGGAATGCGCGTTTCTTCTAGAAACTGAAAAAGGCAAAGGAATGGAATTTCCCATAGAGCCTCCAGAAGTAATGCAGCCCTGCCAACACCTCTATTTTAGCTCAATGAAACCCATTTCAGACTTCAAACTTCCAGAACTGTAAGACAGTAAGTTTATTAAAGCCATTAAATTTGTGGTAATTTGTTGCAACAGCAGTAGGAAACTAATACAATATCCAATCTATTGGAGGGAAAAAAATGAAGATCATAAACACTCAGTCAATCCAAGGAAGGATGAAAGGAAAGAAAAAGAAACAGAGAACAAGTAGGACAAATAGAAATCCCAGGATAAAATATAGGTTTAAATTAAAATATATATCAGCCAGTTATCTTAAATATAAATGGAATAAATATTACAGTCAAAAGACAAAGAGTGTTTAGCTGGACTAAAACACTTCAACTAAATGCTGTTTATAAGAGACATATCTAAAATATGAGGAGACAGAAAGGTTGATAAACAAACGGAAACAGTAAACAGAAAAGGATATTCCATACAAATGCTATCTAAAAGAAAGCTACATAGCTATATTGCTATCAGACAAAATTGTTTTTAGGGTAAACGCATTTTTAGAAATTAAAAAGTTACCATAATGATAAGAGATTTAAATCACCAATATGTTAAAACAGCTTTAAATCTTTATGACTGGACTAAATACAGTTAAAATACAAATAAATACAAAGATTGTCAGAGTGGATAATATAACACAATCTAACTACATACTACTTATAAAAGGAACCTTGAGCATAACACAGAACGATTGAAAAGAAAATGATGGAAAGAAGATGTAACATGCAAATATTAACTGAAAGAAATTCTAGTTATATCAGACAAAGCCAACATTAAGGGACGTATTACTAGAGATCGAAAGGGAGATTAATAAATTTGTATGCACCTCATAAATTAGAATCAAAATATGTGAAACAAATCTGATAGAACTAACAGAAGAAATAGATATATCCACAGTCATAGTTGGAGTTTTCTTTTTAGATGCCAAATCTTTTTTTTTTTTTTTGAGACGGAGTCTCGCTCTGTCGCCCAGGCTGGAGTGCAGTGGCGGGATCTCAGCTCACTGCAAGCTCTGCCTCCCGGGTTTACGCCATTCTCTTGCCTCAGCCTCCCGAGTAGCTGGGACTACAGGCGCCTGCCACCATGCCTGGCTAATTTTTTGTATTTTTTACTAGAGACGGAGTTTCACTGTGTTAGCCAGGATGGTCTCGATCTCCTGACCTCGTGATCCGCCCGTCTTGGCCTCCCAAAGTGCTGGGATTACAGGCTTGAGCCACTGCGCCCGGCCTAATTCTTTAATTTTTTGTAGAGATGGGGGTCTCCCTATATTGCCCAGGTTGGTCTTGAACTCCTGGACTCAAATGATCCTCCTGCCTTGGCCCCCACAAAATACTGGGATTACAGGCATGAGGCACTATGCCCTGCCAAGATACAGAAGATTTTAACATGGCTAACAAATTTGATTTAGTGATGTACATGGAGCATTGCACCTCAAAGTTGCAAATGTACATGGAACATTTATTAAAATTGATCATATACTATGCCTATCATTGATCATATACAATTTCCCTGATCACAGTGGAATTCAGCTATAAATCAATATCAATAAGATAGCCAGAAAATCTAAATTAAAGAAAAACAAAAGAATAAGGCAGATGGAGAACTGAAATAGGGCTTTGTTATTAATAAAGCTAATATAGAAGAGTATGGCATGTATCTGCAGGCAAGTAGTTTTTCTAATACAGACAAATCTGTCTCAAAGAAACTAGAGACATTCCCACCCTAACATAGTTCAAAGGCGCAGAAGTAAAAAAGAGAAATGGTGTGTTTCTAGCACATCAGGTAGTTATGTTTTGAAGCTTGGTATTTGCAGAAGGAAGTAGTGGAAGATGAGCAAGAGAAGGGTCACATATTGTATTTAGCAGAATAAATTTTATCCTGAAAGTGACAGAGAGACATAGCATTATTTAAAGCAGATGAAGGACCTTAGCAGCACAGTGGGGGGATAAAAAGAATTTGAAAGGCAGACCTATTAGCTGGCTCTCTGTAATTTGGGATATCATAACATCTGAATCAAAACAGTCAAATTGAGAATAGAAAGGAAGGTGTGAAAATCACTAGGATGGCTGGGCGCGGTGGCTCACACCTGTAATCCCAGCACTTTGGGAGGCCGAGGTGGGTGGATCATGAGGTCAGGAGTTCAAGACCAACCTGGCCAAGATGGTGAAACCCCGTCTCTACTAAAAATACAAAAATTAGCCGGGCATGGTGGCGGGTGCCTATAATCCCAGCTACTCGGGAGGCTGAGGCAGGGAATTGCTTGAATCCGGGAGGCAGAGGTTGCAGTGAGCCGAGATTGCACCACTGTACTCCAGCCTGGAGGACAGAGCGAGACTCCGTGTCCCCCACCCCCCCCCAAAAAAAAATTACAAGGATTAAGGGACTCTACTCAACAGAATTCTAGCCGTTGCCTATTTCACAGTTCACCTTCTAACCACTCTTTCTGTTGCTTGGTACCTTGCAAAATAATGCAAAGTGGGTACAACTCAAAATCTTT
Organism: Macaca thibetana thibetana; assembly: GCF_024542745.1. Classification (NCBI taxonomy): domain Eukaryota; kingdom Metazoa; phylum Chordata; class Mammalia; order Primates; family Cercopithecidae; genus Macaca; species Macaca thibetana. Next base: position 15,799,208 of record NC_065584.1, read on the forward strand.
GCAATTTCTGGAATGCTCCACCATCAAGAACTTTGCTAGCTGATCCTTTCTTGTGTTTATGTTCCAGCTGGATTGTTAACCTCCTCAGAGAAGTCTTTTCTGATTATACAAAGTTAGCATTAGTTCCTCTTGAATCCTGGTTAATTTTCCTCATTGGATTGAATGTATCATATGTTTGTCTATTTTTCTATTTGTCTCCCTCCTCTGTGGTAAGCTCTTCAGAAGCTTGCCTGTCTTGTTCACTATTTTGTCTTCAGTGCCTAGCACATTGCCTAGTACATAGTAGATGCTCAATAAATGCTTGTAAGTAAGTGAATGGATGAATTGGATGTGTGGATTATGGGAGCAGAAGGACTCAAGAATGGCACTCATATTTCTGGCTTAGTTATTAGCTGGATAGTGGTACTGTAGTAGGAAATTCCAGAGGAAAAGCAGATTTGCAAGGGAAAGTCATGATGATGTACTGTCCTTCATTTGTGAGAATACCATAGGCAGGGCTGTTCCTAGACTGTGTCAGGCCAGCATAGGCAAATAAGCCCTTTGGGAACCCCAAACAGAGAGTGATGTTAAAAGTATTTTAACAACTTGTCCTGCATGACCACTGACCATAGTACTGGAGCAGAGTCATGGAGGCCCCTGCTTTCTCAGACATTTACCTCAGGGGTACATAGTGGGGAGTTAAAGTGACTAGGGTGCTTATAGCTTTTATCTATTGATATGGAAGTATTTAAGTCTTTTTACAGTCTGTCCTCATACTAGAATGTTCTAGCTAAATGTCCTCATATCATTCCTGGCATTGGGTAAAGTGCCTAGCATGAATCAGATCAGTTGTAAGTAGGATCTGATGATAATAAATATAATAATGATGCTGCTGATGGCAGCAAACATTTATTCTTAAAACAGCCCTGCCACTAGTTTTATACTTTATGTGCATTACTTTGGTTGATCATCACAATAACCCTAAGAAGTGTTTTTGTTGTTGTTGTTGTTGTTGTTGTTGTTTTTGTTTTTTAATTGATGAAGAAGTTGAAGGTTAGGTTAAGTAACAGATTTAAGGTCATATAGCTAATAAGTGAAAGTTACAGGATTGGAACCTAGGCAGTATACTTTTAACCATTTATATTTGCTTCTCCTTGTTGCTAAAAAAGCAAACATGTGGCTATATAGATAGCCAGCACATAGTCTGTTAACCTGACTGGTCCTGCCCTTCTACCCATACCCTACCTAAAGCAATGTGGTATGATAGAAAAAGTTGTGAAGCTTAGGGTTTGGTTCTAAACCTAACATTATCTAGTTGCTTGACTCATTATTTTCTTGGGTAGAATTAGAAGGACTTTGATAAAATGATTTCTTCTTTTTTTTTTTTGAGATGGAATTTTGCTCTTGTTGCCTAGGCTGGAGTGCAATGGCACGATCTCAGCTCACTGCAACCTCTGCCTCCCGAGTTCAAATGATTCTCCTGCCTCAGCCTCCCGAGTAGCTGGGATTACAGGCATGTGCCACCACGCCCGACTAATTTTATATTTTTAGTAGAGATGGGGTTTCTCCATGTTGGTCAGGCTGGTCTCCAACTCCCAACCTTAGATGATCCGCCCTCCTCAGCCTCCCAAAGTGCTGGGACTGCAGGCATGAGCCACCATGCCTGGCCCTGATAAAATGATTTCTAAGCCTTCTGCTCTGTTAATGTTTTTGAGGCTTCTTTTTCTGTTAATGTTCCATAATTCTGTTTATGTATTATTTTGTTTCAGGTTTATTGAGGTATAATTGATATGTAGTAAGTTACATATACTCAAAATCTACAATTTGATGTTTTCATTTATGTATGTACCTATGAAACCATCACCACAAATCAAGATAATGAGTATAGGCTGGGTGCGGTGGCTCACGCCTGTAATCCCAGCATTTTGGGAGGCCAAAGCAGGCAGATCACGAGGTCAGGAGATCGAGACCATCCTGACTAACACTGTGAAAACCCGTCTCTACTAAAAAGTACAAAAAATTAGCTATGTGTGGTGGTGGGCGCCTGTAGTCTCAGCTACATGGAAGGCTGAGGCGGGAGAATGGCATGAACCCAGAAGGCGAAGCTTGCAGTGAACCGAGATCGTGCCACTGCACTCCAGCCTGGGTGACATAGAGAGACACCGTCTCAAAAAAGAAAAAAAAGGATAATGAGTGTATCACCCCAACAAAGTTTCCTCCTGCCCCACCATGTCCTTCCTTTCTGTCCCTCTCTGCCCTTTGTCTCCCCACTCCTCACTCTCCCGAGGCAGCCTCTGATCTACTTTTTGTTACTATTGATTAATTTCCATTTTCTACAATTTTATATAATTTGAATCACACAGTGGAGTTCAGCTACAAATCAGTATTAATAAGATAGCTAGAAAAGCCAAATTAAAGCAAAAATAATAAGAACTGAAATATGGCTTTGTTATTAATAAAGCAAATACAAGAGAATATGGCACGTATCTGTATGGCACATACTCTTTTTTTTGGCATTCTTTCACCCAGCATAATTTTTTTGAGATTCATCCATGTTGTTGCATGTTTAACCAGTTTACTTCTTTATTTCTGAGTAGTGTTCCATTGAGTCACAGTTTGTTTTCTGAATGGATTCATCTGTTGATAGATATTTGATAGTTTTCAGTTTTTGGCTATTTTGAATACAGCTGCTATGAACACCAGTGTACAACTCTTTGTGTAAACATATTGCTTTTTTCTTAAATAAATATGTAGTAATGGCATATCTGAATCATGTAGCAGGTATATGTTCAACTTTAGAAACTGTCAAACTGTTTTCTAAAGTGGTTATGCCATTTTACAGTCCCACCAGTAGAATAGGAGAGTACTACTTGTCGCATACTCATAAACATTTGGAATGGTCAATCTTTGTAATTTTATCCTTTTTAATCGATGTGTATTGTTGTCTTTTTATAGTTTTAATTTGATTTTCCTAATCACTAATGGTGTTGAGCATGTTTTCATGTGCTTTTTGGCCACTTGTAGATTTTTTTGGAGACGTGTCCGTTCAAATCTTTGCCTGTTTTTTAATTGGGTTATTTTTCTTTTTTATTAAGTTGTAATAGTTTTTTATATATGCTGGATATAATCCATATTTTATTGGGTGTATGATATGCAAATATCTTCTTTCAGTCTCCGAGTGGTCTTTTCACTTTCTTAGTGGTGTCTTTTAAAGCACAAGGTTTTTAATTTCAATTAAATCTGTACATCAAATTTTTCTTTGATCATGTGTGCTTTTGGTGTTGTGTCTAAGAAATTACTGCCTAACCCAAGTTTACAAAGATTGACTCCTATGTTTTCTTCTAAGAGTTTTGAAGTTTTAACTCTTACATATAGGTGTGTGATCAGTTTTGAGTTAGTTTTTGTATATGGTGGGAGGCAGGGATCCAATTTTTTTTTCTTTTTTTTTGGTGAGAAGGGCATGTGGATATAATGTGGATATAAATGTGGATATTTGGTGTCCTAGCACCGTTTGTTGAAAACACTATTTCTTTCCCTTTAAAACTTCTTGGCACCTTTGTTAAACATCAATTGACTATAAATGTAAGGGTGTATTTCTGGGCTCTGAATTTAATTCTATTGATTTATTTGTCTGTCCTTATACTAATATTACATTGTCCTGATGACTAATTTTGTAGTAAATTTTGAAGTTAGTTTTTCAACTTTACTCTTTTTTTTTTTTTTTTTCCGAGATTGTTTTGGCTATTCTGCACCCTTTACATTCCCATATGAGTTTTAGGATCAGCTTGTCAGTTTCTGTAAAGAAGCTGGAAGGGATTTTGGTAGAGATTGTGTTGAATCTCTAGACCAATTTGGGGAGTGTTGCCACCTTAGCAATATTAATAATATTGACATTTTAATGATATTACATCTTCCAATCCATGAACATGGGATATCTTCACAATTATTGAGCTCTTCTTTAATATCTTTCAGTAATGTCTTGTGGTTTGCAGTGTGTAAGTCTTTTACTTCGTTTCTTAAAAGTATTTGTATTTTAGTTTTTTTAAAATGTTATTATGAATGGAATTGTTTTCTTAATTTCATTTTTGGACTGTTCATGGTTAGTATATAGAAATATAATTAACTTTTATATATTCCTCTTATATCTTGTAACCTTAGTGATCTTCTGATAAGTTTGTTAGTGAATTTCTCAGGTTGTTTTTTTTTTTTATTTACAAGATCTTGTTGTCTGTGAATGAAGAGTGTTTTACTTCTTGATTTCCCAGATGAATGCCTTTTACAAAATATTTTTAGCCTAATTGCCCTAGCTAGAATCTCAAATACAGTGTTGAATAAAGGTAGAGAGAGTAGAAATATTTTTTTTTCATGGCTTTAGAGGGAGACTTTCAATCTTTCAGTGGTTCCTGTGATGTTAACTATAGATTTTTCATAGATGCTGTTTATTATGTTGAAAGATTCTCTTCTGTTCTCAGTGTTTTTATCACGAATATTGGATTTTGTCAAATTTTTATATCTACTGAGATTATCCCATAGTTTTTGTCCTTTATTCTGTTAATGTGATGCATTACATGAATTGATTTTCAGATGTTAAACTAATCTTACTATCCTGGGATAAATCCCGCTTGGTTATGATATATAAATCTTTTTGTATCTTTCTGGATTTGACTTGCCAGTATTTTGTTGAGGATTTTGTGTGTATATTCTTGAGGGGTATCCATCCTTTTATTTTTAACTTATCTGTATTTAAAGTGTTTCTTGTGTAGGCAGCATATACTTGGATGATACTTCTTTATCCAGTCTGGCAATCTCTGCCTTTTAATTGGCCTATTTTAGAGCATTTACACTTGTGATTCTTCATATAATGAAGTTCAAATCTATCATCCTGCTATTTGTTTTCTACTCCTCCTATCTGTTCTTTGTTCCCCCTTTCTTTTTCTGCTTTCTTTTATTAAGTGAGTATTTTTAGATTATTCCATTTTATCTCCTTTGTTGGCTTATAAGCTGTAACTCTGTTTTCTTATTTTAGTGGTTGCGTTAGGGTTTATAGTACATATCTTTAACTTTCTACAGTCAGTCCTCAAATGATATGATACCACATCACATATACTATAAAAACCTTATAATTATTTACTTTTATTTCTCCCCCTGGCCTTTGTGCTATTGATATAATACATTTTAGTTTTACATATGTTACAAACCTTTTGTCACATTATTATTTTTTGTCTTAAGTTTTAATAAACTTGTAAAGAAATCTAAATAATAATAAATCATATATTTATACTCATGGTGCACTTTATTCCTTTGTATAGATTCATATTTCTGTGAAATATGAATTATTTAGCCTGAAGGATATCATTTAACACGTCTTATGGTGTAGATCTGTTGGTAATATGTTCTTTCAACTTTTGTATGTCTGAAGAAGTCTTTATGTCACCTCCATTTTTGAGAGATTTTCTCTGAGTGTCAAATTCTAGGTTGATGGGTTTTTTTCCTTTCAGTGCATTAAAGATCTTGCTCCACTGTTTTTGTTTTGTTTCCATTGAGAACTATGCTACTATCCTTTTTAATTAATCAATTTATTTTTTAAGATGGAGTCTTTCTCTGTCACCCAGGCTGCAGTGCAGTGGCATGATCTCAGCTTACTGCAACCTCTGCCTCCCAGGTTCGAGTGATTCTTACGCCTCAGCCTCCTGAGTAGCTGGGATTACAAGCATACACCACCATGCTCAGTTATATGCTGCTATTCTTAATCTTTACTCTGATGTATGTAACATGTATTTTTTCTCTGGGTGCTGTTAACATTTTCTCATCACTGTTTTTGAATGATGTTATTATGGCATGGTGTGCATTAGTGTAGTTTTCTTCATGTTTCCTGACCTTAGTGTTCATGGAGGTTCTTAGATCTGTAGTTGGTAGTTATCAAGTTTGGAAAATTTTGGCTATTATTTCTTCATATGTGCCCTCCCCACTGTCTCCAGTCTCCTTTGTGGATTCCAAATACATGTATTTTGGGTAACTTGAAATTGTCCCATGGGTCACAGATGCTTTTTATCATTTTGATGTTAAATCTTTTAAAAATTATGATGTTTGATCTTTTCTCTGTGTCTCATTTTAGTTAATCTTACTGTGCCTTCAAGTTCATTAATATTTTCTTTTTTAATATCCAATCTGGTATTAATCCCATCCAGTATATTTTCCATCTCAGACATTATAGTTTTCATCTCTAGAGACTGGATTTGGCTCTTTTTAATATCTTCCATATCTCTACTTAACCTTTTGAACATATCGAGTCCAGCTATAACTATTTTAATGTCCTCAACTGCCTTGCCTCAATTTTAGGTTGTTTCTAATTGATTGCTTTTTTTTTTTTTCCTCTTCATTATGGGTTCTATATATGTTTTGCTTCATTGCATACCTGGTACTTTTTTTATTGGATACCAGACATTGTGAGTTTTACCTTGTATGCTGGATATTTTTGGATTTCTGTAAATTTGCTTTGGACACAGTTAAGTTTTGTGTAAACAATTTGATCCCTTTTCCAGTCTGATTTGTGGGGACAGGCATCACTCCTGACCTTGGTGAATACTGGTTATGTATGGTTTTTGTAATTTTTTCTGGTGTTTTTCCCTCCCAGTCTTGTGTAGCTTCCTTTTTTGTGTGTGTACTGATCAGTGCTCTGTTGAATACTTGAGTGGGACCCTCTGCTGATCTCCATTGTTCTCTGTATGTACCTCTTTATTCTATAGTAGTCTGTTATGCACTCTCGCTGCCTTATTCTCCACATACTTTCAGCTTTGTCTCTTCATTTCAGAAAATCTACTCAGCTTTGCCTGGGTAAATTCCCATGGCCTGGAAACTCCTTCAAGGGAGTAAGGTGAAAGGCTTACTTCATTCAGTTCCTGTTTCTCAGTTCTTTGCTGTCTGATAGCCAATGTCTTGAAAATTGCTGTTCCATATATTTTATTTGCTTTTCAGGTGGTAGGGTAAATCTGTCCCTGTTACTCTATTTTTTACAAAAGTAAAATATCCTTGTGTTTTTTAACTGTCTTTCCTGTAGTGTATTACTGGGTGTTCATTTTAAGCAGATTTCACATTTCATTCATATAAACTTTTCACTCTTTCTACTACCTTCCTCCATCTTCCCCAACTCGTTTTGGATGATTCAAGGCCATCAGTGCTGAGAACTTTTCCACTTGAAGTAGCAGTCATTTTTAACCAATTCTTCCACATTGCTGTCATGATTAACGTTAGGTATTTGCAAGCTGATTGGGGTCAGAGATGTGATTTGATGAATGTATTGTGAGTTTTTATGGGAGATAGTTGTACTTTGTTTCCTTATCTATCAACTAGGTATTTGATGAGTTCCAACTATATTCCCAGCATTATGTAGTGTGCTGAGTGCTAAGCAGAAAGCGAGTACAATATTGTTTTTGAACAGTTTATATTCTAACGGGGGAGATAGAACAAGATCTCATCAAATGTTAAGAAAAATGTTAAACTTTTTTTTTTTTTTTTTAAAGACTCTAGACATTTAGAAATGGGAGACTATTCGTTTGATTTGGGTGGTTACAGAGTATTTTACTCTGATATGCTGGGGCTGAACAGGGCTTTTGAAAATGTATACATTTAAAAAATGGAAATAGTCACAAGATGTAATAGAAGAGAAGATACCATTTATGATAGTCAAGCAAATTATACAGGCATACACTTAATGAGAAATCTTCAGAATTTTTATGAGAACTATAAAAACTCCCAAAGGCATAGCATAAACTTGAACAAATGTAAAGATATACTATGTTCTGTGTAGGAAGACTCAATATTCTTAGAGATGTCAGTTTTTAAAAAATAATTTATAAGTTTAATATGATCCTGATGAAAGTACCATCAGATTTTTCCTCCTAAGGCTAGACAGTTTATAAAGTTCATTTTCGAGAACAGACAAGCAAGAATAGCTAAGAAAATGCAGAAAGTGAAGAGGGGTAAAGATGACTTGTCTTGCTACATGTTATAACATGGTATATGAATTTAAGATTAAAATGATATACTATTGGTACAGGAATAGACAGAACAATTGAAGAGACTAGAAAATACACAATAAACCCAATTGCATATGGAAATTTAATGTGTACTAAAGGGAGCATCCTGTAAGTGGAGAAAATACAGAATTTTTAATATGTGGTGTTTGTGTTGAGATAGTAAATTGGGAAGAGGTAAGTTTTAATCCATTTCTCATACTGTATATCAGGATGTCAGTATAGAAAATAACACTGTACTAAGTACTTGAAGAACATATGGGTAAATTATTTTATGATTTGCATAACACACACACTTTTGCATAGCAGAAACACCATAATCAAAGTGAAAAGACAAACGACAAACCAGAAGGATGTTTGCCACTTGTATAATGGACAAAGTGTTAGTCTCTGAAATATCTAAAGACCTTCAAAAACTGGAGAAGAAAAAGACCAACAGCTTTATGAAAATATCGGCAGGAGATAATGAATAGAATTCATAGAAACAATTACAGATTAATCTTATATGACAGGAAGCTCAACAGCACTTATAATAAGAGAGATGTAAATTAAAACAACACAATATATCATTTCTTTCCTATCACATTGGCAAAAGTCCATCAGTTTGACAATGTATTTTGTTGGTAACAGAAAAAGATACTCTTATATATTGCTATTGGGAATGCAAAATGATGTGCTTCAGAGAGAATTTTGGCAGTACAAGCAAAATTACATATATACACCTTTTGACCCCATAGTCTTATCTCTAGGAATCTATCTTACAGATATATACTGAGAAATATCTGAGAACTATGTTTGCACAAAGCTACTGTGGCACTATTTCTAATAACAAAAGATGAAACAATTTAAAATTTGATCTTAATTTCAACAAAACAGCTATACAAATTGAGACCATAGGGGAAATTTGAACAGTGAACAAGTAGTTGATGGCATTATTTTACACACGATAATACTATTATGGTTATGTTTAAAAAGAGCAATGTTTTAGAAATATTTAATATGTTACCATTCATTACAGTTACTGTTTGTATTAATACTTGAAATGATTCACCTTCAGCCAGTGAGAACCCCTTGAAGTTAACTCCTAAGTCCTTTGCCACATCTTTTAGAGATCATTATTTATGTATTTATGGATGAAATTATATGATTAGAATTTATTTCAAAATAATCCAAAGGACAGGGTAAATGGGGAGGCAGAGATGAAATAAGATTTGCCATGAGTTGATAATTATTTTAATCTGAGTGATTAGGGTTTTGTTATACTTCGCATATGTTTAAAACCTCCTGTGAAAAGCGTATGGAGTTTTTTTAAGTAGGCATAAATGAAGAGAGTGCAAATAGAACAAAGGCACTGCCAAGGACAATAAGAAATTGGACATGAAGTTCTTACACATTTAATTTCCTGGTAAATATAAAATAGACTTCCTTTATTTGCACTATGTCTTATTTGTAGTGTCTTTTTGTATGTATGTGATGTAGTGCTTAAGGTATACTTTTCTATTAGTGTAACTCTAAAGATTAAAATAATTCATGAAGTATGCAGTTTATTTGTTTATTGGTGCCCGTTATAGGGCCTTTGAATTACCAGAATAATTGATCTGGAGGAAGTGAATGTTTTCTCACACTTTATGCAGTGCCATGTTTTCTTTTAACTTTTGCTTGGACATAGATTTAGATAGATTAGGTGAAAGAGAAAAATTGTTTTAGTTATACTGTATGTGTATTTATTAGAATATAATAATGAATAAACTTTCCTTTAAGATACTTAGTTTCTTTCCCTATCAGCTTTTTAATTTCGTCTCCATTTCTCCTAGTCTGTTTTTATTTATCCCTGTATTCTCCTACCTCTCTAACCCTATCTCCTTTACCACTCTCTCTCTACATTTTTTAAATATGCTTTTTCTTTACTTTTCAAATTGACCAAATTGTATGTATTTATTGTATACAATGTGATGTTTTGAAGTGCCTATCCATTGTGAAATGATTAAATCTAGCTAACATCTGCATTACCTGGCGTAGTTATTTTTGTGGAGAGAACATTAAACATCCAGCCTTAGCATCTCTCAAGAGTACCACAAATCTTCATTAGCTGTATTCACATGGAGTACAATAGAGCTATTCAACCTATTTCTCCTATCAAAACTAATTTTGTGTTCTTTGACCAGTGCTCCTAAATTTACTCTGCTTCTCTATCTCAATCTTTTTCCCCTTTTCTCATCTTTCATCCTTTTTTCAGTTTATAACTTTCACTGTTTCTTTGAACATTTTTTTCATCTCTTTTCTTTTACATTTTGTGTTTTCCCCTCTCTCCTTTTCTTACCTCTTTCTCCATCCTTCTTTTTCTTCTTTGATTTCTCTGCCCTTTTGTACCTCTCATCTTGCTCTCATCTGCATTTCTCCTTCCCTCTCTCTCCGCTTCATTCTACTCTTGCCCTCTTTATTTCTTATCTCTCTCTCTCTGCCTCAGTTCACTCTCTCCTGCTGTCTAGTCTCCACTCTCTATTTCTAGGTTTGCCCCTGACTTTTTTTTTTTTTTTGACTTTTCCCTTTTCATCTCCCTTCCCAAACATTTCTTCCTAATTCTATGTGCTCTTGTCTTAGGTTCTTGCTGTTTTATCAGCAAATGTCCGAGTTTACCTCTTTCTTTTTTCTTATTTCTCTTTTTTTCTTTGTTTTTCTGTGTTTCTTCCATGTTGCTGTTCTTTTTCCACACTGTCCCTTCTCTATCTCTCTCGCTCCCTCTCTCTCTCTCATAAACACACCCCCCCCCCGTTACTCTGTCTCTCCACTCAATCTTCCATCTTATTTTTCGTGAAAGAAAATTGAGAATGGAATTTTTCTTTTTTTCAGATTTTAATACTGAGATTGTTCATTTAGTAATTTTTAAACATATAATTTTAATAACTTATAAATAAGTTATACAAGATTTCATATGGTTAGAAAAATCTGTCTTCCTCTTAAGTATTTTTGCTTCAGAATCCTCATTATGTCTTAAAAAGACGGATAATGTGGTTTATTTAGTAATATCTAATGGTATTAAGCATGACAAGCAGGTTAACTTGTTTTCTATTCTACCAACAGATTAATATTAAGATTGGAAGTTTGTATCTTTTGCTGGATATTGGAAATTGAAGTAATGGCAACAGAATTTATAAAGAGTTGCTGTGGAGGATGTTTCTATGGTGAAACAGAAAAACACAACTGTGAGTTTTGTTTTGACTTCAGTAACATTTATGTAGCACCTCCTTCATTTGTGGCATTTTGTAATACAAAGAATTTGGCATGTTTTCCAACTTCTTGGGGGAGGCAGAAACATAAGGCACACTAAGTAAATATTCCATAACTTCAAGTAGTCTGGAGCATAGGGGAGAGAGAGATTAATTCAACCCAGGGCATATGTAAGATATTACCATAAAGAAGATTGCATTTGCCACGGAAATCTGAATAGGAATTTAGGAAGCTGGTTGGGAAGAAGGAAGAGAAGCTGAAAATTGGACATGGGCATTACAGGTGGATGAAATAGTACAGGCAAAGGCAGGGAGGGAAGAGAAGTGTGTTTGGGAGACAACATATTCTGACCAATGTTTTGATTTAAATAGAGAGAATCTTCAGTATTTATATAACATTAAAGTGCCTTGAATGAATGAATGACCAATGGGGAAGAGACCCATAACTATGAAGACTCAAATTTATTAAGGACCCCTGGAGAGTTCTTTTTCATGGCTTCCTTAACTCTTCTCTGGCACTTTTATTTCCTAATCTGTAGCAGAGCTTCATAGTATATTTGAGTATGAAGGCTTCTTTTTTACATTAAAACATTTCATAAATTTCTACAGAATAATACTTGTACTTTCAGTCTACAGATAGCATTATATATATATATATATATATATATCTTTATATATATATATAAAGAATAACTTACCTCCCATCTTAAATCATGTAGCTTAGGAATCACATGATTCTAAAGAATGAATAAAATGGGTCATAGAAGCTACGACTGGGGTAGCTGCTATTATGAAGTATGTCTAGGGTCAGAGTGCATGTTATTTTGTGATTTGGTTGTGATTTTTATAGGCTTGGGAACCTTTAGCTTCCTTGTAGTGTTGCTCTATGTAATTAAGACTGATGTTAACCGGTAGTACTGACAAGAATTGCTTTTGTTGGCAGTAGTTTTAAATGACTAGATTTTTACTCGAAAGCACTGCTGACTACAAAATAAAATTGTTTTCCGTCTATGAATTCTTGTGGGAATAAGACTTGAAAGCAGCTTTTACCATTATGGTAAGTTAATGCACTTTAACAATAGTGTATTAATTCTCAAATACTGTCTGGACAAAATTAATGTAGATACCATAAGTGTTTGGTAAGAACCAAGAGTAGTTTATATGTCAGGAATTTTTTCTAAAATGGTTAAATAAATATTGAAGTATGCTAGGTTTAGATTATTATATGTAACCTATATTCATATTTGTGACTTTTTTCTTTTCTTTTTTCTTTTATGTGCAGTTTCTGTGGAAAGAGATTTTAAAGCAACAGTCCCACATAGTCAAAATGCTACTATCTCTGTACCTCCACTGACTTCTGTTTCTGTAAAGCCTCAGGTTGGCTGTACTGAGGATTATTTGCTTTCCAAATTACCATCTGATGGCAAAGAAGTACCATTTGTGGTGCCCAAGTTTAAGTTATCTTATATTCAACCCAGGACACAAGAAACTCCTTCACATATGGAAGAACTTGAAGGTAAACAATAAAATAGCAGGATTTAAAATCGATATGTAACATATAAGTGCTGTTATTTTGCTTTTATATATTTTTTTGAGATGGAGTCTTGCTCTGTCGCCCAGGCTGGAGTGCAGTGGCCGGATCTCAGCTCACTGCAAGCTCCGCCTCCCGGGTTTTACTCCATTCTCCTGCCTCAGCCTCCCGAGTAGCTGGGACTACAGGCGCCCACCACCTCACCCGGATAGTTTTTTGTACTTTTTAGTAGAGACGGGGTTTCACCGTGTTAGCCAGGATGGTCTCGATCACCTGACCTCATGATCCGCCCGTCTCGGCCTCCCAAAGTGCCGGGATTACAGGCTTGAGCCACCGTGCCCGGCCGCTTTTATATTTTTAATACAAAATTCATATAAAATTTTTTTATTTTACTTTTTATATTTTGCTCTTTCTGTAGAAGAACTTAATGTGCAGTAGTTTTAAAAGGTCCCGTTTTGAAATCTGATAATACAATAATTTGTATGTAGATTTGGCCTTTTTTCAAGAAATAATATATAATTGGCCCTCCATATCTGTGGGGTCCACATCTGTGGATTTAACCAACTGCAGACCAAAAATATTCAGAAAAAAAAAGAATGATTGCGTCTGTACTGAAAATGTGCAGACTTTTTTCTTGTCATTTTTTTCCCTGAATAATACAGTATGACAACTATCTCAACAGCCTTTACATTAGGTATTATAAGTAATTAAGAGATGATTTAAAGCATATGGGAGGATGTGCATAGGTTGTGTGCAAATACTACACCATTTATATAAGGGACTTGAGCATCCATGGATTTTGGTATCCATGGAGGGCTGGAACCAATCCCCCACATATACTGAGGGATGACTGTAATTAGAATACCTCAGTTATCCATCACATGTCTAGAATGAAAAAGTAAAGGAGTTATTTTGTATTGGTTAGTAAACATAGAAAACATGTTTCTTATTTATTATTTTCTAATATTTGGTTAATAGTCACTTTTCCTTCCCTTCTTTCTTCACCAGTCTTTACTTCCCAGTCTAAATAGTTACTTGAATAAGATAGATCCATTGGCTGAATGTGGCTGATGTAGAAGCCAAATTATTAGAGAGAAGATGAAACAACATGTAGCTCTTGTCTTGTTTTTTTAAAAACAATTTGTGTTAGTCCATTGAAATACCGTAAGTCACAATGGCTTTTTTACCCTCAAAATTTTATTAGAAAAATTTCAAACATATAGGAAAAAAAAAAAAAACTTAATAGTGAATACCTGTATGTCCACCACATAAATTCTGCCATTAACGTTACTTACTATACTTGCTTTATCAAATATCTGTCTACCTATCCATTCTTCTATCCATTAGTAATCCACTTTTTGAAGAGGAATGAATTTCAGAGTAAATTGAAGACACCAATATATTTCCTTGCAAACGCTTAAACATATATATCATTTACTGGGTCCAACGATCTCTTTACAGTTTTCTTCTTTTGGCATAAATTTTACACACAACAAGCTGCCCAAGTGAATGTCTGTAGAATTTTGTGTGTATTTGTTGAATTTTAAGTGTATATTTGTTGAATATTGACGAAAGTATCTGTCAGTGTAATCCAAATCTCTATCAAGATCTACAATATTTGTCCAAATATTTTTTGTCTTATCTTCTCTCTTTTCTTCTTCTGGGATTCCAATTATACCTATGTTGAACCTTTTGATATTGTTCTATGGGTCTCTGAGACTTTTTTTTTTTTCAAGTATCTTTTTTCCTCTGTTCTTTAGATTCAATAATACTGATCTTTTTTTCAAGTTCACTGTCTCTTCTGTTATCTTTAGTCTGCTGTTAAGCCTATTCATGAATTTTTTATTTTAGACATTGCAATTTTTAGTTCTAGAGTTTACATTTGGTTCTTTGTTATAGTTTTCCTCTACGGCAATTTCTTATTTTTACATTATTGCAAACCTATTTTCTTTTATGTTTTTAAGCTTTAAAATCTTTATCTGCTAATTTCAGCATCTTGGTCATCTAGGTTTGGATTCTGTGGATTGCCCTTTTTCTTGAAAATAGATCACATTTTCCTGTTTCTTTGTATATGGAATAATTTGGGGTTGTATTCTTGATATCAATATCAAAAATATTGAATGTTATGTTGTGGAGACTCTAGATTCAGTTATATTCCTCTGAAAAGGTTCCTTCTTTCCTCCCTTTCTCCCTTCCTCCCTTCTTCTCTTCTTTCATCTCTCCCTTCCTCCTTCCCTTTCTCCTTTCCCTCCTGATATGGTTTGGATGTTTGGCCCCACCAAATTCATGTGATTCCCAGTGTTGGAGATGGTGCCTGGTGGGAGGTGTTTGGATCATGGGGGCAGATCCCTCATGAATGGTGTAGCACCATCCCTTGGTGGTAAGTGAGTTCTAGCTCTGAGTTCATGTGAGATCTGGTTGTTTAAAAGAGCCTGGCACCTCCACTGCCCATCTCTTGCTCCTGCTGTTGCCATGTGATGTGCCTATTCTCTTTTTGCCTTCTGCCGTGATTGTAAGCTTTCTGAGGCCCTGATTAGAAGCAGATGCTTGCACCATGCTTCCTGTAAACCCTGCAAAGCAGCGAGCAAAGGAAACCTCTTTTCTTTATAAATTACCCAGCCTCAGATATTCCTTTATAGTGACACAAACAGACTAACCCACCTTCCTTCCCTTCCTTCCTTTCTTTCTTCCTCCCTTCTACCAGACAAGTAAACTGATTGGACTTAAACTACAAATCTTGTCTTGGGTGGCAGCTCTTGGGTGGTAGTTCAGAGATGAGACAGATATTTGAAAAGGCTTTATTTACAGAATTTTGGAATCTCTCCTTTCCAGGATTCCCATCTTACTTTCCTGCAGCTCTGATTTCCTTGAACTCTACTTTGTGCCATTACCTTTTTCCCCAGAGTCATCTCCTGTCCAGATTTGTATTATTTTCTTTACTCGTCATTGCTTTCAGGGTTTTTATTTTCTTGCTTTGTTTTAGTTTCGATCTAGAGTTTATTGTTACCTACAAGAGAGTTGGGTCTGGTTGGAGTGATTTTCTAATTTAAATTAGACTTTAAATTAAAATTTGTTTTTTTTGAGACAGAGTCTCACTGTGTTGCAGGCTGGAGTGCAGTGGCGTGGTCTTGGCTTACTGCAACCTCCACCTCCTGTGTTCAAACAATTCTCATGCCTCAGCCTCCTGAGTAACTAGGACTACAGGTGCACGCCACCACACGCAGCTAATTTTTGTATTTATAGAGATGGGATTTCGTCATGTTGAGCAGGCTGGTCTCGAACTCATATTCTCAAGCATTCCACCTACCTTGGCCTCTCAGATTGCTGGGATTACAGACGTGAGCCACCATGCCTGGACCAGTTTGAATTTTTTAAAGAAGAGAAAAGATGAACCCAGTGCCTGGCCTATCATCTTACTTTGCGCATATCAATAGTGTTTCTCAAAAATAATTTTAAAAAGTTCTGGCTTACAGAATACGTAATCAATTGATCTTTCTCTTTTTTTCATACTTGTTAACAACATTGGGATTAAACCACACAGTCTTATAAGTTGTTTTTTTGTTTTGTTTTGTTTTGTTTTGTTTTTTTGAGACGGAGTCTCGCTCTGTCGCCCAGGCTGGAGTGCAGTGGCCGGATCTCAGCTCACTGCAAGCTCCGCCTCGCGGGTTTATGCCATTCTCCTGCCTCAGCCTCCCGAGTAGCTGGGATTACAGGCGCCCACCACCACGCCCGGCTAATTTTTTGTATTTTTTAGTAGAGACGGGGTTTCACCGTGTTAGCCAGGATGGTCTCGATCTCCTGACCTCGTGATCCGCCCGTCTCAGCCTCCCAAAGTGCCGGGATTACAGGCTTGAGCCACTGCGCCCGGCCATAAGTTGTTTTATCCACATAATATATTGTGAACGTTTCATATTTGTTGCTTTTTGATGAATACATAGTATTTCTTCATATGGATATATGATAATTTGTTTAATGAATTTTCTATTATTAAATAATTTTGAGTTTTTACTCTATTATTTTCATAATCAGAAAAAAGATAAGAAATATCCACCTGGCAGTATGTGATGGTTTTTCTTATGTTCTTGACATTGTGCTCACTAGAAAACATTGCTTTTTGAGTTGAATGAGGAAGAAATTGGTTAACTCCTAAATTATAGGTCCACTGAAGAAGTGGTAAAACCATCTGATTTTTATATATTAGAGAGAAAATTACTTTTATTAGAGTCAAGAAAGTAAGGTGGTACCTAATTATAGAAGTTAAATATGTTTATGTATGTATGCATATGTGAATGATGGGTTGAGAAAAGAGAAGATTTTGAGTGAATAGGGCAGACTGCTATCAATAATGATTAAAATTGTGTTGCAAGCACAGTCATGAATCATTTAACAATGGGGATATGTTCTGAGAAATGTTGTTAAGCTATCTTATAATTGCATGGACAATGTAGAGGCACTTACACAAACCTAGATGGTGTAGCCTACTAAACACTTGGGCTATATGGATACCTTATTTCTCCTAGGCTGCAAACCTATACAGTATGTTACTATGCTGTATACTATACTGAATACAGTATTCAGTACAGTAAAAATATGGTATAAAAGATGATACACCTTGTATTAGTCTGTTTTCACACTGCTGATGAGTAACATACCCGAGACTGGGTAATTTATGATGAAAAAGAGGTTTAATGGACTCACAGTTCCATGTGGCTGGGAAGGCCTGACAATCATGGCAGAAGGTGAAAGTCATGTCTTACATGGCAGCAGGTAAGAGAGAATGAGAGCCAAGCGAAAGGGGAAACCCCTTATAAAACCATCAGATCTGAGACTTATTCACTACCACGAGAACAGTATGGGAGAAACCACCCCTATGATTCAATTGTCTCCTACCAGGTGTCTCCCACAACATGTGGGAATTAGGGGAGCTACTATTCAAGATGAGATTTGGATGGGGACACAGCCAAACCATATCACTCTGCCCCTGGCCCCTCCCAAGTCTCATGTCCTCACATTTCAAAACAATTATGCCTTCCCAACAGTCCTCCAAAGTCTTAACTCATTTCAGCATTAACTCAAAAGTCCACAGTTCAAAGTCTCATCTGAGACAAAGCAAGTCCCTTCCACTTATGAGCCTGCAAAATCAAAAGTTAATTACTTCCCAGATACAATAGTAGTATAGACACTGGATAAATACACCCCTTCCAAATGGGAGAAATTGGCTGAAATGAAGGGCTAAGGGCCCCATGTAAGTCCACAATCCAGCAGGGCAGTCAAATCTTAAAGCTCCAGAATGATCACTTTTGACTCCACGTCTCACATCCAGGTCATGCTAATGCAAGAGGTGGGTTCCCATAGTCTTGGGCAACTACACCCCTGTGGCTTGGCAAGGTGCAGCCTCCCTCCCAACTGCTTTCACGGGCTGCCATTGAATGTCTGTGGCTTTTCCAGGTGCACAATGCAAGCCGTTGGTGGATCTACCATTCTGGGGTCTGAAGGACGGTGGTCCTCTTCTTACAGCTCTCCTAGGCAGTGCCCCAGTGGGGACTCTATGTGGGGGCTTCAACTCCACATTTCCTTTCCATACTGCCCTAGCAGAGGTTCTCCATGAGGGCCCTACCCCTGCAGCAAACATCTGCCTGGCATCCAGGCATTTCCTTACATCCTCTAGGTGGAGGTTCCCAAACCTTAATTCTTGACTTCTATGCACCTGCAGGCTCAACCACGTGGAAGCTGCCAAGGCTTGGGGCTTCCACCCTCTGAAGCCATGGCCCGAGCTGTACCTCAGCTCCTTTAGCCATTGCTAGAGCAACTGGGATGCAAGGCACCAAGTCCCTAGGCTGCACACAGCAGGGGGGCCCTGGCCCTGGCCCATGAAACCACTTTTTCCTCCTGGGCCTCTGGGTCTGTGATGGGAGGGGTTGCTGCAAAGGTCTCTGACATAGCCTAAAGACATTTTCCCCATTGTCTTGATGATTAACATTTGGCTCATTGTTACCTATGCAAATTTCTGCAGGTGGCTTGAATTTCTCCTCAGAAAAATGTGTTTTTTTCTATTGCGTTGACAGTCTGCACATTTTTCGAACTTTTATGCTCTCTTTTAAAACTGAATGCTTTTAACAGAAGCCAAGTCACCTCTTGAATGCTGTGCTGCTTAGAAGTTTCTTCCACCAGATACCCTAAATCATCTCCCTCAAGTTCAAAGTTTCGCAAATCTCTACAGCAGGGGCAAAATGCCACCAGTGTCTTTGCTGAAACATAGCAAGAGCCACTTTTTCTCCAGTTCCCAACAAGTTCCTCATCTCCATCTGAGACCACCTTGGCCTGAATTTCATTGTCTATGTCATTATCAGCATTTTGGTCAAAGCCATTCAACAAGTCTCTATGCAGTTCCTAACTTTCCCACATCTTCCTGTCTTCTTCTGACCCTCCAAACTGTTCCAACCTCTGCCTGTTACTCAATTCCAAAGTTGCTTCCACATTTTTGGGTATATTTACAGCAGCACCCCACTCCTGGTACCAATTTACTATATTAGTCCATTTTCATGCTGCTGATAAAGACATACCCAAGATTAGGTAATTTATAAAGAAAAAGAGGTTTAATGAACTCACAGTTCCACGTGGCTGGGGAGGCCTCACAATCATGGTGGAAGGAGAAAGACACATCTTACATGGTAGCAGGCAAGAGAGAATGAGAGCCAAGCAAAGGGGGAAAACCCTTAAAAAAATAAAACTGTCAGATCTCTTGAGACTTATTCACTACCACAAGTACAGTATGGGGGAAACTGTCCCCATGATTCAGTTATCTCCCACCGGGTCTCTCCCACAACACATGAGAATTATAGGAGCTCAATTAAAGATAAGATTTGGATGGGGACACAGCCAAGCCATATCACACCTTATAGGGCATTTACCATGAATGGAGCTTGCAGGGCTGTAAGTCTTTTTGGGTGAGTCAGTGTGTGAGTAGTGAGTGAATGTGAAGACTAGAACATTACTGTATACTACTGTGGATTTTATAAATGCTGTATACTTAGGATATACTAAGTTTATTAAATATGTCTTTATTTATTCAATAATAAATCACCCTTAGCTTACTGTAACTTTTTTACTTTATGAACTTTTTTTGTTTTGTTTTGTTTTGAGACAGAGTCTCACTCTGTCACCAGGCTGGAGTACAGTGGCACGATCCTGGCTCACTGCAACCTCTGCCTCCCAGGTTCAAGCGATTCTCCTGCCTCAGCCTCCCAAGTAGCTGGGACTACAGGCATGGGCCACCACGCACAGCTAATTTGTATTTTTACTGGAGACGGGATTTCACCATGTTGGCCAGGAAGGTCTCGATCTCTTAACCTCATGATCTGCCCACCTCGGCCTCCTAAAGTGCTGGGATTACAGGCGTAAGCCACTGTGCCCAGCCTAAACTTTTAAATATTTTGAAACTTTTGACTTTTTTGTAATAACACTTGGCTTAAATACAAACACAGTGTGCAGCTATACAAAAATATTTATATCCTTACTCTATAAGCAGTTTTCTATTAAAAACTTTTTTTTTTACTTCTTAAACGTTTTTGTTAAAAACGTAGACACAAACATCCACATTAGCCTAGGCCTTCACATCTTGATGACAATCATTGCCATGTCACTAGACCATAGGAACTTTTCAGCTTCATTATAATCTTATGGAACCACTGTTGTATATGTGGTCCATAGTTGATCACAGTGTTGTTATATGGAGAATTACTGTAATTTAAACCTTTGAAGATATTACCTTTATGTCTACGTATTATTCCCAACATGATTATTAACCTTGAAAGGAATTTGACCTATATTTTATCCTTTTAAAATTATGAAATACTATACACATAGAAAAATGCACAAAACAGAAACATATAGCTCAGTGATTTATTACAAAGCAGAAGACCCATATAGGTACAACCTAGGTAAAGAAATAGAGTGGCACTAGTAACCCCAAAGCTTCTCTCCATTTTTTTTGCCTTTCAGTCACCCTAGAGTGTTCAGTGTCACAACTGTTACAATCGTGACTCTCTTGCCTTTCTTCTTACCACCTAAGCTCATATCCCTGAATATTGTAGTTTAATTTTTTCTGTTTTCTGAACTTTATATAAAATAAACAATTTATTCAGTCTGTATTCTTTTGTTTATGGTTTTCTCATTCAACATTATGTTTTTGAGATTCATTCAAGTAATTGTCAGTAGTTTTAGTTTGTTTTTATATCTGTACAGTAAGTGTATAATTTGTTCTGTATTCTAAATGGCATAGTGTACAGTAGTGTTTCTGTGTAGCATACTATAAGGTATTTTTATGTAGTAAGTATATACTATATCCATTTTACTGTTGATGGGATTTTGAGTTTTCCAATTTTTTGGCTATTATGGGTAATAATACTTATGAACATTCTTATACCTATCTCTTGGTGCACATGTACAAGCATTTCAGTTGTGTATATGTTCAGAATGGCTTGTTGGGTCATAGACTATCAATATCTTCAGCTTTAGAAGAAATTGTCAAACTCTTTTTCCATAGTGATTATATCAATTTACATTTCCACTAGCAGAGTATGATTGTTTACATTCCTCTACTTTCTTGTCAACACGTGCTATTGTCAGTCTTTTTACTTTTAACCATTCTGGTGAGTGTGTAGTGGTATTTCCTTGGGTTTTCAGCTTATTTTTTCCTCATGACTAATGAGATTGATAGTCTGTCTTCTGAAGTGCCTATTAATGTCTTAAGCCAATTTATATATAGTCTCTTCTCTCTTTTTCTTAAATTGATTTGTAGGCGTTCCTCATGTATTCTGGATATGAGCACTTTATGGCCATACCACCCTGAATGCGCCTGATCGCATCTGATCTCCGAAGCTAAGCAGGGTCGGGCCTGGTTAGTACTTGGATGGATATGAGCCCTTTGCCAGTTATGCTTGTTGCATATATCGTCTTGCACTCTGTGGGTTACCTTAAATAGTCTTTGACAAATGGGAATTTTAAATTTTAATGCAGTTCAGTTTATTAAAATATGTCTATGATTAGGCTGGGCGCGGTGGTTCATGCCTGTAATCCCAGCACTTTGGGAGGCTGAGGCAGTGGATGACTTGAACCTGGGAGTTCAAGACCAGCCTGGCCAACATGGTGAAACCCCATCTCTACTAAAAATACAAAAAATTAGGCAGCGTGGTGGTGGGTGCCTGTAATCCCAGCTACTTGGGAGGCTGAGGCAGGAGAATAGCTTTAACCCAGAAGGTAGAGTTACAGTGAGCCAAGATTGTGCCACTGTATTCCAGCCTGGGCAACAGAGTGAGAATCAACTTCAGTAAATAAATAAATGAAATTATGTATATGATTGATGCTCTTTATGTTCCGTTTAAGAAGTACTTCCCTGTCCTAAGGTCATGATAGCTTTCTTGTAAGTTAACCTGCATATAGAAGCTTTATTGGTTTGCCTGTAATATTTAATTTACATCTACAGTCCCCATGGAACTAATTTTTTGTGAATATGTTTAGTTGAATGCAGGCTTATTTTTTCCCTATTGATATCCAGTTGTCTTACCACCTTTTAGTGAAAAGATCATTCTTTCTTGTGCAGTGCCACCTTAATGATAAATTAAGTGTTCATGAAATGGGTATCTGTTTCTGGGCCTTCTTTTCTTTGCCATTGATCTCTTTTTCTATCACTTACCAATATTATATTCCTAATTCCCAGTAGAGCAAATCTTTCAGTCTTGTTTTTCTTCTTAAAGATTTAGTTTTTGGTTATTCTTGGTCTTCAGTGTTTCCATATAAATATTTTTAATTTTTATTTTTGCTATTTGATTTCCAACTTAATTACATTGTAGTAAGAAAATGTACTTTGTATGATTTCAATCCTTCCAAATTTGAAAGTTTCTTAGTGTATCTCGGCATGTGGTCAATTTTAATAAATGTTCTATGTCTTCTTGAAAAGGATATATCCCCCCCCACCCGATCTTGTAATTTAAAAGATGTTCTATATGCAAGTAGAAAAATAAGAGGAAACTCAGATCACAAAATACAGAATTATCTATGGGGCAAAGAAAAATGCCAGAAATATACCAAACTGTCTTAAGTGCAGGCTTCATGGCTGATCCTTGGCATAATACTTCACAGAGAACTTCCTAAATATGTGCTGATATTTTTAGCTATCAAAGGCATGTGATTTAGTATTACTTGAGACAAAATATTTTTTCTTTTGCCCTGGGTGTACCAGCTGTTGGCTAATAACTCCAAGAAAAGGATGTTATAAACTTTTAGAAACATTTGCTTTCAGCATCTGCCAGAGCATCTTTTGGAGATCGAAAGGTAGAACTTTCCAGTTCATCCCAGCACGGACCCAGCTATGATGTGTATAACCCATTCTATATGTATCAGCACATTTCACCTGATTTGAGTCGACGCTTTCCTCCCCGTTCAGAAGTGACGAGACTGTATGGATCAGGTATGAAAATTTTTTCTGCTTTTCCTCTTTGTGTTTCTCTTTAAGAAATTTAGAAATCAAATCTAAGATCTGGGAATAAATGGTTCTTACTATTAAAAGCAATTTAAAAATAAGAAAAAAGCAAGCTTCATAAATGTGATAAACATTATGACATCTCTGTAGTATTATATCTAATATGAAAATTGAAAGGTTAATGAGTTACATCTGTTGGTAGTTCTACATTCCATTTAATTTTCCTTTTTTTGAAAGAAGCTTTAGTTCAAGAGCTCTTTTGTACAACATGGAGACTATAGTTAATTATGATATATTCTTGAAAAGTGCTAAGAGAGTGGATATTAGGTTTTCTCAAAACACTTTTTGTTATCACTCAAAAGTGATAACTGTGAGGTAATACATTTGTAAATTAGCTAGACTTAATCATTCTGCAATGTATATATACTTTAAAACATTATGTTGTTCATAATAAATACATACAACAAAAGAGAAGGGAGTTAGCTGCATACCAGGTACAAGGGAAGAAAACATGAAAAAGCAAGAAGTTTAGTTTTCAGATTATTTTGTCTTTTTGTTGTTGTTGTTCTGAGACAGAGTCTCACTTTGTTGCCCAGGCTGGAGCACAGTGGTGCAATCTCAGCTCACTGCAGCATCAACCTCCCAGGCTCAAGTGATTCTCACACCTCAGCTCACCATCACCCCTGCCCCCCACCCCAGAAGCTGGGACTACAGGCATGTGCCACAACACCTGATTAATTTTTTTTGTATTTTTTGTAGAGACAGGGTTTTGCCATGTAGCTGAGGTTGGGCTTGAACTCCTGGGCTGAAGCAGTCCTCCTGCCTTGGCCTCCCAAATTGCTGGAATTACAGGCATGAACCACTGCACTAGCCCAGATTATTTTGTGTGCATTTCACTTGTCATCTGTATATTCATGAACTCTGTAACAGCTATTTGTACATAGATATTTGTACTAAATACGGTAATATTTTTTCATTTTCTGTATTCAGTGAAAATGATGAATTTAGAAACTCATAGTGTGATGGGAAATATAAACAAAGAAACTGCTTAAGTGATTATAGAGCTTTTGTAGTTTCATATTTGAGACTGTGTGAATTAGAGTCTACCATGTTCATCTGTGATTCACAAAATTCTCAATTTTTCAGGGGATATATCTATATCTATATCTATATCTATATATCTCAACCACTGAATTTAGTGTGAGGTACTGAAAATAAAGAAGAAATATTTAAGGGCCTGCCTTGCATTCGCTACTGTGCTTGAATATATAATTGGCATACAAAGTTCCTTTCTTCACAGATCTTACAGTGTAGGAGGGAAACTAAAAATACAGACTAGAAATATGGGAGCACATGGGATTGAGTATTGATTTTTAAAAGTAATACGTGCTTATTAATAATAAATAATTGCATTACACTTAATACAGAGTATTTACTCTTAGATTATTTTTATTGGATCAAGGAATGGGGAATGTAAAGAAAAAAGTGAATTTTCCCTGTTTGATATTTGATGTGGATATGAAAATGTGTTGTTTGATTTATGTTGATTTCTGTTTCGAACAAAAATAAAATAATTGAAAAAAATTTTTTAAGTTAAAAAATATTTTATTAGAAGGCTTTATCTCTTCTGTAGATTTACACATAATATTCATGATGTATTGCTACAGAGATTTAGTTCATGGTAATTAAGTAGAATTCCAGTGTTTCTTAAAAATATATATTTTTCTCATATCCCTTTGTAGTTTGTGATTTAAGGACCAACAAACTTCCCGGTTCCCCTGGGCTAAGCAAATCTATGTTTGATCTTACAAGCTCATCTCAGCGATTCATCCAGGTGAATTAGCTACATAAATTTAATTATATGTGATAATTTCCTTTCAAATTAAAAATTCAGAAATGTGTGAATTACACTAGGAATATGTTGTATATTTTTTGTAGATGTATCTGTTCTGATATCTGAAGAATAAATAATTGATATTTCCCATGTGCATTATTTTAGAAAGCTGTTGTTATTTGATTGCTAAAAGGCAGTAGTTTTTCTTTTTTCAATAAATTTTATATCTCAGTTGGTATGCTCTCAGGGAACCTTGAAACAGTTGGTATTTAAAATGGTATAATTAAAAGTGCTTATTAATTTAGCTTTTCTTACCGAATATAACCAGCTAGTTATTAAAAATTATATTTCTTTTGAGATGTAGGACTTTATTCACTAATATTAACACTGCATCCTCTTGGTTTTGAAAAGGAATTAAGAATTATTTTGATGTTTTAAAAAATGTTTCTTTTTTATTACAAGTAAGCTGTAATTATTTAAATTAGGAAATAGAAGTAAGCAAAGTAGAAAGACAAATTCCTGTATTTCCTATAACTCAGAGTAAGTGCAATGTGAAAATATTATTATATGTACTCATGGTCTTGTTTCCATGTGAATACATATACATATATTTTATAAAATGGAAATATGTTCTAGATAATCCTTAATCCTCAACTGAGTTAACTTTTTATAGATTTAAATTTTTATAGCAACAGTTGTTTAACATGCATCAGAATTGTTTGGAGAGCTTGTTAAAACACAGGATGACAGGCTTCATCCCCAGAGTTCTTAATTCAGTAGCTCTGCAGTAGGGCCTGAGTTTGTATTCCTACCAAGTTCCAAATGATACTGATGCTGCAGGTTCAGATTGACTATGCTTTGATAATTGCAGCTTTACAAGTTTTTCCATAGCAGGCTATTTCTAAATAAATTCTCATTTTCATTAATACTCTCAGGTATGAAACCTAAGCAGTAACATCTTTCTCCTTATTACAAAACCAAATCAAAAACAGCAAAGGCTTTCCAGTATATTATCTTGTAAGATGTTTAAGACATTCCTAACAAATGCCAAAACCTTTTTTTCTTTTTCACTACCTGTAAGTGGGAAATTCTGACCTGCAACACTGTCAAAATAGCATGCAGTTTGTTATGAGGATGGATATTGAGGCATATGTATCAGAATCCTTAAGGTTTCATATGCAATTTCTGACTAAAGAATAATTTTATTTATAGAGACATGATTCATTGTCCAGTGTACCCAGTAGTTCTTCTTCAAGGAAAAATTCTCAGGGGAGTAACAGAAGCCTGGGTAAGGAATAAAGTATCCTATTTTTAAACTCTTAAGATAATTATTTCTAGTAACTTGAAATTGTATATAAGGTGAAAAACTCTAGATGATTATATCTACTATGTTGATATAATAAATTAAGTCTAAATAAAACTATGTTGGTAGTGTTATCAGCATATGGATACTCAGGTCACATGGTACATTTCTCAGTGTTCAGGTACAAGTGTGGCTTTTTAAAAAGTGAAGCAGCTGAGTATCTTTTGTTTGTATTAAAGTGTGCTGGTGAAGGAGCCTCCAGAAGAATACAGTATTAAGGCCATATATATATTATTTGGAAAGATTTCTCTTAGTTTTAATGTAAATCCCTTACTGCAATTGGGTTAAGTTTTTAAACCCATGAGACCTTTTTATAGTATATATCTTCCCTCTGGTGCATCAATGAAAACATTAAAGTGTGATTTTTGTCTTCTTAGATTGTGAACTTTAAAAAATAATTGTAGCATTTAAAAATTGTGCTCTTAAAATTGGATTGTATCAAAGCTTAATTGGGTTAGAAGGATTGCATGGCATTTGAAACATCTTTGTCCTTTTATAATTCAGATACAATTACTCTATCAGGAGATGAAAGGGACTTTGGGAGACTGAATGTGAAATTGTTTTATAATTCTTCAGTAGAACAGATCTGGATCACAGTTTTACAGGTAAATTAGTATAGTTAATACCAGCTTTTATTACAAAATTGGATATTTAGACATTGTAAACATTTACTGTTGCCCTTTTCTGGGGAATGGGCCAGTGACACCTTTGAAATTTGGAATTCTTTAATATTTTTACAGAAAATAGTATTTAATAAAGCATCTAAGAAAAAAAAATCTGTAGTATGATGGAAGTTTGTGTGCTTTTAAGCTCAAGAGGAAAATTGACATGACATCTAGAATATTATATGTCAAAATTTGCTTAATGTGGATGCAACATGAGGTCTCAGTAGACAAGTTTATTTTTACAGTTTTTATCTAAAGTCAGTACCTCAAGAAATACATCAAATGTTTGTATTGTTGGATCCTTTGTAAAATTCAAACTGTATTTTTAATTTTTTTAGTGCAGAGATTTAAGTTGGCCCTCTAGTTATGGAGACACTCCTACTGTTTCTATAAAAGGAATACTTACATTGCCCAAACCAGTGCATTTCAAATCTTCAGCCAAGGAAGGTTCCAACGTAAGTGGCTGTTTGTGTTTGAATTTCTTTTCTGTTTTTCTTATGTCACTTTTACCCATGTAAACAAATCAGAATAAGAAAGTCTTTTATCTCAGGGAAACTACAACTATGTATTGTTGCTTTTTCAAGACAACTTTGAGTCTCTAAAATATTTGATATTTCATTGTCTAGTATTAAGATGCATTTAAAAAGAACATCTTATTCACTAGAATATACAGAAGATGAATAATATCTAAGAAACCTATTTACTTTTCTTGTGTGAAATGAAATAAATCTTGGCTTCTGTTTCCCCCAACCCACTTTGGCCTTGAAAAATAATTTCATGATTGCAATGAATTTCTTTTAAATACTTCCAATTAGTATAACAGAAGGACTTACGATCCTGAGTTTGGTTTTGTAGATTCTAGATTTTACATTAATTTAAATACATGTTCATTTCTCTCGTTTGTTATAGGTTAAAAGACTATTGTTTTTCTATGCAAATGAAAATATATCTTCTAAAAGACATCATTTAAAAATAATATTCAAATGACTAATAAACATATAAAAAGTTTCTTCTCACTATTAATCATAGAAATACAAATTTAAATTGCATATTGCTTTCTGTTTCTTCCTCTTTCTTTCTTTCCTTTCTTAGAATTAGGAAAAATTTTACAAGTATTCTAGAACATACAACTTCTTAGAAATTATCTTGACACTACATGTCAAAACCTTAAAATATTTACACTTTTAAACAGTAATTCTGCTTTGAAACTGGAAATTATTTTTGTGGAAATAATCTAAAATACAAACAAAAATATATAAAATATTCTTGGAAGTTTTGTTTGAAGAAAAATTGAAAAAAGTCCAAACGTCATACAGAGGAATGGTTGAAAAACCTAATGGTGTACCTATGTGCATTGGTTTCCTAGGGCTACCATAACACAGTACTGTACCACAAACTGAGTGACTTACAGCAACAGAATTTTCTCTCTTGCAGCTTTGGAGAAAGTCCAAAATTAAAATGTCAGCAGTGTTGATTCCTTCTCTGAGGGAGAATCTGTTCCATGCCTCTCTTCCAGTTACTGTGATGGCCAGCAATCCTTAACATTCCCTGACTTGTAGATCACTCCAGTCTCTGCTTCTGTCTTCACATGGCATTATACCTGTGTTCTGTGTATTCACATGGCCATCTTCTTAAAAGGATACCAGTCAGTAGAGGTCCACCCTACTTCAGTATTACCTCTTCTTAACTTCACTGATCACGTCTACAGTGACCCTCTTTCCAAACGAGTTCACATTCTGAGATGCTGGGGCTCAGGACTTCAACATATCTTTTTTAGAAGGGTGTAATTCAGCCCATAACACCAGGTGATAGAAACCTAGGTAGCTATGAAAACTAATGTTTAGGAAGAGTTTTTAAGGAGCTGGAAAAACATTTTTAATAAATGAAAAAGGCAGTGATCAAAATTGGGGTGTGTGTGTATGTGTATACATGTATGAATGTGTATATATGTATGTGTATATGTATATATTAGGATCTCACTTTATGAAAATATGTATCATTGAAAGTCTAGCTAGAAATAAACCTTAACTCATTATAACCTTGACACTCATAGATGACTACTTTCTAAATTAAACAAGTTTACTTTTTGATTTTCAAATAAAGCTAATTTAGCTTAGGAAAAGTTAGGAAAAATGTTCCCATATTAAAACTTGTATGGAGTCTTTCATTTTACAATTTTGTTATTATATATAAAGTTGTTTGGGAGACTCCTATTTGGCAAAATATGGAAAGTGTGAAATGAAGCATCACACTTGCTTAATTTGTAAGCTCATTAAACATTTTGTGTTTAATATATAATTGGCTTGATTCTATGGCTTGAGACTCTAAAAGAAAAAGATAGCTCAGTAGTTGTGAGACCCTCAGAAAGACAATTCTGGCTATACAGAGAGACATAAACTATTACAACAAGAGTAACAATTTGGGCACAGTATAGGCATACTTCGGAGATACTGTAGATTCAGTTCCAGACCACCACACTAAAACGAACATTGCAATAAAGCAGATCACATGAGTTTTTTGGTTTCCCAGTGCATACAAAAGTTATCTTTATACTGTAGTCCATTAAGTGTGCAATAGCATTATGTCTAAAAAAGTAATTTACACACTTCAGTTTAAAATACTTTATTTCTAAAAAATGTTAGTGATCATCTGAGTCTTCAAAAAGTTGTAATCTTTTTGCTGGTGGAAGGTTTTGCCTTGATGTTGATGGTTGCTGAATGATCAGGGTGGTGGCTGGTGAAGGTTGAAGTGGCTGTGGCAATTTCTTGAAATAAGACAACAGTGAAGTTGACCACATCTATTACTCTTCCTTTCACAAAAATGTTCCCTGTAGTATGTGATGCTGTTTGATAGCATTTTATCCACAGTAGAACTTCTTTCAAAATTGGATTCCATCCTCTCAAACCCTACTATTGCTTTTCAGCTAAGTTTATGTAATATTCTGAATCCTCTGAATTCATTTAAACAATGTTCACAGCATCTTTTCCAGGAGTAGATTCCATCTCCAGAAACTACTTTCTTTGCTTATGTGTAAGAAGCAACTTCTTATCTGTTCATATTTTATCATGAGATGGCAGCCATTCAATTGCATCTTCAGGATCCACTTCTAATTCTGGTTCTCTTGCTGTTTCCACCACATCTGCAATTACTTCCTCTGCTGAAATCTTGAATCCCTCAAAGTCAGCCATGAGGGTTAGAATAAACTTCTTCCAGATTCCTGCTAATGTCCTTATTTTGACCTCTTTTCATGCATCATGAATTTTCTTAATGGCATCTAAAATCCTGAATCCTTTCTAAAAAGTTTTCAATTGCTTTTGCCCAGGTCCATCAGAGGAATCACTATCTATGGCAGCGATAGCCTTACAAAATTTATTTTTTAAGTAATAACACTTGAAAGTTGATCCATGGGATGCAGAATGGATGTGTCTGCAGACATGAAAATAAATAACATTCATCTCTGTATACATCTCTGTCAGGGCTCTTGGGTGACGAAGTGCATTGTCAATGAGAAATAGTGTTTTGAAAGGAATCTTTTTTTTTCTTTGAGCAGTAGATCTCAATGGTAGACTTCAAATATTTAGTAAACCATGCTATGCTTTAAACAGATATGCTGTTATCCAGGCTTTGTTCCATTTATAGAGCACACGCAGAGTTAATTTAGTGTAATACTTAAGGGCCCTAGGATTTTCAAAACAGTGAGTGAGTGTTGGCTTCAACTCAAAGTGACTGATTGCATTAGCCCCTAACAAGAGAGTCAGCCTGGTCCTTTGAAGCCTTGCAGTCAAGCATTGACTTCTCTGTAACTGTGAAAGTCCTAGATGGTATCTTCTTCCAACAGAAGGCTCTTTTGTCTACATTGAAAATCTGTTGTTGAATGTAGCCACCTTCTTAGCTAGATCTTCTGAATAACTTGCTGCAACTTCTACATTAGCACTTGCTGCTTCACCTTGCACTTTTATGTATTGGAGACTGTTTCTTTCCTTAAACCTCACGAACCAACCTCTACTAGCTTTTAGTTTTTCTTCTTCAGCTTCTTCACCTCTCTCAGCCTTCATAGAATTGAGGAGAGTTAGGACCTTGCTCTGAATTAGGTTTTGGCTTAAGGGAATGTTGTGGCTGATTTGATTTTCTGTCCAGACAAATAAAACTTTCTCCACATCAGCAATAAGGCTGTTTCACTTTGTATGTTCACTGGAGTAGTACGTTTAATTTCCTTCAGTAATTTTTTCCTTTGCATTCACAACTTGACTAAGTGATATAAAAGGCCTAGCTTTTGGTCTATCTCGGCTTTCAACGTATTTTCCTCACTAAGCTTAGTCATTTCTAGCTTTTGATTTAAAGTCAGAGATATACGTTTGTTCCTTTCAGTTGAACACGTAGAGGGCGTTTTCGGGTTATTAATTGGCCTAATTTCAATATTGTTGTGTCTTAGGAAACAGGGAGGCCTGAGGAGAGGGAGAGAGATGGAACAGCTGGTTGCCGGAGCCATCAGAACACACACATTTATCGATCAAGTTGCCCATCTTATATAGGTGTGGTTTGTGGCACTCCAAAACAATTGCAATAGTAATATCAAAGATCACTGAGCACAGGTCACCATAACAGATATAATAATATTGAAAAAGTGTGAACTATTGTGAGAATTACCAAAATGTGACAGAGACATGAAGTGAGCACATGCTATTAGAAAAATGACACTGATAGACTTACT
This sequence comes from Macaca thibetana thibetana, assembly GCF_024542745.1. Lineage (NCBI taxonomy): Eukaryota > Metazoa > Chordata > Mammalia > Primates > Cercopithecidae > Macaca > Macaca thibetana. Next base: position 15,831,031 of record NC_065584.1, read on the forward strand.
CAACACAGTGTTGCCACGAACGTTCAATTTGCAAAAAATGTAATGTCTGTGAAGCACATTAAAGCAAAGTACAGTAAAATAAGGTATGCCTGTATTCAAAATATTTAAGCTAGTTGCCCAGATATCTTGCCTTTTCAAAAGGAGTAAAAGTTCCTTTCTAAATGTATGCATTAAAGATGGAAAGAAGGAAGTGTATGGCAAAGAACGGTCTAGTGTCAAGAACATGTTAGCCCATAGTAAGCCAAGGATTTAAAAATATTAAAAGTAACAAGAGCATTTAAAAATGTTCTGAGGCTGGAAAACACTGACTTGCTGACTGAGATGGGTGATTAGGAGAGAAAGTATAATTTTAAACTCATATTTTCCTTTGTCTTCTCTATCAAGGAGTTAGTTTTTCAGATAGGAAAGGGTGGAATAAATGTCACCAAAAAGGAAACTGAAGCCTAAGATAGATGGGAAGATTCGTTAGACAAAAAATAACTCCTTTAAAGAAATAATTCAAGTCTCTTTATGTGAACTAGTTAGATACTGTGAACAAGAGAGTGCTTGCATATGAGATTCCTGCACCACTCTCCTAAACTGTTGAAGAATGGTGATGATGACAGGAAAGATGCCAGAACCAAAGATGGAAAAACAATTAATTTTCAAAAAGGGAAAAAGCTGTATTGTGGTGAGCATGGTGTTGATATGACCCGAATTCCTAAATAATTTAAAGGATGATTTGTCAAATTAAGAAAGGGAGTATCCAGGATAAACTCTAGAAAAGCAAGTCATTGCCATTCTTATTTTCACTCACATTAAAAAGATGTTTTGTTGTAAAAAGAATTAAATATACCTTTTCTGAATATAAAATATTATTTTGTACTGGCATATAAGCCTTTTATTTATATATTTTATGTTTTCTTGTTTTTTTTTAAAGGCTATTGAATTTATGGAAACGTTTGTATTTGCTATTAAACTTCAAAGTCTACAAACCGTAAGGCTTATATTTAAGATTCAAACCCAGACTCCCAGGAAGAAAACCATTGGAAAATGCTCACTATCACTCAGAACCCTTAGCACACAGGAAATGGATTACTCTCTGGATATAACACCGCCTTCAAAAATTTCTGTAAGTGATAATAGTATGTTAAGAGTATTTCATACTTTTAGAATTATTTGGTGGATGGGTTTTTGTTTGTTAGAAGATAACCTGAATAGAATATTAGAGGATCTAGAAGGCTCTCAAGTAGCAATAATATTATTTCCAAATAATATTTTAGAAATTATTGATAAAATGTTAACAGAACTGTTTTCTTTCTCTGTTGGAAAATAACCTCAAGTTTACCTTCTCCTAGCACATTTCTTCTTAATATTTTATACTTCAGGGGAAATAACTTTGAGGTATGAATAACCTTTTTTTAAAAAGATTTTTTAGGTAGCTGATAACTTAGGAAAAACAAAAAAGAATCATAAATTCCAAACTCAATCAGAGATTGCCCTGAAATAGATTAGAAAAGTTGTTTTAACCATGAGTAAGCTATACAGCAGCTCATAAATTGATTAGAAGTTTTACAGCTGATTTTTTTTTTTTTTTTTTTGTAAAAAGCTTTATTGCCTAATGGTGCTGATTGGGACCTGCTCTTTGCTTCTCTCAGCAAACTGAACACTGTTTTTAAATCATTTAGGAATTTCTAATTAAATTATATAGATCAAATGTTAGGATAAATATTCATAAAAATCAGTCTTAAGCTTTTATAAGGTCAAACCTATATGTGGTTTTAAATTTATATGGGATTTATATTTTACCTTTTTCCAAAAATATTTAAGGTGACTGGAAGTGCTTCTTAACTCTGGGTACACATTAGAATCATCTGGGAGCTTTAAAAAAATGCCCATACATAAACTAAAAAAAATCAGAATTTTGGGGGATATGGGGCAGAAACATGTTTCCTTCCTTCCTTCTTTCCTTTTCCTTCTCCTCCCCTCCTGTCCTCCCCTCCCCTCGTCCCTTGCCCTCCCTTTCCCTTCCCTTCCCTTCCCTTCCTTTTTTTTGAGGAAGAAAGAAAGCTCTGTAGCCCAGCATGGAGTGCAGTGCACAATCACAGCTCACTACCTTCTCCATCTTCCAGCCCAAGCAATCCTCCAACCTCAGCCTCCTGAGAAGCTAGGACTACAGGCATACCACGATGCCCAGATAATTTTTAAAATTTTTAGTAGAGATGAGGAGTCTCACTATATTGCCCATTCTGGTCTCAAACTCCTGAGTTCAAACAATCCTCTTGCCTCGGCCTCCCAAAGTGCTGGGATTGCAGGCGTGAGCCACTGCGCCCAGCCTTGCCTATTATTCTTTATCTCAACCCCCAATGTGCTGTTCTGTAACTATGACAGGAGTTTGTCACTGGCATATTTGACACTAGCTTAGTAGGTAGTAATCTGCAGCCATAGTTTACAGAAGGCACAAATACACTATTTAAATAGATAATTCATATATTAAAACGTTAAAAACAGAGTATATAAGAAGAGAACTCAGGGATTTTCTGGGGAATTGAGACATTATTATCTGCATTGGAAAATATGAATGAATAATTATGGCTAAATTTCTACTAAATTATATTTCATGTATCAGAGATCTTATAAATATTTGTGTATTTTCTGAATGCCAAGTGCTAGGGTTATAGATTGATACCCTGAAAGAAGAGTGTTTGGGCTATACTGGACCAGTGAGTTTATGTTAGTAAGTGTGACTGTTTCATATTATTGGCTAAAGCAATAATAGTATGCTTTGTTTTAATGTGTTGAAGAGGAAAATAAATATTCTAATTGTGACATTTAAAGAGCCAGACTTGGCCAGGCATGGTGGCTTACACCTGTAATCCCGGCACTTTGGGAGGCCGAGGCGGGCGGATCACAAAGTCAGGAGATCGAGACCATCCTGGCTAACATGGTGAAACCCCGTCTCTACTAAAAATACAAAAAATTAGCCAGACGTGGTGGCGAGCGCCTGTAGTCCTAGCTACTTGGGAGGCTGAGGCAGGAGAATGGCGTGAACCTGGGAGGCGGAGCTTGCGGTGACCCGAGATCGCGCCACTGCACTCCAGCCTGGGCGACAGAGTGAGGCTCTGTCTCAAAAAAAAGAGCCGGATTTAACCATCCACACTGACAAGTGTTTCACCATGAGCAGCACAACTTTCAGGCTTTTACTCAATAAAGAATTCTTGACCTTGACAAATAGTAATGTAAATAGTTACTTCAGATCTCAAATTTTGGTGTTGAATAATGTGGAAGAAATACGTTTTCCTGAAGAAACAGCTGGCATTTACAGAGATTTTATCTTACGGCTGCCTCAATGCTATGTGATCTAATGATCACACCAAAATTATCACCCCGGTGCTCTTTATCCCTTTTGTGGAGATCAGGGGAACGCTTGCCTGAGGTCATACAGCCAGTATTGGGGAGTCAGGATTTGAATGGAGGCAGTCTGATTCCAAAGCCAGCTCTTTTAACTCTACCATGTATTGCCCCCCTAAGAAGATATTCTCAAACATCACCAGATCGTGATGTTCTATAATGATGCTCAACATTTCATTTCAACCCTTCCAGGAAGGCTAACAATATTTTCTTTTCTGAATAAAAGGATACATTATTCAGGAGCAGTTTTGTGCTTATTAAATGCAGTCAATACATACCTGCTAATTGGTTGGAATTTTAATTTTTTGGTTACTATGAGATTTAAATAGTTTAAATCTTTGAATAGTTTTTCATGATCTAAAATAAGTGGAACATGAATTGAATTTGTGAAATAACCTTGGCAAGCCGGAAATGGTAAGCCTATTGCCAAATGCTGCTCTTTTGTTTTTTTTTTGAGCCCGAGTTTCGCTCTTGATACCCAGGCTGGAGTGCAATGGCGCGATCTCAGCTCACCACAACCTCCGCCTCCCGGGTTCAAGCAATTCTCCTGCCTCAGCCTCCCAAGTAGCTGGGATTACAGACATGCGTCACCACACCTGGCTAATTTTTGTATTTTTAGTAGAGACAAGGTTTCTCCATGTTGGTCAGGCTGGCCTTAAACTCCTGACCTCAGGTGATCCGCCCACCTCGGCCTCCCAAAGTGCTTGGATTACACGCGTGAGCCACTGCGCCTGGCCAATAGTTTAAATCTTTGAATAGTTTTTCATGATCTGAATTAATGTCCTGGAACATGAATTGAATCTGTGAAATAACCTTGGCAAGTGGGAAATGATAAGCCTATTGCCAAATGCTGCTCTGTTTTATGAGAGTGAACTCTACAATTGTGTAACAATAAGAGAAGTTTTGCCACCTTTATGTGTTTTCATAAGTGTTATTACATTGTGGGTACAAAACCATAATAAAAAATAATAAAAAAATTTAACCATGATTTCCCTTGTGTTTTATAAACAGTGTGACTCTATCTTTTAAAATATATTTTTTAAATGCCAAGGGCAGCAATTTTTTTGTATCAGCAAAGGTTTTTTTGTTTTGTTTTGTTTTGTTTTATGGCTATCAAATTAGTTCATGTGAAAAGTTGTTAGTTCGTTCTCATTCTGATTACAATCAAAAGCAATAAATTAACTTACTTATTAGAAGTCATCATTTGTTGCCAAATAACAAGTTTTATCATCAATTTAGACCTTTTCAAGGGGGAATTAAATTCCAACAGTTGAGTTTGTACTTGTTAAGCAATTCACTTTTCATTTTCTATCTCTTCATTTCTTATGGCATGACTAGTTTAAAATACAGAATCATATTTTTAAGAAAACACCAAGCCTCTGTCAATGTTATGTATATGGAAAGGTGTTTTTTTTTTTTTTTTTTTTTTTTTTTTCCAGTGAGCCATGAGCCAGTTATTGGGGAATACTGAGCAATGTCAAATATAAATGTCCTCATCAAGTGTCATTCAGTTGTTCTGTAACTTTATTGGAATCAGTACTAGCAAAGACTTTTGTGTCTGTCTATGCTGAGCCCTAGTATGATCTGTAAACATTATGTTCCTACTTTATTCCTATTCTTACTCTTTTCAACATGTAAACAATAGTGTTTTTGTGTTTGGACTACTGTTCTCCCTTTTATTTTTCAGTCCAAGGACCTTGGAATCCACCTAAGTAGTCTGACTTGTGTTGTATTTCACAGACAAATTACCAACTTTCTTCTGCTGTTGGTCAGCAGTGCTGAAGAACACGTTTTAATTTTTCCTCTTCTTTAAGTCTCCTTCATTTTACTGTTTGCCTCAGGTTTTCTTTGACCTTTTCCTTATTATTTACTGCCTCATCACGTTGACTAGCTTCCTTCTTGCCAGCTTTCTTTAGCTTGCTTCCATTCAGCATAGTAATTCAACTCTTAATCCACAGATCTGTTTATTGCTGTCTTCTGATTTTGGTAGCACCTACCCTGATCTCCACAATTAGAAAAAAATGATGATTTTCATATGTAACTTTTTAATCATATTTCATGTGTTCTCTAAAAATAATTTGGTTACATTTAGTTCTTTTGAAAGTGTATTCCTTTTGTGTTAATTTCACTGGCATTTTCTCCAGTGATACTGCTTATGAATTTAATTTACTTTTAATTTGAATTGGCTCTAGGTGTCACTGATTTTGAAGTTTCAGTACGTAGATAGAACCTGTATTTTCAGAATCCATGCAAATGAGTACTTTAAAGAATTCATGATATTTATCTTCTTAACTTTCTCTTGTAGCTTATAGTTTTGAATATCATTGGAAAGGAATACTTTCAAAATTTCTAACCTTAACTTTTTCTCTTTGAATTTTTTAATTATCCCAAAAACTTTATTCTTAACTACCAAATGACACTTTTTTGATATGCAGGTTTGCCATGCAGAACTTGAATTGGGGACTTGTTTTCAAGCAGTAAATAGCAGAATTCAGTTACAAATTCTTGAGGCACAATACCTTCCAAGCTCCTCAACACCTTTGACTTTGAGTAAGTATATCAATGGTTCAAAGTAGAATCTTCAGAAAGTATTAGTAATAGAAAGTATTTTTTCTACGTTTCTTACAATGGAGATTAAAATCTTAGTAACTTTTATTATTTAACTTATTTACTTTAAAATTATAGGATTTCAAATTTTAGCCATTGTGTCTACCTTAATACAGTGGTCTCTTGAGTGTTATCCAGTTATGACCTCTTTGCCTTTGATACTGTTTTTTATTTAGCTCATCAGTTCATACAGGTTGAATGTCTAGAGGATTCTCAGTTATATTTTACCCCCTGAAATGATTTATCCTCTCTCTAGGTCTGTGCCCTTTGTGGAATGCCCTGCTAACTAGAAACTTAATTGTAAAAAAATATATATATCAAAAACAAACCTAGAAACACTTTTCCCTCCCTGTGTTTTGTGTACAACCAGGAGTTGTGATACTTTGGTTGTCTAGTCCTAAAGATTTGAGTTGGGGTAGGAGTGCCCCTTTTCCCTACTAAAAGAAGGGAACTATCTGGGGGCAGGCAAAAGCAATGCATGTTCACTGTAACTAGAAAGACTGAAAATAAATGAAACGGAGCATTCAATTCAAGAAGCTAGAAAAACAACAAACACAAAGAAATTAGAAGTAAGGTACTAAAGCTAAAGTTGAAGGTGACAGATATGGAGACAACCACAAAAGGCATAATCAATAAAACTAAAAGCTGTTTCTTTGAAAGAATCATTAAAATAGACAAATCTGTAGCAGGTGAGATCAAGTGAAAAAAATAGAGAAAACATGAATGATGTTCTGAGCAATGAAGAGGATATAATTTCAAATTCAGAAGAGATTCTATCATATATAAAGCAATACCATATATAACTATACCAATTTTTTGGGTATCTATGTAAAATAAATGACTTTCTGAGAAATTCAGTGGTTGAAAGTAGAATCTTAAAAAGAGGAAGAAAATCTAAATAAAAGAATAACCATGAAAAGGTAGTTAAAGAACTGCCTCTAATAAAAGCACTAGGCCAAGGTAATTGTACTGGAAGATTCTACCAAATTTTCAAGGAACATGTAATTTTTATTGTATATAAGCTGCTCCAAAGCATGAAAAGAAGATGGAAAAAGTAATTTTGTGAGGTCAGCATATTCTTGATACCAAAACAGAATGGACAGCACACACAAAAAGTAATTATAGACTAATGTCACCTATGTAGATAGATGGAAAATCCTAAAATAAAAATAAGCAAATAAAACCTAACTTGGAATAAATCATCAGGACTATATATAATTAATTCTAGGAAACAAGGACAACAGCTGCGGTTTATAACGGGCTTCCCTTAAAACATCCTCATCAGGATGACCACAGCTCTTCATTCTATCAATCTGATGGTCAGTTCTCAGCCCTCACTTTGTGGCTCCCTCCTTTCTGGGGGTTCTCACTTTCTTGCTTCCCTGGCAGCCCAGCTCTGTCACCTCCAGTTAGTCAGACTGTACTTTCTGCTTGAGCTGTAGGCGCTGTGTCGGTCAGATAGGGGAGTATGCTTAGGTGAAAAGCTGTATCAAGCTGAATTTGACCCAGGGAAGTTCCCATCTCTTACCAGTTGACTTCCCTCCGATTTCTTTCTGCTTTTAGTGTTTTTAAATTTTTTTCCAAAGTTTATAATTGTTATTTATGGGAAGGTTACTTTATACAAACTTTTCTGCCATTACTGGAAGCTCTACATCTCAAATTTATTTAATGTATAGATTTTATCTAGTGGGCATATACTTAACTCCTGGAGTATTTTATATTTTACTTATATAAAATTGTGAAATAAATACCTCCAGCTGTCTAAAAAATTGGCACCTCTCTTTAGTGTGATCCTTTTCAGTGTGCACTCTTACTGTAATTGTTGTTTATGCCTCCATTTCCAGTCTTTAATGGTATTCAGCCACAGAAAGATTAAGTTCATTTAAAGTTATAGTAGTAAAGTATGGCCAAAGTTATAAAGTTGACTAGAGCTGTTTTCTGTTATGGTTGTAGCTCATCGAACATTTAAAAGTGACTTACCTGTATTTTTACAATAAATGTTATATATATAAATTCCAACTTGGATGTGTATATACACACCTTTATATGGTATTTTGAAAAACATTTTATAAACCAGTATTTCTAATTTTTAAGGTTTTTTTGTGAAGGTGGGAATGTTTAGCTCGGGAGAGTTGATTTACAAGAAAAAGACACGCTTACTGAAGGCCTCCAATGGAAGAGTCAAGTGGGGAGAGACTATGATTTTTCCACTTATACAGAGTGAAAGAGACATTGTTTTTCTCATTAAGCTTTATAGTCGAAGCTCTGTAAGAAGAAAACACTTTGTGGGCCAGGTTAGTAGGATTTTTTATCCTTCCTTGTATTTTTCTATGCATTCAAACAGTCACTTAACAAAGACAATACAGGAAATATTAAAGTCGAATAGAGTACACTTCTTTAGCATCATAAATCAAAATTCATTGTTGCTACAAAAATCAAAACTTGTCAGACTTTTTGCTTTAATATAAATAGTTGGAATTTCTGAGCAATCAGGTTTATCTTTAAATATGTTTTTTTCTGAGCTTTTTTACTTTAAAAACGATGAGCATTATCAGTTTTTCAGTACTACTGATTTGTTCCTTGTGGAAGGAGGGAACATTAAGTATTTAAATCAATTTCTTAAGACTTTGAGTATCAAATTTACTTTATTTTGTTTAATCTTTGATTTAATGTTTAACATGGGCACTTTTTATATGCTCTTACCTGAGTTATGTTAGTTTTGAATTCCTAGAACATGTCCATTTTAACAGTGGTTGTGATATTATTTAGTTAATACTACTGTCTGAATTATTTTAAAGTCTTGGTACAATTTGTGTAAAACAACATAACACTTGCTAACTTGCAAGTCTTCTAGGAACTTGTTTCCTTTCCTTACTCTGAATAGACTAGTGGTAGCTATCCATTATCTTTCACCTTAATTACAATTGTTTGAACCACATTTAAATTCCACAATCTATATTATTGGTTTAAAATCTTCAACTTGATAAGATATTATTGACAGTCTGCATGAAATCCTCAAATTATATATGACTTTTCAAAGATTGATATCAGCTCCTTGATTTACTTTTTAATATATACTTTTACATAAAATATTAATAAAAATGTTGTTTTGTTTATAATTTACTCTTTGGAAAATAACTTGAATTCAAGAATTCATATAACCAGCACACTTTTGAAAGCCATTAAGCCTATGAAGTCAATTCAGTTAAAGTTTTCATATATCATCAAGCCTCAACTTAATGGTATGAATGGAATAGGAAATTTACTTGAAATGATTTTCATGATAACATTTGTGGTGATTCCATTCTCTTGGCTAAGATTTTAGTTAGAATAATAATTCTGGAAAGGTTCTTGCTGGTCATCTGCTCCCTATGGCTTATCTGGTGTAGCCTTAGGAGGAACCATGATGGGGCAGCCAAAGGTGAACTCAAGGTCTTCCACCCCTGTATCAACCAAAGTACTCTAACGTCTGTTTTACATACTGGGGTTATTTGTAAGATTTCATTTGAAAGGAAGGTTCTTTAGACCAAGAAAGAAAAGGAAAAAGATTTAAACCAATGACCTGCTCTAATCTCTTAGAAACTGAATCTCAGAGAAGTTAACTCCAAGGTAAAAGCATTTGTTAGTGCTAGAGGTAAGGTGAGAATTCAAGTTTTTTTATTCCTTGTCTTCATAAAGGTTCATAATAATATAATTATTGTGATGTCTTTTGTATAATTTGCATAATACTATGTATGTGTTCACATGTAGTATTTAAGTTACATAAGTGATGGGTACTATGAAATTACTATTGATCAAGAATGACTATTTATTAGATTTTAATTGAGATTATGGTTTATTTCATGTAAAAGGTCCTTTAAAATGCACATTCCTTACCAATCTAACTTGAATCATGATTAGCCTCACTTTAATTGATCTTTACAAGAATGTTTTTGAGTGGTCGGCATCAGTTTTAAGTTGAGCTCCTAGATTTCTTGAATAGGAAAGGATACTAATAACTGTTCTAGGGGAAATGATTTTGTAATATTTCACCTTGAAATTTTTTTTTTTTTTTTGAAATGGAGTCTCGCTCTGTTGCGCAAGCTGGAGTGCAGTGGCACGATCTCGGCTCACTGCAAGCTCCGCCTCCCGGGTTCACAGCATTCTCCTGCCTCAGACTCCCAAGTAGCTGGGACTACCAGCACCCGCCACCACGCCTGGCTAATTTTTTGCATTTTTAGTAGAGACAGGGTTTCACTGTGTTAGCCAGGATGGTCTCGATCTCCTGACCTCGTAGTCTGCCCGCCTCGGCCTCCCAAAGTGCTGGGATTACAGGCGTGAGCCACTGCGCCTGACTGCCTCACCTTGAATTTTTTAATTGAATTGAACCTTATAAACTAGTCTTCAGAATGACTAAACAGGTTAAATGTTTTAGCATTTAAATGTCAAATAGAGAAATCAAACTGACTTTTGAAAAAAAGAAAGATGTTTAATTTCAAATATATGAACCAAACTTCCAAATTTCTTCCATCAGTAAGAGTAACTAACTGTCTGAACTTAGTTATTATTACTGTGTCAAGTTAAATGATTGTACTTACTTTCCTTTACAGATTTGGATAAGTGAAGACAGTAATAACATTGAAGCAGTGAACCAGTGGAAAGAGACAGTAATAAATCCAGAAAAGGTTGTTATCAAGTGGCACAAATTAAATCCATCTTGAAGACTTCACACATTAATTTGGTGAAGAATTTGACATTCTTTTAGAAGACTTATGATTTCAATTTGCTACCAATGAGAAGAGACAAATCAATAAATTTGTCAATTTATGGGGGCTATAATTACAGTATATATTGTATCTGATAGAAAATTTGATAAGAAAGTATAATGAATTTTATCAGATATCCAAAGTAAAGGAAATGTTTTAAAACTGTGCAACACGACACAGATAGTAAAATCAAAGGATAGTATTAAGATGACTAAATAAATTATAAAGTCTATGAGAATATCAACCGCTGATAGTTCTTTCTATATTATGTTTTTGCTTTTGTATTTTAAGCTTTACTTAGATATTCAAAACCTGGTATAGCAAGTCTCTTAGTACTATTGATATTTAGAAGACTTCAACATTACTTCAGTGCTAGACATTATTGATTGGGTCTTGGCTCCACTGTTTACCTCTTGCTATATATTTTCTCCTGGTAAAAATGAATTGAACCATTTCAACTATTTTCTATATTGGGGGAAAGTTTAATCCCTGTGTTTTATAATTTTTTACCCATAAGACATCACATTACCACTTTGTAAGCTACTTATCTCCAAGAAACTTCAGAAATAGAAAACTACATTTTGGCAGGAATAATTGAAAACACCAGAAGGTTGAAGTTTAATTGGAAACCCAGAATATACATACTTTACTGTTTTCTTCCCTCAAATATTTTACTATTTGTTTTATTTGGAGTAAAAGTGAGAGTATCATCCATATGGTCCATCCTAATTCACAGAATTAAATGAGCTTAAATAGCAAATTCAGTATTTTATGATAATCAGTTCTTTGTTTTTAGTTTTTAAAATTTAGATTATTCTGTAATTTACAATGTTTGAGTATTTTCCCATTTTTTTTTTATTTATAACCATACCTGATTATACTGTGTAACAAATAAGTATTTTCTATTGTAGTTTTCTTTCCAGTACTTTAATTAGAACTCAGTATTTGGAAATAATTTCAGTTTAATTGACCATAAGAAGTGTGGCCAAAAAGAACAGCTTTTTGAAGGGGCAGATGACATTATACCTGATTTTAGAAAATCTCACTTTATTTTTGCTAATAAGTAGACCAAGTGCTCTGTGTTCTCAGTCTTCCCTTCCCCCCCGCCACATTCTTACTTTGTCACACACATGCAGAGATAGATGGTGATATTTTAGGCCAAGAGTATGCCTTGCTATAACCTAAGCATGCCTTGTTTATTCCAGCTCCTATGTTCTATGTATATCATTAACATTTTCCCAAATAAACATTTAATTCTCCTTTCCCTAGGTGCCATCTCCTCAAGCTACAAAATATCCATATCTTATATCCCCTTTGCTTCTACTGCCCTGATTTTGTGGTACCAGTACTCTCTGCCACTGAACATTTTGAAATACTTTTGTTTTAGATTTGTAAAAAATGACGTATAGGTCAATACTGACATGGACTTTTAAGATAAATCACCTGTGTGATACTATTTTGAATCTGAGACAAATACAAATTTTAAAAATTGTTTTTAAAAATAGACTTTTTTTTAGAGCAGTTGTAGGTTAACAGAAAAATTGAGAGGAAGATAGAGTTTCCTTTCTCCCCCAACAAAGCCCTCAACAGCCTCCCACGCTATCAATATCCTGCACCACAATGGTACATTGTTAGAATCGGTGAACCTACTCTCAAATATCATTATCATCCAAAGTTCATGGTTTACATTAGGGTTCCCTCTTGGTGTTATACATTCTATAGGTTTTGATAAATGTATGATGATATGTATCCATCATTATAATATAGAGTAGTTTCACTGCCCTATACATCCTCTGCAAATGCAACTATTTTGATGGGTACCAAAGAAGTAAATGTATTTACTGGCTTTCAGATAATAAATAACAGGCTTTATTGTTTATTTTAAAAGCTACAATTTGTTTTAGCTGGTTTCTCTGTTCTATTAATGCTTTCAATTTCCAAATTTAATATATGTAGTCATGCATTTAACTCAATATTTAATTATTTTATTTATTTAATTTTCTATATTCCTTTTTTTTTTTTTTGAGATGGAGTCTTGCTCTGTTGCCCAGTCTGGAGTGCAGTGGCATAATCTCGGCTCACTGCAAGCTCTGCCTTCCAGGTTCATGCCATTCTCCTGCCTCAGCCTCCCAAGTAGCTGGGACTACAGGCACCCGCCACCACGCTGGGCTAATTTTTTGTATTTTTAGTAGAGACGGGGTTTCACCATGGTCTCGATCTCCTGACCTCATGAAGTGCCTGCCTCGGCCTCCCAAAGTGCTGGGATTACAGGCATGAGCCACTGCGCCTGGCCTATATTCTTACGACATATGTATATGTGTAATTTAAGGGAAAGCTATGACTTCTTGGTTTCTTAGAGTCCTAGGTAAATCAAACAGTAAGAAGAAAACCTTTTCATTTAAACGACCTTTCAAGTAGAGAAGTATTGATGCAACTAAGATCCTAAATGTTTTAATTAGTGTTTACTTAAGCCTTTTCAGGTGAGGAGGTACTAACACTGGTTATTTCCTTGAAGCTTTATGTGGATCTGTAAATAGAAATCCTATCTCCTGCTAATAGGTGCACGTATTGTGAGAAAAACATTAGGAGCTGGTAGTAAAAAATGAGATTCTATGCCAAAATAACTTCTCTTTGTATTTGCCTAGGCATTTCTTGACCTTTACCCACTTACAGCAAGGAGAAGGGAATCATAATGATGCCACGTGACCAAAGGAAACCACAGAAAGGTTCTCATTGATAGCTGATAGCTCCCTCAGTGCTGATTCGTAACAGTGGATTTACTTGTAAGCTTTCAGATCAACACAAATAGCTGCAGCCCGGGTTAAAATATAACATCTGTATTTGGCTTTTTTTTTGCATGATTTTTTTTTTTTTTTTTTGAGACGGAGTCTCGCTCTGTAGCCCAGGCTGGAGTGTAGTGGCCGGATCTCAGCTCACTGCAAGCTCCGCCTCCCGGGTTCTCGCCATTCTCCTGCCTCAGCCTCCCGAATAGCTGGGACTACAGGCGCCGCCACCACGCCCGGCTAATTTTTTTTTTTGTATTTTTAGTAGAGACGGGGTTTCGCCGTGTTAGCCAGGATGGGCTCGATATCCTGACCTCGTGATCCGCCCGTCTCGGCCTCCCAAAGTGCTGGGATTACAGGCGTGAGCCACCGCGCCCGGCTTTTTGCATGATTTTTAAAAGCAGTGCTCCTACGGAAATGGCCTCTGAAGTATATCAGTTTCATCTCTTACCAAGACTGTTAAAAAGAAACTAGTGGGATTTTGAACAAGTTATGTAATTGTGGTCTGAAAAGAACCTAACCTGAAGTTCTGTTTAAATATAGTTATATGAATTTCTCTGATACTAATGTACTCAACAACCAGGTGGAAATTATATCTCCTAGTAACATTTTTTATTTTTGTTTAATCAAATATTTGCTTATAAAGGATTTCAGAAATTTGTAATAAATGTCAGCTTTTGATATCATGGCAGTAATCGACATTTCAAAAATATATATTTCCTTTCTGTGTTTGGTTGGGTGTAATGGGGAAAGTACCTGATAAAATGTCAGAGGGCACTTTCTAATGTCTTGGTGCATAAGCTATAATTTTTATTCAAAATTAAATTTCAAATGTTTGCAGTTTTGGCTAAAACATTGAGTTGAAAGAATTATGAAAAGTGGGCCCATATGAAGTACCATGTTCATTTTGAAATATAGATTTAAGATTTAGAAATATATTAAAAGAGTTAATGGAACCTCCTAAATTGGATTTTATTTTGTGGGTGAAGAATTGTAGGAAGATGAATGTGGCCTGCATTTTTAGTAATCTAGTGGATTTTTTTTAACTTAGTACTTTTTTATTTTTAAGTTTTTTAATCTATAAAAAATGTGATTTCTATAAACAATGATTACAATAAATCATTATATTAAACTGTAGGACTCTGATAATGGCAGTAGATGTCTAGAAAGAAAGTTCTGGGCTGGGCACAGTGGCTCACGCCTATAATCCCAGCACTTTGGGAGGCCAAGGTGGGCGGATCACAAGGTCAGGAAATCGAGATCATCCTGGCTAACATGGTGAAACCCTGTCTCTACTAAAAATTAGCCAGGCATGGTGGCGGGCGCCTGTAGTCCCAGCTACTCGGGAGGCTGATGCAGGAGAATGGTGTGAACCCGGGAGGCAGAGCTTGCAGTGAGCTGAGATCGTGCCACTGCACCCCCAGCCTGGGGGACAGAGCGAGACTCTTATCCGAAAAAAAAGAAAGAACGGTTTGTATGTCTTTTCAAAGGATAGAAAGCTATCTGATTCTATGCCAAACTAAACCACCAAATGAGAATATGAATTTTAAATGGTGATGATGTTTATTCAGTATTAATTTTCATATTCTGTGCTGTGGGATTTGGTTCTGGGTCACTTTCTTTTTTTTTTTTTTTTGAGATGGAGTCTCACTCTGTCGCCCAGGCTGGAGTGCAGTGGCACGATCTTGGCTCACTGCAACCTCCGCTCCCAGGTTAAAGCAATTCTCATGCCTCAGTCTCCTGAGTAGCTGGGATTACAGGCACCCACCACCATGCCTGGCTAATTTTTTCTTTTTTTTCCCTTTTTTTTTTTTTTTTTTTTTTTTTAGTAGAGACAGGATTTTGCCATGTTTGCCAAGCTGGCCTTGAACTCTTCACCTCAGGTGATCCACCTGCCTCGGCCTCCCAAAGTGCTTGGATTGCAGGCGTGAGCCACTGCTCTGCCTTTAGTTTCTGAGGCAGTAGGATGATAAAAATGTCTGCCCTTCATGATAGGATACTTATTTTAGCAGAAATAAATTTGGTTGACTGTGGTTTAAAATTGTCTTTTAATTTCTGCGTCTTTCATCTTTCTTGATTATATAATGTATGAAGTCAATCTTGAAACCACATTTTTTAATGAGCCATTTTATGTGATATATTTAATAATGCAAAAAAATCTAGTACTTCACACAAAGAACCATGCTTTGTGCTTTCAGGGATACAAGAATGAATAAGCCGTCATTGTTTACACTGAGATTTTATATTTAGGTAGGTAAATGAAACAATATAAAGCAAGATTCTAGGAGAAAGCAGGATTGAAGGTGTGAACAAAATGTTTTAGAGGCTCAAATAAAGAATTTAATGCACCTGAAGGAATTAGGAAAGGTTTGATAGGTCCCTGACCTGAAACACACAAAACCAAGCACTGCTGTTCATGATCACTAACTCTGCCTCCCTAGCCATCTTACTTCATTTGTGTTGTCAGCTGACTCACCGTGAAAAAGTTTATACTTTCTTTCACTCTCTTCTAACCTTTAGCCCACCTGCTGCTTTCTTTGCTCTTAGTAGAAGATCTTATGTCATGATTCGCAAAGAAAATAATGTCGGGTTTTCCTCCAACTTCCTACCACCATATCCACAAACTTGTTTTTACCCATATCCATCCTTTCCCCCATTATGTTAGAAAGCCAGTGCTTCCTTGTGACTTCTGAATCCAGTCCTTTCTGCTTTCTCTGGGATTTCATTCCATTTGTTATGCCCATTCTCTCCTATTTTTGAGCCATTCCCACTCACTCTACTGGATTCTTTGTTTCATCTTTGAAACCTCTGGTGTGTGGCTGTCGCAAAATTGGTTGGTGATGTGTTTGATGCAAAGAACCCTACAGATACAGTTTTGGGGGTTAGGTTTTTGTGTTGATGAAGGAACCTATGTAAACTTCAAAGGACTGAATGTTTATGTCCCCCCAAAATTCGTATGTTGAAATGCTAACCCCCAAGATGATAGTATTAGGAGGTGGGACCTTTGGGAAAAGATTAAGTCTTTAAGGCATTAGTAATTAGGCTGTTAAGGGATTAGTGCCCGTATAAAAAAGACCCAAAGAAAACCCTCGCCCCTTCTACCGGCTAAGGTTACAGTGAACAGATGACTTTCTATGAGGAAGCAAGCCTTTACCCAAAACCAAATCTGCCAGCATCTTGATATTAGACTTCCCAACGTCCAGAACTGTGAGGAATAAATGTTCATTGTAAGCTACCCAGTTCATGGTATTTTGTTATATCAGCCTGAATAGACTAAGAAACATTACATAAAGCAGGAGCCAATGCAGCATGCTCCCCTTAGAGGTGTGTCTTCCCAGGTTCCCAAAGCTTTTCCTGGGTCGGACCGCTATGGGTGAGTCTACGCATAGCCAGTGAAGATTCTCCTGGGCACCAGAAGCTCTTTTTCATTCTCACAGGAGTTTCTTTCCTCACTTTCCTTCTTCCACCTGACTATTCCCAAGCATAGCCTTCATGTCTGCTTGCTCAACAAGTGTTAGTAACTGGTAGTCTACAATCCCAACAAATTCTTGAGTAATTATTGGAATTTAAGTATAACTAACTCAATGAATAGGAAGGTTGGTTTCTCAGCATAGCATCCATTAGGTCACCTTTCTCTGTGGTTTCTTCTTAAAAAATATTCCTAGACTTCCTCTCCTGTTCTAGATTCTGCCTTATCTGTTCTCCCCTTTATAGATAATTTCTTTTTTTTTTTTTTTTTTTTTTTTGAGACCGAGTCTGGCTCTGTCGCCCAGGCTGGAGTGCAGTGGCGCGATCTCTGCTCACTGCAAGCTCCACCACCTCCCGGGTTCACGCCATTCTCCTGCCTCAGCCTCCCTAGAAGCTGGGACTACAGGTGCCCGCCAGCACGCCCGGCTAATTTTTTTGTATTTTTAGTAGAGACGGGGCTTCACTGTGTTTGCCAGGATGGTCTCGATCTCCTGACCTCGTGATCCGCCCACCTCGGCCTCCCAAAGTGCTGGGGTTACAGGCGTGGGCCACCGCGCCCGGCCTATAGATAATTTCTAACCGCTCTGTCCTTAGTCCATTCTCTTCAATCTTCCATCCTAACCACTCCACCAGAGTTCATGTTAAAGTCTTAATAAATGCTTTTCAGCTATTTTTTTCCCTTTATTCTCATCAACTTTATTAACAATAGCTTTCTGTCTCTCTCTCTCTATCTGCCTCTCTCCTTGAAACCATCTCTCCCTCTGACTTTCATGTCATTATGCTCTGCTTATTTTTTTAAACACCTTCCTAGTCTATTCTTTTCTTCTCTGTTTGGCTCATCTTCATGCACTTGACTTTAAAAAGTAGAAGGTCTTTAGGACTCAGTCCTAGGCCATCTTTTCTTGTCATTCCACACTGTTGTCCTGGGCAACCTCATTTGTTTCCATGACTTGAAATGCTATCTACTGTCTAAAGGCTGTCAAATTTACATCTCTACCCAAATCTTGCTGTGCGTTCCACTGTCATATAGCTAATGTGGACATCTTTTCTTGAATGTGTTCTAAGTCAAACTTTTGATTTCCTGTTCCTACCACGAGTGTGATCTTCACTTTTCCCCATCTGAGTAAAAGGCACTATCATCCACCTAGTTGGTCATCCCAGAAACCTATTCATTGAGTTAATTACACTTAAATTCTAATAATTATTTAGGAATTTGTTGGAATCATTTTCTACCGGTTACTAACACATGTAAATGGAAAAACTATTTCTCTTTCTGTATTCTGGATGTGCAGGGGGAAGAATTAAAAGAAGAAAAGCTGTTTCTTTATTCTTACAACACTTCTGACACTAAGTGTGTGGGCTTTTCCCACCAAGCAATTCTTTAATTCCCTGTGGACACCAACTGGGTGTTGTGTAATTTACCTTAATTCCAACACTACCCAGAATTAGCACAGATCCCACAAGTTAAAGTCTCAGTTCCACAGACTGCCCCCCACTTCCTATGCCAATCGTAAGTAGCGGGTCTCCAGGCTACCCACAACTTTGGTCTGACTTGACTACAAATTGGAGGTTCTCATGACACTTCAGGTTTGGTAATTTGCTAAAATTGCTCACAGAACTCAGGGAAACAGTTTATGTACATGTCAGTTTTTTATAAAGGATTCAAGTCAGGAACAGCCAAATGGAAGAGATGCATGGGCAAGCCAGCGGGGAGGGATGTGGAACTTCCCTGCCCGCTCGGGGAGTGCCACCTTGCAGGCTCTTCGATGTGTTTATCAACAATAAGCCCTCTGGACTTCATTTAGGATTTTTATGAAGACGTCATTACATAGACATGGTTGATTAAATAATTAGCCATTGGTGGAACTCAATCTCTACCTACTCTCTCTTCCCTAGAGGCTGAGGGGGCTTGGGAGATGGACCTGAATATTCCAACCCTCTAACTATATTTTTGTTTTCCTGGCAACAAGACCCCTATTCTTAGCGGCTTTCCAAAAGTCACCTCATTAACATAAACTGGGATGTGGTTGAAAGGGGCTTGTTAGGAATGACACAAGATGCTACTTTAAACTTCATTACTCTGGAGCTATTTCAGGAGCCAGGGACAAAAACCAAATATGAGAAAAGATACCTCATCACACTTATTGCTTAGGAAATTCCAAGCATCTTAGGTGTGTTGATGGTACAGTGGTGAGCATAGCTGCCTTCTAAGGGTTTTAGGAGCTCTGTGCCAGGAGTCAATGACAGAGACCACATCTATATTATATCAGTATCACACCTTGGAACTCTTATCTCCCATACTCAGTCACCCTGTTCTGAAATATATATCCTAAATAGATCTTGAATGCACCCACTTCTCCATCTCCACTGAAACTTCTCTAATCAAAGGCAGTATCATCTCCCACCTGTAGTATTGTACTTTCCTTATAATCTGATTGTCACACCTTGGTTCTCGGTGCTCTTAGTATGAAGTCCAAAGTCCTTAACACAGCCTACAAGGCCCTTGTTGGGGATGACAGACTTTTCCTCTACCCTCTTATATTCAGTGAATGGGGGCCTGTTAAACTAACAAATGACAGGTTAACAGGAGAAAAGACACAATTTTTATTAATGTTTACATGCGTGAATATTCACAGAAAAGTGAAACTCAAAGAGGTAATTAGACTAGGAGTTTATGTATCTTTTTAATAAAGGAAAGGAGGTTTGGACTTTAAGAGATAAATTGTGGGGAAGTGACTAGGAAATACATGGGGGAACTAATAGAGGATAAGGGTTATTTTAGTTAGGTCTGTTTGTGCAAACTCATCTCAGTGTTGACTCTCCATCTCCAGTGATAAGTCACTCCTCTTCCTGGTCCACGGAGTACAGAGGACACCTTCACAAAGTGTAATTTATGCCCTGCTTTTAGGCAGTTAAGGGGACAGCAAAGAACTCTTCCTACATCTATTGATTCTCAGTTGCTTTCAGCTCAAAATCTTTATGCCAAAGTGGCATACTTTGGGGTGACATATCCTGATCCTCTTTCTCCTGTTGTGTTGTAAGGAATAATTGTGTTACTTAAAATGGGTTGGGTTTTTTGTTTTGCTTGATTTTTTGATGATCGGTCAGATGCAGACGTGTAATAACACCATGGAGAGGCATGTGAAAATGAAGGAGATTTATTATACTGACAAGTCCTGGAAGAGGGAGGCATGGCATGCCATGCAGGGGGTATGTGGGAGGAACTCTCAGGGAGTGAGCTCAACCAAGCAGATGGGGAGCAGAGAGAGGGTCAGGGGAAGGACCTGTGACAAGGGCCTTTGTTGGTGGTCAGGATACAGTATATAAGCAAAAAGCATGAGAGTGTTTCATTGGAGTGTTTGAATGTCACTAGGTCACAGTCAGAATAGCAAAAATGGGAACTTGTGGCAGGAGCCAGCCTTCTCACACTGGTGCACCTGATTGCCCAGACAGAGTGTTCATAGCCTGTTCGTGGGAATCTTGAGGCATCAAGAAAATAGGAAGTTTTAAAAATTTACAATATCCCTGTATCATCTGAGCTCTGCCTTCCACTCCAGCCTTATTTTTAACAATTCTCCTCTTTAATCTCACTGATCTGTTTTCAATTCTTGGAGAATGGACAATACACACTTAGCTTCCTCTGGATTTTCACACGTCCTGTTTCACCTATGTGGAATAGTTTCTCTCTTCACTCTTCCCTTTACTAAAGCCTATTCTATTTTTAAAGGTGCCAGCTTAAATATCTGTTCCTCAGAAAAGTCTCTTTTGACTTTTCAAGCAATATTAGATCTTGTTTTCATATACTTTATACTTTTTCTTTATAGCTTTTATCAGAATTATGGTTAAATAGTTACATGGTTGTCTCTCCTAGACTGTAATTTCCATGAAAGCAGGGTCTTGTTTATTGCTGCATTCCTGAGCCTAGTACAGTATCTGGCCTATAAGAGGTACATAGTCAATATTTGTTCATTTACGCATTTAACTGATAGGCAATGTTTTGAGTGTTAGGGATTTAACAGTGAACAAACAAAAAAAAAATGAATGAACACATAGAGTTAGGTTTTATGGTTCAGTAAAGTGGTAGTTAAGGCCAGTATCTTCTTATTGAAAGAGATAATGCTGTATAATACATTATTACCGTATTTACTTTAAAATTCATTGGTACATTTCTTAATCAGAGAGAAGAGAAATATAATAGCTTCATATCTAACTCATACTATCAAGCTTACAAAAAACTTCTGAAATTCTAAAGTGTTTATAACACAGAATGCTAAATTTAGTAGACTGCTGAGATGTTTATCAGATTTTGCCTTATTATTCCATGTTAGCAGCTTAATGTGTATCATTAAGAACAAAAATTATATTAATTTTTTAAAACATTTATTTTTTGCAGGGAATGAGTTAAATTTGATTTCTATATAAAGTAGGAACAATACTTAGATTTTGTCCAGCTTTGAAATTTTCTTATAAGATGTAACTAACTCACCCTACATAAATAAGTACTGTAGTTATTATCTACCAGCCTAAACAGGATTTATAAGACTTCTGTAGGAAAGAAGATGAGTGTAGAAAATTGGTTAGATGATAGTTCTACTCCTGGAGGGAGAAAATGAGAATTTTGGAGACCTTTCCTGATATAATTTAGGAAATGGATTCAGGGAAGAGTCTATAAGAGAAGCAGGCCTCATCCCATGTACATCTCAATACTAGGGACAATTTCCTCTTCCTCTCCTTATCCAGGAAGGACAGATAATAGATCTGCAGATAAAGAAGGTGAAAAGGATTGCTGAGTAATGTTTTCTTAAGTCATAATGAAAAAGAACCCTGGGAAGAACAGATGGACAACCAGATAGAGGCCTTTGAGAGTAAGGAAAGTTTATGGAGAATAGCTAAGGATGGAAAAGTAAGAAGGTAAGGGTGCAGTTGTATAGTGACCCTATATGCTTCCTAATACTATATGCATTTTCATTTTATATAAGTTGTCTTGTCATAATTCAGATTTCCTTCAGAGGAATATATACAAAATTCTTATATTGCCCCTTCCTCTTCTCCTTTCCTGCATCCTTTCCTCCTGCCCTCCTTCCTCCCTCTCTCTCCAATCCCTGCTATTTGCCAAAACTCCTGCTCGATGTTTTGCTTTCCTGATTGAAAACCTGAAAACTAGTTTGGTCTATGGTAATAAAAATCACTGGCTCTCATGCCTGGAAAAGACCCTAAGAGTCCTCTACTGTAAATACTCAGCTAACTAGAACATAGCAATATTTATTTTCAACAAATATTTATTGGGCAGCTACTTTGTGCTGCTCATTTCAGGTGCTAGGAGTACAACACTAAGCAAAATAGACCAAAAAACGCTGCCCTCATAGAGCTTATATTTTAGTGAATAAATCAGAATATACAGAATATTTTCAACTAAAATATGATGGGTTTCATGCAATGAATGAACAAATAGAAAATCAGAACACGGGGTTTCACTGTGTTAGCCAGGATGGTCTATATCTCCTGACCTCATGATCCGCCCGCCTTGGCCTCCCAAAGTGCCGGGATCACAGGCGTGAGCCACTGTGCCCGGCCCCAAGATACTGGGCTTTTACAGGGGAATGGCCACATCGAGGGTCAAGAAAATTACTGGTCTTTCCTTCTATATGACTGTTCTGTATGCCATTCTTCATCACTGAATCTCTTTCTGTCTTCAAATGCTCATATTAATAATGTACTAATGCATTATTATCCAGGTTTTTTTTTTCAAAAAAAAGATACATTTATTTTTTTAAAAACCTTTTAGTTTCAGGGGCACATGTGCAGTTTTGTTATATAGTAAATTATGTGTTGCGGGTGTTTGATGTACAGATTATTTCATCACCCAGGTAATAAGCATGGTACCTGATAGGTAGTTTTTTGATCCTTGCCCTGCTTCCACTCTCTACTCTCAAGTAGACCCTGGTATCTATTGTTCTCTTCTTTGTGGCCATGTGTACTCATGTTTAGCTCCTACTTATAAGTGAGAACATATGGTATTTGGTTTTCTGTTCCTGCATTAGTTTGCCTAGGATAATGGCCTCCAGCTCCATCTATGTTGCTGCAAAATACATGATCTTGTTCATTGTTATGGCTGTATTGTATTCCATGATGTATATGTACCACATGTTCTTTATCCAGTCTGCCGTTGATGGTAATCTAGGTTGATTCCGTGTCTTTGCTATTGTGAATAGTGCTGTGATGAACATTAAGTGTGCACATGTCTTTATGGTAGAACAATTTATATTCCTTTGGGTATAGACCCAATAATGGGATTGCTGAGTTGAATGGTAGTTCTGTTTTAAGTTCTTTGAGAAATAACCACTGCTTTCCACAGTGGCTGAACTAATTTACATTCCCACCAGAAGTATATAAGCATTCCTTTTTCTCTACAGCCTTGCCAGCATCTGTTATTTTTTGACTTTTTAATATTAGCCACTCTGACTGGTGTCAAATGGTATCTCATTGTGGTTTTGATTTGCATTTCTCTAATGATGAGTGATATTCAGCATTTTTTCATTTGGCTCGTTGGCCAAGTGTATGTCTTCTTTTGAATAGTGTCTGTTCATGTCCTTTGCCCCCTATAAAGAGGCATATTTTTATATAAAGAAGTACTATTATATACCTTTATATACCTATAAAGCTATATATTGGTTACTTTATATACCTATAAGAGGTACTATTTTCCTTGAGCTACTTTTTTTCTCTCGAGACAGGGTCTCACTCTGTCACTCAGTCTGGAGTGCAGCGGTGTGATCATAACTCACGTGCAGCCTTAACCTCCTGGGTTCAAGCAATCCTCCTACCTCAGCCACTTAAGAAGCTAGAACTACAGGCATGTGCCACCATGCCTGGCTCTTATTTTTATTTTTATTTTTTTTGAGACAGAATCTCGCTCTGTTGCCCAGGCTGGAGTGCAGTGGCTCGATCTCGGCTCACTGCAAGTTCCTCCTCCCGGGTTCACGCCATTCTCCTGCCTCAGCCTCCCGAGTAGCTGGGACTACAGGCTCCCGCAACCATGCCCAGCTAATTTTTTTGTGTTTTTAGTAGAGACGGGGTTTTACTGTGTTAGCCAGGATGGTCTCTTATCTCCTGACCTCGTGATCCACCCGCCTTGGCCTCCCAAAGTGCCGGGATTACAGGCGTGAGCCACCATGCCCAGCCCCAAGATGCTGGACTTTTACAGGGGAATGGCCACATCGAGGGTCAAGAAAATTACTGTAAGTGGTAGGATTTGGCTTATGATAATGTGTGTGTATGTGCATATACCTGAGCTCACAATACACATGCCATTTATCTTGTAGAATTAGAAAAATGACATGTTTTCCTGAAAATGAGGGAAATAAATGATCAACGGGGTAAGAAGACTGGTGGAAATTTAGTAACAGATTTGATCACAGTCAAGTGTGTTTCTTTGCCTAGTCCAGAAAAAAAACTAAGCTTGACAAATAAGGAAGTTTTCCCTTTCCTAGTCCAGAAGAAACTAAGTTGTAGACACAAAACAGTAAAGTGTTTGGGATAATGCCATGGATTCTTTGGCTTAGATTATATGTGGTTGTACGGAGCCGGATCTGCTCATTGTGTCTCGCATTCTGTCTCAGCTATGTGATAATAAATGATGAATTCTCAAGGAGTTTCTATCCCTGCTTCCTTCTTGGAAGCTGATAAGGTTAAAAACATTTTTTTTTCCCTTATGGTTTACCTGGGTATGTGAAAGAAAATAGTTCTTGACCTTTTTTCTTCCCTAGCATATCTGAAGGGTATGACACATTTCCATCACTAATAGTGAGTCATACTAGCAATAATTTTCACCTAGCTTGTGAATCTTGAAAAAAGCCCCCAATTATTGAAGGAGGTAGAACATAGTGAAATGCACACACATACCTAGTCTATGTCGTTTTATCTTCAGGCAGTTCACACATGAAAATGTAATCTGTTCTTTTGAATTTCTTAATCACTTTTTCTATATTAATCTTATTGCCTAGATAATTTCTATGCCCCAGGAATAAGGAAAATGAACAAGATATACTTATTTTATTTTTTGAAATCAGAATGTTGGAAGATATTAATATTTTGGTCTTTGGGCCACATTTGGAAAACTTTGGTTTAACCACTCAAAATATTAATTTGTAAAGCAGAAATAATAATTCTTTTCAGGACTCTGTGTGATTGTGATTGGTTGCTATAAAAGAAGTAGATGAATTTGGTTGTTGTTTGAGAAGGGAGATGAGAATAACTTGGGGAGACCAAAACCACTCAGGATGGCTTCACAGTCCTTAAGTCTAGGCCCTCAGTTTTACAAGGCTTGAGTTTTAATTTCATCAGGATGCTAATAAATTAGGGGAATTAGTTCAGCTAATAAAACTTTCCAAAGTCTGATGTGCAAACTGTAATACCAGTTTGCTAGTTTATAAATGGAAGATAGTCCCTTCCAATGATATAAATATTTATGTCTGCCTTTACAGCACCTCTGCATTGTATCAGGGCATGCATGAAGTTGAATTTTAGAAGCCAGGTAATTGTTTAGGGAGCATGCAATCAAAGCAAAGGGAAGTGAATTGTAGACAGAGGTATTATCCAGGCCATGGCGCGGCCAGTGTAACATCCTGCCTCAAACAGGAGTCTGCTGAAGATCCTTACTGTCAGATGCCCAGATTTAGTGTCTTTCTCTTGGAGAGCACAGGACTTACACTGTTTATACTGTTTCTTTGACCGTCCCATTCGCTATATTTCATTCTAACCATCCCCACCTGTTTACAGAATCTTTGGCCAGACAAGTTATCGTTTAATTGATGAGATTTCAACTTGCTAAGTTAAAATCCCATTTTACGATGTCTCCCAGACATTATACCCGGGTTATCTGAAGTGCAGTTTTAGGAACTCTCTCCAGTCTTTGGTAATAAATAAATGTATGTCTGAAGTCTCTAGGTTTGCAAAATTTCATCTATCAACAGCATTTGAAGTATTTGACATACTTGATTATTCCTTCCTTAACACATTTCTTCACTTTTGAGAAACTATTTTTGGGGTGTGGGGGTTCCTTTATTACTGTATTAGCTAGCATGGCAAATATGGCATTGTCATCCAAAGGGTAAGGAAGCTAAACACGGTTTATATTGTAGTTAGTTGGTAGGCTTCATACCACAAGGAAAGTAAGAGAAAATTGTTAGGATAGAATACCTCTCTGGCTTGTCAAAGACTATTTCAGGTCATCATCACAGTATGTGAATCTGCATCCCAAGAATATGTCAGTTTGGAATTTGGATGCCTGGAACTGAGAGATTCTAACCACTGATGTGTTGTTGTAAAATAACTGTTTCTTTCTTTCCTTTTTTTTTTCTTTTTTTGGTAGAGATGGAGCCTTGTTATGTGGCCCAGGCTGGTCTCAAACTCCGGGCCTCACATGATCCTCCCACCTCAGCCTCTTAAAATTTTGGGATGACAGGGATTACATCTGTCAAAATACCTGTTTCTGTCTTTTTATGCTCCTCACATTCTTTAGCAAGTTTTCCATTTTTATTGCAGGGTCACTGGAAAGTGTTATAAGTATACTTTTGATACTATTATATCTTACATCACTGTATTTATCCAAAAGTGACAGCGTTTTCTTTTTTTTGTTTGTTTGTTTTGCCTTAGGAAGAAAGTGGCAAGAAGTGGATTTTTCATGTCAAGTGTGGTGTACTACTGTTTGAAAGAAATACAATCTTAAAACAGTATTATATTTTAAAGACTTGCTGATATTCTCTGTAAGGTCACAATATTTTTTGCATGTTTCAGAAGTAGGGTTTCTTCATTATGAGATTCGTAATGTTCACAATGTAATCTAAAATTTAAGATTCTTTGATTCAGTCATATTTTTCCCTTTTTTGTAGGGAGTTGGTGGTGCTAACAAGTCATGTAAAAGTAACTTATTTGCATTTTTAACCAAAGTGGCAGAATGCTTGCCATCAATTTAGCATATTACAGTAGTATTTGCTAGAGAAAGTTACAAGTTCTTATAGCTAAAGCTACTCAAGAATTTACTTAATCTGAGTTTATCTTTTCTTCTTACTATATCTAGGATATAGTCACACTTATAGAAACCATCCAGAATGGTTTTTTGGAGGGGAGTTTACCAAAGTATACCTATAAAAAACATCTGAAAATTTACACTCATGGAAAAGGCTTTATCTGTTAAGATTCCAGATAACTTTGTCATGGCAGTAATAATGAGAAAACGTAGACAAAGTTCAAGTTTTTAGGAATAGAGAAAAATAAGAGTAAAACATCAGGTACCATTATGAAGCCAATTGGTCATAAGTAAAATCATGTCCATGTGAAAAGGTTAATTTAATATCCATACCCAAAGAAAATAATAAGCACACGAGAAATAGTTTACTTTTTTGTATAAATGTAAGGGGTACAAGTGCAGTTTTGTTACATGGATGTATTATGCAGTTGTGAAGTCTGGGCTTTGAGTGTAATCATCACTCAAATAACGAGTGTTGTTTTGATAATTTCTCATCCTTCACCTCTTCTCACCTTCCCACGCTTCTGAGCTTCCAATGTTTATTATTCCACACTCTATGTCCATGTGTACACATTATTTAGCTCCCACTTATAAGTGAGAATATATGGTATTTGACTTTCTATTTCTAAGTTATTTCACATAAGATGATGGCCTCCAGTTCCACCCATGTTGCTGAAAAAGGTATGATAATACTTTTAATGGCTGAGTAGTTTTCCATTATGTATATTATATATATATGTATATATACGTATGTAGTGTGTGTGTGTATATATACACACATACACATATATATGTAATATACCCCATATGTTGAGGTTTTGTTTCTATTATGTTATTAATTGTCATCTAGTTTCTTTGTAGATTCTTTGTTTTTTTTCTGTCCATCTGTCTTTGTGGTTTGGTCATTTGTTGTTTTGTCATTTGATTTATTCCTCTGTCCTTTTTGTGTGATTGTTTTCTAAGACCTGTGTGTTTTATACTATAAACCAAAAATAAAATACTAAGCACCCCCTCAACCATCTGAATGGACTTCCTCCTCAACCAGGGCTCTTTTAATATTTAACGTGAGAGACTGTTTCAGGCCATGATGGGAAATGGGGGTTGGTTGTGCCTCATTATACCTCTCTGGCATTAACATCAACACACACTTTAAGTCTGATAAGAAACATTTTACAACTTATGATCTCTGAAGCCTAGTACCTGAAGACTTCCTCTGCAAATAAGAAATTGGGTCTCCACAGTCCTTTATCTTAACCCAGACATTCATTTCTATTGATCCCAGGTCTTTAGATAAACCCAACCAATTGTCAACCAGAATGTGTTTAAACCTACCTATAAGCAGGAAGCCCCCGCTTCAAGTTGTCCTGCATTTCTGGACCAAACCAATGTATTTCTTAAATTTTTTTTAATTGAAGTCTCATGTCTCCCTAAGATATATAAAACCAAGCTGCATCCCGACCACCTTGGGCATATGGTCTCAGGATCTCCTGAGGCCTGTGTCATGGGCCATGGTCACTCATATTTGGCTCAGAATAAGTTTCTTCAAATATTTTACAGAGTTTGACTCTTTTCATTGACAATACTTTCATATGTTTTTATGATGGCAAATATCGACCTTTCATTTCCATGTTTAAAACTCCTTTAACATTTCTGGTAGGACTGGTCAAGTGGTAACAAATTCCCTGGGTATTTGCTTGTCTGGGAAAGACTATTTTTCCTTCATTTATAAAGCTTATTCCAGCAGGATACAAGATTAGTGGTTGGCAGTTTTTTCTTTAAGCACTTCGAAAATAGAATCCCAATCTCTTCTGGCTTCTAAAGTTTCTGCTGAGAAGTCTGCTGTTAGTGTGATGGATTTTCCTTAATAGGTGATGTGTTAGGCCATTTTTGCATTGCTTTAAATAAATACCCAAGGCTGAGTATTTTATAAAATATTTAGCTCATGATTCAGCAGGCTGTATAAGCATGTCACCAGAATCTGCTTGGCTTCTGGTGAGGCCTCAGGAAACTTACAATCATGGAGGAAGGTGAATGAGAACTGTTGTGTCACATGGCAAGAGCAGGAGCAAGAAAGAGATGGGGGAGGTGCTACACTCTTTTAAACAACTGGATCTCATGTGAATCCATCACCACTAATTATCTCAGGTAGGGCACAAAGCTATTCATGGGGAATCTGCCCCCATGAGCCAAACACTTCCCACCAGGCTCTACCTCCAACAATGAGAATTATATTTCAACATGAGATTTGGAGTGGGAAAACATCCAAACTGTACCAGGTGACTAGATGCTTTTCTCTTGCAGAATTTAGGATTTTTTTCCTTCATGTTGACTTTAGATGATCTAATGACTATATGTTGTGGTGAGGCAACATATTTTCCTAGAGTTCAATGGGCCTCTTGTATCTGAATGTCTAAATCTCTTGCTAGAATAGAGAAGTTTTCCTCAATTATTTTCTCAATTTTTTTTTTTTTTTTTTTTTTTTTTTTTGAGATGGAGTCTCACTCTGTTGCCCAGGCTGGAGTGCAGTGGCACGATCTCGGCTTACTGCAAGCTCCGCTTCCTGGGTTCACACCATTCTCCTGCCTCAGCCTCTGAATAGCTGGGACTACAGGCACCCACCACCACGTCTGGCTAATTTTTTGTGTTTTTTTTTAGTAGAGATGGGATTTCACCATGTTAGCCAGGATGGTCTCCATCTCCTGACCTCGTCATCTGCCCACCGCCGCACTTTGGCCTCCCAAAGTGCTGGGATTACAGGTGTGAGTCAAATAGTGTTTCTAAACTTTTTGCTTTTTCTTCTCCCTTGTGATTTGTCAGTTTGCTTGTTTTTATGTAGTCCCATACTTCTTGAAGGCTTTCTCATTCTTTTAAATTCTTTTTTCTTTATTTTCTTCTCACTGGATTCATTCAGTGAGAAAAAAAAGACCAGTCATTGCATTCTAAGATTCTTTCTTCTGTTTGGACTAGTCTATTATTGAAGATTTCAACTGTGTTTGTAATTCTTTCAATGAATTTTTCATTTCCAGAATTTTTTTTTGAGACAGAGTCTTGCTCTGTTGCCCAGGCTGGAGTGCAGTGGCACAATCTCGCTCACTGCAACCTCCACCTCCCAGGTTCAAATGATTCTTGTGCCTCAGCCTCCTGAGTAGCTGAGATTACAGGTGTGTGCCACCATGCCTGACTAATTTTTTTATATTTTTAGTAAAGATGGGGTTTCACCATGTTGGCCAGGCTGATCTCAAACTCCTGGCCTCAAGCAGTCTTCCCACTTCAGTCTCCCAAAGTTCTGGGATTACAGGTGTGAGTCACTGTGCTCAGCCCAGTTTTTTAAAAATTTTACCTTCATTAGGGTGGGACTTTTTTTCCTTGAGGATGCGACTATGGTATTTGTTGAGTAGGGTCATTTGGCTTTGCTCCTAGGTACATTCAGTGGCATAGATTCCGTATGATTTCCTTGGTTATAAGTAACCTGTGTGGTAGCTTTCTCAAATGCTAGGTGTAGTAGTGATGTACTGGGTGGGTGAGTGGGCTCAAGGCCTCTTTAGTAGCCTGGGTGTTGTGAGCAATGGTGGTAACAGAGGCGATGCAAAGCTTGTCTCCTTCTTGAGCTCTGTGCTCTAGAGTCAGCAGAAGTTGTAAGGGACTGTGTAGACCAACCTTTAGGCCAAGAGGTAGCACCTAAAAGTGAGAGCCAACTGTGATGGTGGCAATAGAGTTTATGCTTGACCTTTGTTAATCGGGAGAAGTTCTTGGGCATTTCAGATGATGGGTAAGGCCATGGAACTCTCAGTAGTCCTGGTCTCATGATCTACCTCTGAAACAGGAAGGGTGGGATGTGGTAGTGGGACCCACTTTGTTCTCGTGCCCCTGACCCAGCAAGGCTCTCTCCTGCAGTCCGACACTGGCAGCAAGTCACAAGAAGTTTGTCTTCAGACCAGAAAACTACCCCAAGCTGTAAAGCTTCGCCCAGGTCAAAACTGTGGCTATCAGACTAAAACCCTCCCAGTTCAGTACCACAAAGGGAGGGTATTGTATTAGTCTGTTCTCACATTGCTATAAAGAAATACCTGAGACTCATAATTTATAAAGAAAAAAGGTTTAATTGGCTCATGGTTCTGCAGGCTATACAGGAAGCATGATGCTGGCATCTGCCCAGCTTCTGGGAGCCCTCAGAAAGCTTACAATTATGGCAGAAGGCAAAACAGAAGCAGGCATGTCTGGAGCAAGAGAGATCCAGTGGGGAGATGCTACACACTTTTAAACAACCAAATCTCATGAGAACTATCACAAGAATAGCACCAAAGGGATGGTGCTAAACTATTCATGAGAAACACCTCCATGATCCAATCACCTCCCACCAGGCCCCACCTCCAACATTAGAGATTACAATTCAACATGAGATTTGGGTGGGGACACAGATCCAATCCATGTCAGGCGTCTAACTCCCGCACCCATAGCTGGAGCCCATGCCACACTCACCTCTCCTGCTCAAAACCAGATTGCAAATTCCCATCCAGAGACTCTCCAAATCAGTGACTGCAACCCATGCTTGTTGGCACATTCTTACACAACCCACTATGAGTTAGCGTCAAAAATGGCTTTCTCCTATCAGCGCCCATGTCTGAGAGTGTGTGTGGGGTACTTCCCACTGCCGTTATTTCTCACAGTCTCCTGACTGCTCCCCAAGTCAGATCAGGGCTTGGTAAAGTCAAGAAGCTCCTCCATGGCCTGGATTGCCTGACTCTCCAGTGGGAGTGTGTATCACAGAGACAATTTCTCCCCATCTCATACACTGGGGATTCACTCACAGTTTTCCACCAGATCCACCCCGCAGACTGCTGCTAGCCTTATTTTTCAGAGTATCCAAAGATTTTTTCACTTTTATGTTGAACTCCCATGTTCTTTCTTGGATAAAATTTCACAGTGTGAATCTCTACACATTATTTTGCCTTTTCCAAATGCTTGAGGCAAGCTGGCAAAGCCACTATTCTGCTATGTTGGAGAAAAAAACAGAAATGGTTGTCTTAATAGATACATGCTTTAAAATTAATCCAAGCTAGATGTAGTTTTCAATGAACTAATGTATATTGAGTGTCTATTATATGTGGAATCCAGAGAAGACTGTCCCTTTGTATTTTTTTGTTTTATAGTAGTGTGATTCAATTGAAACCTATTATCAGCCGTATGACCATACCAAGTTATGCCAGTCATTTAAAATTTCTAGTTTTTCATTATTCAACATATATTGATATACAGCCTTACATGCATGTCTATGAGAAAGTGGTGGGAGAAAGCTCTCAGCTGATTTTTGCGCAACTGAATGACCATTAGTGGTTGGAAATCTTCCCAACTGAATCTGACTCAAGTAGAAATAGTTAACATTAATCAAGAGAGATTAATTACCTGCCACAAGTCATTTGAAATAGTATGTCCTGAGAAAAAGAGAATTCGAAGATATGTAAATCCATGTTCTTTGGGAATGCTTATTTCTCCTTTTCTTGGGATACAGAATAAGAGACAGACTCAGACACAAACCTCAATACTTGAAATCATTAGCTTTGGTCTTGGTGGGACCAAAACCAAAAAACCAAAGCTATTAATATGTGGTTGAATACACACACACACACACACACACACACACACACACACACACACACAATTTATTATAAGGAATTGGCACATGTGATTATGGCAACTGGGAAGTCCAAAAATCTGCAGTATGGTCTGGCAGGCTCAAGACCCAAGAGAGCTGATGGTACAGTTCCAATCTGACAGAAGTCTGCTGGAGAATTGCCTCTGGCTTGCAGAAGGTGGTCTTTTCATTCTACTCAGGTCTTCTATTGATTGGATAAAGTGTACATACATCATGGAGGGCAATCTTCTTTACTCAAAGGATATCAATGTCAATGTTAATCCCATCCAGAACCACCTTCCAAGTTGACACATAAAATTAACAATACACTTTTCCTCATCTCACCCAAATGTAGGTTCAGAGCTCTGGATGCCTGAATTAATATTGCCATTGCTATATACCACTTTTGCTTTTGGAGAAACATTAGAAATAACTTATTTTATAAAATTAAAAAACTGGAGGCTAGGCACATTGGTTCATACCTGTAATCCCAGCACTTTTGGAGGCCAAGGCAGGAAGATCCCTTGAGCCCAGGAGTTCAAGTCTAGCCTGGGCAACATAAGGTGATCCTGTTTCTACCAAAAAAAAAAAAAAAATTTAGCTAGGCATGGTGGCATGTGCTTGTAGTCTCAGAAGGCTGAGGCAGGAGGATCCCTTGATCCCAGTTCAAGGCTGCAGTGAACTGTGATTGTACCATGGCGCTCCAGCCTGAGTGACAGAGCAAGACTTTGTCTTGAAAAGAAAAAAAAAAAATACAGTGTTTATGGTTTGCAGTTATACTGAGTGTTCTAGGTATGACCTGACCAGTTCATAGCACTTGCAATAAGATTATTCTCTTCTGTAGTCTGGTTGCTATATTTCTAATAATGTGACTCAAGATTTCATTCATTTTACCTCTAGACTTATCACTCTTTGAACTTTACAGTTTACCACTAGGTCTTTTTCTCTAAATGAGCTATCATTAGACCAGTTTTCTTCTTCCTCTTGCAATCCTGTTTTTCAGGAGTCGATGGCATTTAACCTAACGTGGATTTTCACATAACAATTTCTATTTTAAAATGTTATTAGTTACTTAACCCATATGATTTATCTTAGAACCACAGAACCTCAGAACTAAAATGAACATTTTATAATAAACAACTGGGTCCAAAATAAATGACTTACATAGATTTATAAGGTAATTAATGACAGAGCTGAGTCAAGGATTCATGTTTCTTGATGTCTAGTTTAGTAATCTTCAATGCAACAGACATCAAGTACGTATTATATCTAGAAGTAATGTATTAAAGGTAATCTTTTGGCTTAAATCATTTTAGAATGTGTAACATCCTTGTAACACAAGTCATTGCCCATTTCAACTAGAGAAGAAGATATATAGAAATATCAAATGTTAACAAGGTAATAGGCCATTGCTTTTGTATAATTCAAAATTTGATAATGATTTTGTTCTTTGCCCTACTTATTGATAAAATTCTTAAAGTGAACATTGCCCTACTGCCTATTTCCAGGTGCTGTTCCTTTAGTAAGTATATTTTGAACATCATTTGCTTAAACATTTTTTAACCAATTAGAAATCTATCTACTTGAATTATGTTCATTCTCTTCCTATGTATTCTTTTTGAGTAATGAAATGAGATTATTTTAATATGACTAGAAAGGAAATATATCTTAATATGAGGGTATACAAATTTTTGTTGTCTTAAATAAAGATTGACATATCAAATCTGTAAAGAATAAAAGTAAACCTCATTTTTAGGTTTATTATTTTTTAAATACGACAAATGACAGTAAAGTAGCCTTCATTTAAATAGGTAACTTCAGTTGCCTACCACCACCAACCACTTCAATAATTAAATGCATTTTACTTAAACATATTGGAGAATTTGGAGTAGAATCTCAATTAATGTTAATTTCACATCTTTGATGATATACAATGTCCCTGCAAGATTAAAAACATGATAATAGGAGTAATAAAAAATCATTGTTATTTAATTTTTAAAATTTTACACTTAGTAACTTTGAACAGTACAAATAAACTTAAAATGTATGCTTTGCTACTGACTATAACACTGAAAATTATATCATCAAGAGCAAATACTCAGCTTTGAGACCTTGGATCTAAAAGGTTAAAACTCTGCATTTCTGTTAAACGTATATTGATTTGGCAGTTGACAGCAGGTTGTCAAAATGCCTTATGGTGGAAGTTGTAATAGATGATATCTAGGTCCTCCTTTAATGAGTGAGTCTACCAAAGACCATGGAGAGGAAAATGTGCCTCTCATTGCCTGACTCCTGATGAGTAAGACTTCAGTGAAGTGCAGAAAACAGGCCTCTGCTGGGTCTATCCATGACAGGGAAGTTGCCCAAACGAAAACCTTGGGCTCTGTCTCAGCTGTCACCCTAACTTTCAAGTGATGGCAGCTAGCCTTTCAAAGCTTTAAGCACCTTTGAAGAGTTTCTGGTGCACATTTATAAGTATTATCACAGATGAAAGAGAATTCATTATGTCAGACCTACCTCAAAAGTTTTAAGTTTGTTCTTAAGTCACTTTCAGAGAAATTAACAATCCAGGAATAAATCTTTTAATTTACCCTACCTCTTGTGGTTACTAGAACAAGGCACCTTTCTGATAATGAAACAGAAATCCTTTCATTCCTCGAATTTCCTGTTGGGAGTGTAAAGTGTTCTGAGCAATACGTAACGCTGGTTAGTTATGCAATATGTTGGATTTTACTGCCAGCTTTGTTTAAAAAGGGTGTGAGAGGCTTTGACCAACAGGAATGTGAAGTCAAAGTTAAGTATAGCATCATCTCACCACCTGTCACATGAATAAACCCGGATTCATAAGCAAATATGTTACACATTTAAGTGTTTTTATTAACTCAGATAAGCTAGCCATAAAATAGTTTTCTCTTATCTTTACCTATATATAATTTGGAGAAACTATCTTTTTCCCTCCAGGAAAATGTTAGTGGAGGAAAATTGGCCCCCAAAGTTGTATACAAAAGTTAATAAACATGTGAGGGAGGTTGTCTTCAGTGATTGCAGGGGAGATGGATGGATCTGGAGATATGCTCGTAATACATTTAAATCCCAGTACGTGGGTGAGAGTCGAGTCTTCAGCACTATGGCAGACCTGCTAAGATTCAGGCTCCTGCTCTCTCCTCTGTCTCTAGCTACTTGCATAGGTGCTTAGTTCTCCCACATAACATTTCAAGATCTGCTTAGAATAAGCCCCTCCCAATCTTATACAGAAAAGCATCTATAATCTATGCTGCTTTTAAGGATATAGAGACTATGCTGTAGTCTCTTTCAATAATACATTACCTATTTTTAATAATTTTAAGCCTCAAAAATTTCTTAGATTAGTATCTAATCTAATTTTCTCTGTAAGGCAGTTCTCAACCTTAGCGCTATTGACATTCTGGGCTGGATAATCCTTTGCTGGTGGGGAGCACTTGTCTGTGCATTATGAGATAGGTGTTTGGCAGCATGCCTGGGCTCTTCTCACTAGATGCCAGTAGCACCCTGCTCCCAGTTATGATTGCCAAAAATGTCTCCAAACATTGTCATATATTCCCTAGGCGTCAAAATTGCCCCTGTTTGAGAACCACTGCCCTAAGACAGCATAGAATGTTAGATAACTGTCTAATTTTATTTTCTCATTTTCCACATGGCTGTGATTTACTTGAGATCTCACTTAAGAGGTGAGACTGGAACCTGGGTTTCCTAACTTCACTGTTAGTTTTTTTTCCTAACACACCATGCTTTCTTGGTTTAAGATATTCTGATACCCTATTTATAGGCTTGTCTAGCTATGAGTTCTGTTACAGTATAGCCAACCATTTAGTAACCTACTCCACATTATGCACATAAAATCTGTAGTTCTCCTTCATATCCACTTGTACATACTGTTTTGGGTTGTTTCTCCCAGAAGCAATCCTGAAACGGGGATTTGTGTAAAAGCGGCTTATTAGGTGTTCTCAGGAAAAATTGGTAGAGGAGTGGGGAAGTGGCCAGGGAAGAGAAGGAAACCAAACAATGGTACAATGTTAGGCAAACTTCCAAGCAAGTAATTTTAGCTCAGTCCCGCAGGAGGGCCCTGGAGACAGTGCAGATCATATCTCAGAACTATTCAGATCAGGTACAAGAGAAAAAAACTGCAGTGTGCATACTTCCCTGCCCATCAGTCATTGTTTGAGGTGGAGTTTCTTAGCCTTGATACTATTGACATTTTGGAGGTAATTCTTTGTTTTTTTGTTTTTGTTTTTGTTTGTCGTGGGAGTCTGTCCTGCACATTGTAGGCTGACTACAATCTCTGGCTTCTATGTGCTAGATGCCAGTAGCCTCCCAGCCAGCTTTCCCGGCCCAGTTATGATAACCAAAAGTATCTCTAGACACTTTGACTCCTAGAGGTCAAAGTCACGTCCTCATTCAGGACCACTGGTTTAAGTGTTATCCCTGGGGAGATGTAAATTTCCAGGAACTTTAGGTACTCAAGCAAAATGGTCTTTGGCAGCTTAAGAGGAGCCCTCTGACTGACACTGGCATCGGCTGTGGGGGTGAAAGCACACCAGCAGCCATGTGCATGAAAAAGTTAATGAATTCTAGTAGCTATGGGTGGAGTGCTGATATCATCTGCTACCTGTATAGTGGCTTATTAAATTTCTCCTTTTCAGCCATGTGAGCATATTTGATATTAAGGCACAGTTTTCTCTGAAGGGCTTTTAGTGGACTGAGTCAACCAAGTGTGCCACATGTTATAGTCAGTGCCACTAGAGCAGTATCTGACTCATCCTACTGTTGCCATTATACACCATAAATACCTCTCTGCTGAGGCTCATTTTAAGCTCTGTGGAATTAGTTTGATCAGAAACCTGAATCAAGAAAGAATTTCATAAGTTGGAACCATTCCTGATAGACTAGACTTACTGACTTTTG
Source organism: Macaca thibetana thibetana (assembly GCF_024542745.1). NCBI lineage: Eukaryota > Metazoa > Chordata > Mammalia > Primates > Cercopithecidae > Macaca > Macaca thibetana. Next base: position 15,868,624 of record NC_065584.1, read on the forward strand.
TTTCACTGTAATGACAGAAAATCACTGTGTTTTGGCTGTTTTTTTCTAATTTTGAACCTATTTTTGTTGTACCCCCTGCCCTCAATTTACCATTCATTCATTCAAAAAGTGTTTACTGAGTGCCTAATATGTGCCCAGCACTTTGCTAGGTAATAGGAATACAATAGGGAACAAAAGAGATATGGTTGCTGTATTAATGGAACTTCCAGTCCAGTAAGGGAGAAAGACAAGAAATTACAGTTGAAGGAGCAGGATTGTCTGAAAATAGCCATGAGTTCTCACTCTAGGTTTCCTGGACTGTGAGAACTGGGGAGTTCTTTTCTACGTCATGGGAGGGGCTGTGCTCAATTCTTATGAGACTGGTGGCTTTGTCTTCCCAGTAGAGGTGATTTCAACTTTGCAGGAAAGCTGGCACAGTAAGCAGCCTGCTTGGCTGTCAAAGTCAGACTGCCTGGCACCAAGTGTATTCCTCCAGTGTTAAGGCTGCATAAACAGGGATAATAGCAGAGAGGCCATTGTCTCTCCAACTAGAAGCAAATCCCCATAGTGTTGGTTCTTGTAGGAGGCGAATGAGATACCCATAGCTTTTATTCTCTCACTAACTGTGGCCTTTTACTTGTAAGTTTTCTCTTTCCCCAATAAAGTATATCTTTAACCCATGCTGTGTAATGTGGAGTTTGTCTTTAAACCTACAAAAGTGCTACAAAGAAAAAAAGCGGATTTAAAGGATGTGCCATGTATTTTGGATTATTCAAGTGATCAAAAAGACTGTTTGAGAAAGTGACATTTGAGCTGAGACCTGAGCTCTGAGAAAGTAAATCATGTGAAGATCTAGAACAAGAGTCTTCTAGATAGAGGAAGAATGTGGAAAATCCCTCAGGTAGAGAACTTGATATGTTTAAGGAATTGAAAGAAGGCTAGTTTGGGTGGCTGAAGCATAGAGATAGAGGGAAGGGAGAATGAAAGCAGCATGAGATGAAGTTGGAGAACTTCAAAATACAGGATGGAGCCCGATCATAATAAATGGCCCCCTTCAAACTATACTACAAGGCTACAGTAACCAAAACAGCATGGTACTGGTACCAAAACAGAGATATAGACCAATGGAACAGAACAGAGTCCTCAGAAATAATACCACACATCTACAGCCATTTGATCTTTGACAAACCTGAGAGAAACAAGAAATGGGGAAAGGATTCCCTATTTAATAAATGGTGCTGGGAAAATTGGCTAGCCATAAGTAGAAAGCTGAAACTGGATCCTTTCCTTACTCCTTATACGAAAATTAATTCAAGATGGATTAGAGACTTAAATGTTAGACCTAATACCATAAAAATCCTAGAGGAAAACCTAGGTAGTACCATTCAGGACATAGGCATGGGCAAAGATTTCATGTCTAAAACACCAAAAGCAACGGCAGCAAAAGCCAAAATTGACAAATGGGATCTCATTAAACTAAAGAGCTTCTGCACAGCAAAAGAAACTACCATCAGAGTGAACAGGCAACCTACAGAATGGGAGAAAATTTTTGCAATCTACTCATCTGACAAAGGGCTAATATCCAGAACCTACAAAGAACTCAAACAAATTTACAAGAAAAAAACAAACAACCCCATCAAAAAGTGGGCAAAGGACATGAACAGACATTTCTCAAAAGAAGACATTCATACAGCCAACAGACACATGAAAAAATGCTCATCATCACTGGCCATCAGAGAAATGCAAATCAAAACCACCATGAGATACCATCTCACACCAGTTAGAATGGCAATCATTAAAAAGTCAGGAAACAACAGGTGCTGGAGAGGATGTGGAGAAATAGGAACACTTTTACACTGTTGGTGGGATTGTAAACTAGTTCAACCATTATGGAAAACAGTATGGCGATTCCTCAAGGATCTAGAACTAGATGTACCATATGACCCAGCCATCCCATTACTGGGTATATACCCAAAGGATTATAAATTATGCTGCTATAAAGACACATGCACACGTATGTTTATTGCAGCACTATTCACAATAGCAAAGACTTGGAATCAACCCAAATGTCCATCAGTGACAGATTGGATTAAGAAAATGTGGCACATATACACCATGGAATACTATGCAGCCATAAAAAAGGATGAGTTTGAGTCCTTTGTAGGGACTTGGATGCAGCTGGAATCCATCATTCTTAGCAAACTATCACAAGAACAGAAAACCAAACACCGCATGTTCTCACTCATAGGTGGGAACTGAACAATGAGATCACTCGGACTCAGGAAGGGGAACATCACACACCGGGGCCTATCATGGGGAGGGGGGAGGGGGGAGGGATTGCATTGGGAGTTATACCTGATGTAAATGACGAGTTGATGGGTGCAGCACAGCAACATGGCACAAGTATACATATGTAACAAACCTGCACGTTATGCACATGTACCCTACAACTTAAAGTATAATAATAATAAATAAATTAAAAAAAAATAAAAATAATAATAATAATAAATGGCCTCACTGGCCATGATGAAGAGTTCTTATTTTATCCTAACTGCAATGGGAAGCCATTGAAGCAAATGTCAAAATACTCATTCTGGTTTAGGTTTTTAAAAGATAATTATCATTCCTGTGTGGAGAATGTTTAGAATGGGAGCAGAGAAATCAAGAAAGCAATGTAGTAGTTTATTTGATAGATGGTAATATGGTTTGGATGTTTGTCTCCTCCAAATCTCATGTTGAAATGTAATTCCCCTATGGGAAGGTGTTTGGATCATTGGAGTGGATCCCGTATGAGTGGCTTAGCACCATCCTCTTGGTGATTAGTGAGTTCTTGCTCTGGTGGTTCATGTGAGATCTGGTCATTTAAAAATATGGCACCTCCTACCTCTCTCTAGCTCCCTCTCACCATGTGACGTGTCTGAATGAGTCTAGATAGAGAGGAGTACGAAGGACTCAGCCCTGAGGTTCTCTAAAACGAAGAGGTTAAAGATATGAGGAGAAACCAGAAAAGAACGTTCAGATGATGGGCTATTTCCCATGCTTTTGGTCAATGTAACAAAAGTCAAAATTGAGGGTTGGGAAGAGAATACTGCGAATTGTTCTTTCTATTCAGGCTTGGAACAATAAAGTTAAACACAAAAATTATGAACACATACTTGGGCAATAGAATTATATGGTAGTTCTTAGTTATATGGAATCATCCAAATGATGCAGAACATGATTCTGTTTTTTAAAGATTTTCATAGAAATGAAGGCACAAACTTTAAGAATTCTAGGAAGCCTTCCCTATCCCAACAAGGTCATTTTTATACTTTATGTACTCTCATTACACACATCCTTATCCTAGCTTGAAATAATGAACCATATTATGAGAAAAAGTCATTAGGAGTTCATGTGCTGTTCCCTCTGTCCTCCACAACCACTCCCTCTAGTGCCACCCCTTAAGTACACAACTCTTCATCAGAAGGTCTCCTTCTCATCTCTTAGTTTAGGTGTCATCTCAAAGAGGCATTCCCTCAATCATGCATACCTCTCAATGCTCAAATGCATTCCCGCAGTAGCACATACAGCTTACACCATTATTCTTGGTTATTGCACAATACTATTCATGATCTCTTATTAATTTACTCAAATTTTTACTAGTTTTTGTCTTTTTCCCTCACTAGACTATAAATTCTATGAATGCAAAGACACGTCGGTATTTTATTCCAAGACCCTAATGAGGTGTGCACACATTTAATAAATATTTTTGAATGAATGAAGATTATTTTTAAAATTTAAAATTAAGCAGTGACATAGAGTTCTTTTTTCCCCTTTCTTATACAAATGTTAATATTTTACCAAAGTAATTTTTAAATGATTTTTTAAAATTTAATTTAATTTTAAGTTCCTGGATACATATGCAAGACAGGCAGATTTGTTACATAGGTAAATGTCTGCCGTGGTTGTTTGCTGCACCTATCAACCATCATCTAGGTATTAAGCCCAGCATACATTAGCTATTTATCCTGATGCTCTCCCTTTCCCCAGCTCCCCAACCAGCCCCAGTGTATGTTGTCCCCCTCCCTGTGTCCATGTGTTCTCATTGTTCAGCTCCCGCTTATAAGTGAGAACATGCAGTGTTTGGTTTTCTGTTCCTGTGTTAGTTTGCTGAGGATAATGGCTTCCAGCTCCATCCATGTCCCTGCAAAGGACATGATCTTGTTCCTTTTTATGGCTGCACAGTATTTCATGGTATATATGTACCATATTTTTAAAATCCAGTCTATCATTGATGGGCATTTGGGTTAATTCCAAGTCTTTGCTATCGCAAATAATGCTGCAGTGAACATATGCATGCATGTATCTTTATAATAGAATGATTTATATTCCTTTGGGTATATGCCCAGTAATGGGATTGCTGGATCAAATGGTATTGCTGGTTCTAGATCCTTGAGGAATCACTAGACTGTCCTCCACAATGTCTGAACTAATTTACATCCCCACCAACAGTGTAAGAGTGCTCGTATTTCTCTATGGTCTTGCCAGCATCTGTTGTTTCGTGACTTTTTAATGATCGCTATTCTGACTGGCCTGAGATGGTATCTCATTGTGGGTTTGATCTGCATTTCTCTAATGATCAGTGATGTTTAGCTTTTTTTCATATGTTTGTTGACTGCATAAATGTCTTCTTTTGAAAAGTGTCTGTTCGTATCCTTTGCCCACTTTTTGATGGAGTTTTTTCCTTGTTAATTCGTTTAAGTTTCTTGTAAATTCTGGGTATTAGACCTTTGTCAGATGGGTAGATTGCAAATATTTTCTCCCATTCTGTAGGTTGCCTATTTGCTCTGATGCTAGTTCTTTTGCTGTGCAGAAGCTCTTTAGTTTTATTAGACCCTATTTGTCAATTTTGGCTTTTGTCGCAATTGCTTTTGGTGATTTAATCATAAAATCTTTGCTCTTGTCTATGTCCTGAATGGTATTGTCTAGGTTTTCTTCTAGGGTTTTTATGGTTTTGGGTTTTACATTTAATTCTTTAATCCATCTTGAGTTAATTTTTGTATAAGGTGTGAGGAAGGGGTCCAGTTTCAGCTATTTTAAAAAGAAGGAAATCCTATCATTTGTGACAATATGGATGAACCAGGAGGACATTACAGTAAGTGAAATAAGCCAGGTACAGAAAACAAATACTGCATGATCTCACTTACGTGTGGAATCTAAATTAGTAGAGACAGAGAATGGTGGTTACCACAGGCTGAGGCTTAGGGGATTGGCAATTTGTTAGTCAAAGGACGCAGAGTTTCAGTTAAACAGACAGTAGGAATAAGTCCAAAGATCTGTGACACATCATCATGACAGTAGTTAATAACAATATGGAATTGTTTGTACTTGAAAATTGCTAAGAGAGTACATTTTAAGTGTTCTCACCACAAAAACATAAGTATGTGAGGTAATGCCTATCTTAGTTAGCTTCATTTAGTCATTCCACAATGTAAATGTATACCAAAACAATCATGTCATGAACCATAGATATATACAAGTTTGTCAATTTAAAAACTAAAATACAAATTTAGATAATAAAAAAGGAAATTGTACCAATATTTGCAGACCCCAGGAATCAACTGAAAGGCCAACTAGTAGAATTATTCAGTAAGGTCACTGAGACAAAAAGCACAGAAATAGAAACCTCAGAGAGTGAAAGAACAACAGTTAAAAGAAGTGATAGAGGAAATGATCTCATTCTATAGATTTAAAAAAGATAAAAATAAAGGAATAGACAGCACGAAACATTTGAATGTCTCAAAACGAAGCAAACAGAATCTATATGAAGAAACTTATAAAACACCATGGAGAAAACAGAAAAGAAAACTTAAAGAAATGTAAAAGCATTGCCACATTTGAATAGAAAAATGCAACATCATCATGATATGAATTCTCCTTAAGTTAACCTAACTGACCCCAACAGGCTACTTTTATTTTTGTTTTTGTTTGGAACTGGACAAGCTGATGCAAAAACAAACAAACAAACTTGTTCTACAATAAAATGAGATACTGGCACATGAATGGATCAACAGTTCAAAGAAATAGACTAGGAAACTCAGAAAAAGCTCCAAATATATGCTGCAATTAAATGAAGGTTTTATTTTAAGGCAGTGAAGAAAAATGGGTTATTCAGTAAATGATGTTGGGACAACTAAGTAGACATCTGAAAAAAAAAAGTTGGACCTCTACTTCACAGATTATACCAAAATGACTTCCAGATGAATCAAAGATACCACATGAAGAAAATAAAACCATAAATTACCAGAAGATAGAAGAGAAAATCCATTTATTTAACTACAAGAAAAAATATCACATCACTATTTTAAAAATCAAAAGACAAAGGACACATGGAGGATTTTTTTTTTTTTTTTTTTTTTTTTTTTTTTTGGTAATTCAACTTACAGAAAATGGGCTAATTTTCTTAACATATAAAAACGTTTACAAATCAATAAGAAAAAGATCAACAACCTACAAAAAATGGGCAAAACCTATGAGCAAACAGTTCAGAAGAAAGGAAGTATATAATATGAGAAATACAAAGTTAATGATGATATAATGTTTTGAAGATCTCATAGCATTTGGTGAGGGTGTGGGGAAACACACTCTTGCATACTGACTCCACGGCAGCAGTGTGGAACAATTTGATATTATCAACATTTTAAAAGCATATTTATTTTAACCCAGCAATTTTATTCTTAGAAATCTATTTTATAGCTATATTATACACATGAAATTTTAGAGGGAAGAATATTTTTTGTAATAGCAAAAGATTGAAAATCTGAAATGTCTTATCAATAGATGGCTGGTTGTATAAATTACAGAACATCCACACAATGAAATAACAGGCAGCTAATATAAGAACGGGGCAACTATAACAAAAATCTCCAACATGTATTGTTAGGCTCAAAATAAAGAAAATAATAGGGTGTATAGTAAGCTACAATTTAAGTAAAGGAAAGTGAAAGTGTATATATGTGTGTACATCCACACACACATACACACACACGCTCATACACAATGTGAGGTAAGTAGCAGTATTATCCCCCCAGATAAGGAAACTTGGAGTTAAAGAGGCTAAGTAACCTTTTCAATGTAACACCATTAATAAAGACCACAGGAATAAGAATCCAAGAAATCTAACTGCAGAATCCCTACTCTTCACTAATCTATATAGTCCAGTGGGGAGGAAAGTGTGTATCTTTTTAAAGCTGTTCTCTTTTATTTGGAGATATACACGTAGGAACAAACAAAGTAGGACAGAAAAACTAATGATGAAAGCAATAGTTTCAAGCTCCGATCAGCTCTTGCCTTAGTCTTACTTTGCAGAGGTATCCTCTTTTACCCATTTCTATGTCCCAATGATTATAAAATATGCTAATTCCTCTATTTCTTGACTTGCCAACACATGCTTTGTTATTAAATTTAGTTTAAATGTTGAAAATCAGTAAATGGTGTTTACATTATTATGGCTGTGTCAGAGTTCAACCAGAGAAGCAGAACCATATATATATGTATGTATATATGTGTGTGTATATATATGTATATATGTATATATGGTTCTGCTTCTCTGGTTGAACTCTGACACAGCCATAATAATGTAAATTCTATTTATTACATATGGTATTGTGTTATATAAGTGTGCAAAGTATATAATATCAATATATTAAATATACACACATATTTACATATATGTACATACATTCCAGTTTATTTATTATAAGCAATTAGCTTATGCAATTGTGAGGACTAACTAAGCAAGCCTGAAGTCTGCAGGGCAGGCAGTCAGAAAGGATAGATCACACTTGGGCTGGAACCCATGAGCACAAACTGAAGCTTGGTGTCTCTGAACTGAGGGAAAACCTAGGCCCTCTTTTAAAAGCCTTCCATTTGACTAAGCTAGGCTCATCTACAATCTGATCCTTTACTTTTAAAAATTAATTTAAAGCCAACTGATGAGGGTGATTGCACCTGCTAAATCCCTTCACAGCAGACCTGGATTAGTGTTTGAATAATAACTGGGAGAAGGTATGTAATTTATACAAAATAGCTGCTCCCTCCCTTTTTGTCCTCCAATTTGCAAGAAAATATCCCTTGTAGTTCGGCCTAACTAGAAACATACTAGGAAGGAAATTCTGGATAATGTAATTCAGCCTAGCCAAGTTGACACATCACAAAGCCACCCTTTGTCAAGTTGGCACCCGTATATATCTGCTTATATCATACTTAATGTCCAAATAAAGACAATAACAAAGTCATAATTCTGCCTAAGATGATACAACTATCTATGCACAACTGTAACAGGCTAACTCTTTCCAAAGAAGAGGATACAAAATCCCTGGGTGATGTCAATTCTTCTTCTTTGATATTTTGTAACGTAAATACTGAGATATGAAATTAGTCATTAGTATCACATGCTAGATCATAAGGGAATAAGAGAGGGAAAACCACAAAAATATTTGGTTACTATATACACAAACATAATCATGAAAATAAGGAGGAAATACTCATAACTATTACCATCCTCTACAACTGGCCATGTGGTCATTGCTGATATTTATAACTACCTTCTTCTACTATCCATTCCATATTTCCTTTGTCCTCAGCAAGCACCTCAGCTAGTTGTAGGTGTTTTGTATAATGGTATGGCCTATACCTTCATTCTTGAAGCATCTGGGTTATTAGTAGTCCTGCCTGGATTGAGTTGTTGTAGTTTTACATTGACTTTAATCAGAAGACTAAAGAATTCCCTGGGGGATTCTCCTGTATTCCATATATACTCCTGTCTACCCCATTGTGTAGTACCAACCAAGTTACCCACTGGTAGTCAGAATCAATCACTTGGCCAGGCACAGTGGCTCATGCCTGTAATCCCAGCACTTTGGGAGGCCAAGGTGGGAGGATCATGAGGTCAGGAGATCGAGACCACCCTGGCCAACATGGTGAAACCCCGTCTCCACTAAAAAACACAAAAATTAGCCAGGCGTGGTGGCGGGCACCTGTAGTCCCAGCTACTTGGGAGGCTGAGGCAGGAGAATGGGGTGAACCCGGAAGGTGGAGCTTGCAGTGAGCCGAGATCGTGCCACTGCACTCCAGCCTGGGCAGCAGAGCTAGACTCCATCTCAAAAAATAATAATAATAATAATCACTTTAGCCAGTACAGTAACCTCTTTCCTTCTTTATTGATTCAAAGATGTATGAGAGACTGAAGTGGCCAGTCTCAACTTGGAGTTCCAAAAAGTGTTACAATCTATATTAGTTCTCTATTACTGCATAAGTTATCACACACAGTGATTTAAAACAGTGCAAATTTTTTATCTCACAGTTTCATAGGTCCAGACACAAGCTTAGCTGGTTCTCTGTTCAGAGTCTCACAGGGCTGCAGTCAAGGTGTTGGCTGAGCTGATTTTTCATGTGAAGGCTCAACTAGGGAAGAATTTGTTTATAAGCTCAGATTGTTAGCAGATTTTACTTCCTTGAGTCTGTATAATTGAGTCCTAGATTTTTACTAACTGGAGGCCACCCTTAGCTCCTAGAAACTGCCTGCAATTCCCTGCCCTCTTCACAGGCAGCTCACAACATGGCTGTTTGCATCTTCAAAACCAGCAGGAGGCTCCCTGCAGTCTGATAAGACTTCTTATGTAATGAAATGTAATTACAGGAGTGACATCCCTCACCTCTGTCATGTAATATAACCTAATTAAATGAGTGACATCTCATAATCTTCACCATATTCTATTGGTTAGAAGCAAGTCACGGGTCCCAAGCACACTCAAGGGGTGGGGATTATACAAGGACATGAATCATGGTGGGTCACCTTGGGTTATGTTTGCCACAATGACTGTGTAAATACTGTTCATTTCCTCCTCTAGAGGAGGAAATGTAATCCCGGCATACTATCTGGCCTGGATTTGATCTTCTTCCTTCCTGGGGGTCCAATGGAGGACCAGTGGAGGTCCTAGAGGTTCAATGGAGGAATTATATTTCCTCCTTCCTAGAGGTCCAATGTTATGACCTTTAGGCCATCAAAAAGAGAATGTTCCCAGCATCAAAATCAAATGAATCTCTTTTTAATTATCCTCTGTCTTAGTCTGTTTGTGCTGCTTTAACAAAATACATGAGACTGAGTAATTTATACAAAGCGGAAATTTATTTCTCATAGTTCTGGAGACTGGGTAGTTCTAGGTCAAGTCTCCCACTGGTTTGGTGCCTGGTGAGGGCTGCTTTCTGCTTCCAAGATGGCCCCATGTTGTTGCATCCTCCAGAGGGGAAGAATGCTGTGTCCTCCCATGCAGAAGGCAGAAGGGCAAGGGAGCAGAACACTGCATGAAGCCTCCTTTATAAGGGTCTTAATCCCATTCTGAGGCAAAGCCTTCATGGTCTAATGACCTCATAAAGGCACTACCTCTTAACATTATCACAATGGCCATTAAGTTTCAACACCTGAATTTTGGAAGTGACACACTCAAACCATAGCCCTCTCCATCAATTGTTTAAATTCGTGACACATTTAGAATTTCTGTTACTTGGTTTTGAACACACATATTTATTCTCACTGCTGAACTACACACTAAATGGACTTTTGAAGTGGCATAAACACATAAGGACAGAAAGAACTGGAGAATTGATAGTAGGAACAAAATTTAGACAGCTAGAAAGCAAATGGATAAATGATAACTAAATTAGCAGATGCAGGAAAGCCAGAATCATAAACTGGTTTTGGAAAGGATTAAAAGCAACGTGATTTGTACTCAAGAGCCCCCTAAAGGGCTCAGGACTTCGCAGCACTAAGTAGATTTTGAAGTGGAGATGAAAGTGGGGTCAAAAGTAGAATTGTTTGAATACTCATGTAAGAAGTATTTAAATTATCACCCCAGTACTCAACAGTCTACCAGCTGCCCTTTCCCCTTTCAGGGAGAAATTGGAAGTTTCTTTTTGGGAGAGGCTAAAACAGAGGGTCTCTGGCCTGGTAGATATCAAGCACATTTGAGAACGTGGGTGCCATATTGCAAACAGGAGAACAAGATGAAATACTGCATATTGACATCTCAGAAAGCTAGTAGCCAGGACTGTACTCTTGGGAAGGAGATGGAAGACCCAGGGAATTTGAGAAGCCAAAGAGAAAAGGCCTACTTGAGATTCTTCCCCGGTAAAACAACTTCTCCAGAATGTGCTACAGTGAAATTCACAGTTGATAGGCCTCTCTTGGATCCAGTGCCTCAAATAAGCTTCTTATAACTTGCTTTTAAATCTGAATAGAAAACCAAGGATCATGAGAGATGTTTAAGAAGTCTCAAAATTGAAAGATGGAAACCAGAAAAATAAAAAGCAAAAATGACTTACAGAATCAAACTATGCAAGGAGAGTAAAACAAAAACAAAAACTCTACTATTAAGTCTCAGAAAAGAATGTTATTACATACATGAAATAAAAAGAGTCTATAAAAAGGCACATTCTGAAAATAAAAGACTTATTAGAAAATAAAGACAAAAGAATATTGTGTCCTTATACTCTTTTATTAACATCTCTCCTTTCTCTGTCCATGCTGCTACCTGTTGCGGGAAGTCGGACCCTGAACGGAGAAACCAGCGGAAGCCATGGCAGAAGAACATAAATTGTGAAGATTTCATGGGCATTTATTAGTTCCCCAAATTAATACTTTTATAATTTCTTACCCCTGTCTTTACTGCAATCTCTGAACATAAATTGTGAAGATTTCATGGACGTTTATCACTTCCCCAATCAATACCCTTGCAATTTCCTATGCCTGTCTTTAATCTCTTAATCCCATCATCTTCGTAAACTGAGGAGAATGTATGTCACCTCAGGACCCTGTGATGATTGCGTTAACTGCACAAATTGTTTGTAGAGCATGTGTGTTTGAACAATATGAAATCTGGGCACCTTGAAAAAAGAACAAGATGACAGCAATGTTCAGGGAACAAGGTAGATAACTTTAAACTCTGAATGCCTGTGAGCCGGGCAGAACAGAGCCATATTTCTCTTCTTTCAAAAGAAAATAGGAGAAATATCACTGAATTCTTTTTCTCGGCAATGAACATCCCTGAGAAAGAGAATGCATCCCTGAGCGGAGGCCTCTAAAATGGCCGCTTTGGGGATGGCTGTCTTTTATGGTCATAGACAAAGGATGAAATAAGCCCCAGTCTCCCGTAGCGCTCCCAGGCTTATTAGACCTAATAAATTTTGGTCAGACCGGTTGTCTGCTCTCAAACCCTGTCTCCTGATAAGATGTTATCAATGACAATGCGTGCCCGAAACTTCATTAGCAATTTTAATTTTGCCCCATCCTGTGGTCCTGTGATCTCGCTCTGCCTCCATTTGCTTTGTGATATTTTATTACTTTGTGAAGCATGTGATCTCTGTGACCCACACCCTATTCACACACTCCCTCCCCTTTTGAAAATCATTAATAAAAACTTGCTGGTTTTACAGCTCAGGGAACATCACGGAACCTGCTGACATGTTATGTCTCCCCCGGACACCCAGCTTTTGTACTTTTGTACTCTTTCTCTTTTGTACTCTTTCCCTTTATTTCTCAGACCAGCCAACGCTTAGGGAAAGTAGAAAAGGACCCATGTTGAATATCGGGGGTGGGTTTCCCTGATAGCCACCACCACTTACAAGCCTCTGGTAACTATCAACCTACTGTGTCCTTTTATGAGTTTGACTTTTTTAGATCCCACATATAAGTGAGATCATGAGGTATTTGTCTTTCTGTGCCTGACTTATTTCACTTAGCACACTGTCCTTTGGATTCATCAATGTTGTTGCAAATTACAGAAGCTCCTTCTTTTCTTTTCCTTTGAGACAAAGCCTTGCTCTGTCTCCATGCTGGAGTGCAGTGGTGCGATTATAGCTCACCACAACCTCTGCTAATTCCTAATTTTTATATTTTAGTAGCGATGGGGTTTCATCATGTTAGCCAGGCTGGTCTTGAACTCCTGACCTGTAGTGATATGCCTACCTCAGCCTCCCAAAGTCCTCAGTTTACAGGCATGAGCCACCACACCCTGCCAGAATTTTCTTCTTTTTAAAGCTAAATAGTATATACACCACATTTTCTTTATCAATTCATCCATTGATGAACACTTAGGTTGTTTCCATATCTTGGTTATTGTGAATAGTGCTGCAGTGAACATGGGCATGCAGATATCTCTTCTACGTACTGATTTCATTTTGTTTGGAGAGAGATATGTGTGTGTGTGTGTGTGTGTGTGTGTATCCTAAAGCAGAATTGTTGGATTATATGGTAATTCTATTTTTAGTTTTTAAAGGAATCTTAATACCATTTTCTAAAATGTATGCATACTGATACAAAATGTATGTACCTGTACTAATTTACATTCCCACCAACAATAGCCATTCTAATAGGTGTGAAGCGATATTTCATTGCAGGTTTAATTTGCATTTCTCTGATGATTAGTGATATCGAGCATTTAAAAATATACTGGTTGGCCATTTTGTATGTCTTCTTTTGAAAAATGTCTATTCAGGCCCTTTCCCCTTTAAAAAGAAATTTCTTTTAAACACAGAATATCACTATATTGCCCAGATTGAACTCAGACTCGGGCTCAAGCAATCCTGCCTCAGTCTCCTGAGTAACTGGGACAACAGGTTTGCACCACTGTGCCCAGCACCATTTTAAAATCAGGTTATTTGTTTTCTTGTCATTGAATTGTTTGAGTGCTTTATATATTTTGGATATTAACCCCTTATCAGATGTATGGTTTGCAAATATTATTTTCCTATCTGTAGGTTGTCTCTTCACTCTGTTAATTGGTGTTTTTTTTTGTTTTTGTTTTTTTTCTGCTGTGCAGAAGATTTTTAGTTACAATCCCATATGTCTACTTTTGCTTTTTTGCCTGTGCTTGTGGGGTCATATCCAAGAAATCATTGCCCAGATAAATGTAGGGTTTCCCCCCATGTTTTCTTTTAGTAGTTTTACAGTTTCAGGTCTTACGTTTAATTCTTTAATCATTTTGAGATGATTTTTATATCTGGAATGAGATAAGGGTCTAATTCTATTCTTCTGCATGTGGATAGCCAGTTTCTCAAATAACATTTATTGAAGAAACTGTTCTTTCCCCATTATGTGTTTTTGGCATGTTTGTTGAAAACATGTATTACTGTTACTGTATTGAGAAACATTCCTTCTATACCGAATTTGTTGATAGTTTTTTTATAATGAAGGAATGTTGAATTTTGTAAAAATTATGTGTTTTTGTATCTTCAAGTGTTTCTGTTATTTCTTTTCAATCATACTTTATACTCCATTTTTTTTTCTTTTTCTGTTTATTTTTTCAACAGGAGCTTTTTGTCATCCTGTTCCAATCTAGATTGGTTACTGTCTAGTTTTGCTACCCTCTTGTCTTCCCAGAATTTAACTGTTGTCTGGGTCGTCTCCAATTCTCTCTGGGTTCCCTGTCTTTTGTTTTGCTGGAATTCCTCAGATAACTTCCCAAGAATAATTCATTGGATATAAATTTCTAAGTCCTAGTAGTAGCAATCAGATAATACAGTAAAAGTAGACTCTTAATTTTTAAAAAGGGATTTATTTGAAAGATAATGGGGTGCTTACAGACTCAGAGATTATGGATGAACCCAGTTCAGAAAACACAAGGCAGCTCCAGAGGGGGTATAGCAAAAAGTACTTATTAATCTTGTTTGGAATCTGCCACAAGAATCAACTTTCACTATCATGAGTCTTTTGATCACCATACTCAGGATTCCCACTCCAGGAAAGGGGACCCTACTTGTTCTAGCTTGGATCATACACTTGCCACTTGGCTATGGAAAGGCAGGTACCTTGATTAACAGTCCCACGAGACTACAAAAGGAGAGCAAGTCCCCCAAAATAAAAAACTCACTGTCAAAGACGGGTGGAATGGATGCTGATCAGCCAGAATACAACATATGGTCATTATACTTTGCATGAGTAAAATGTCTTTATTTTGTTCTCATACTTTCTTTGATTATAGAATTATAGATTGAAATCATTTATTTTTCCTTTAGGACTCTGAAAGCATTGCTCCCATTTTCTTCCATCATTCAATATTGCAGATAAGGACCCATGCCAGTCTGATTCTGTTCCTTTAGTGGGAACTTCTCTCCGGAAGTTTTTGAGAACCTTTATCCTTGTTCTGAAATTTCATCAGGTGTGACCCGGTATGAACTTTTTCTGTTCTTCATGTTGGCATTCTTTAAATATTTTCAGTCTGTATACTTGTACTTTCTTTAGTTTGGGGAAGATGTTGGATTTTCTTTTCCTGTTGTCTTACTACTTTTTCTCTGATACTTTTATCTTCTTCCTTATTTAATTGTGTTCTCTTGATGGTTTCCATTCTCCTTCATGATCTTTATGTTTGTGGTCAAAACTATTTTCTTTTGGGCACCTTGATATTTAATCTTTATCTTATTTAATGAGATTATTTTGTCTTTTTCTTCCATTTCCTGAGTTTGGTCAACTCTCATTCCATATCTTCCTATTTGTTCTATGTCCTATTCTGAGTTATTTTGAACGAATTATTCAACGTGATTTTAAAAATATGAATATTATTGGCCAGGCACGGTGGCTCACGCCTGTAATCCCAGCACTTTGGGAGGCTGAGGCAGGCAGATCACAAGGTCAGGAGATCGAGACCATCCTGGCCTACGTGGTGAAACCCTGTCTCTACTAAAAATACAAAAAAAAAAAAAAATTAGCTGGGCGTGGTGGCGGGCACCTGTAGTCCCAGCTACTCTGGAGGCTGACGCAGGAGAATGGCATGAACCCGGGAGGTGGAGTTTGCAGTAAGCTGAGATCAGGCTACTGCACTCCAGCCTGGGCGACAGAGCAAGACTCCGTCTCAAAAACAAAACAAAACAAAAGAATATTATTATTTTAACGTACTTAATTCAGGTTGAAGTGTTGTGTCAGTTTTCTCTAGCTGGGTCTTGGTCTGTCACTCAGGCTGAAGTACAGTGGGGTGATCATGACTCACTGCAGCTTCAAGCTCCTGGGCTCAAGCTATCTTCCTGTCTCAGCCTCCCAAGCAGCCAGGACTATAGGCGTGCACCATGCCTGGCTAAGTTTTTTGTTTTGTTTTGTTTTGTTTTGTTTTTTTGAGACGAAGTGTAGTGGTGCGATCTAGGCTCACTGCAACCTCCACCTCCTAAGTTCAAGTGATTCTGCTGCCTCAGCCTACTACGTAGCTGGGACTACAGGTGTGCACCACCACGCCCAGCTAAGTTTTTGTATTTTTAGTAGAGACAGGGTTTCACCGTGTTAGCCAGGATGATCTCGATCTCCTGACCTTGTGATCCACCCACCTCGGCCTCCCAAAGTGCTGGGATTGCAGGCGTGAGCCACCGCACCTGGCCGGCTAGGTTTTTCAATTGTTTTGTAGAGATGGACTCTTGCTATGTTGCCGGGACTGATCTTGAACTCAAGAGATCCTCCCACTTGAGTTCAAGTGATCCTCCCACTTGAGCCCTCCCACTTGAGCCCTCGCACTTGAGGGCTCAAGTGATCCTCCCACCTGGACCTCCCAAAGTGCTGAGATTTGCAGGCATGAACCACTGTGCCCAGCCTCATTTTCTACCCTCTAATAGCTTTGTATGATACTGTCTGTCATTTTGTGTTCATTTTGGAATGCCAATTTTTTTTCTCTATTTTGGAGAAGCCTGAAGGTAAGGAGCAGAATTTGAGTGTGTACGTAGGCTTCTTAATTCAAAGGCATCCTTTTCTGTTGTTACAGTAAAGTTCAATTTTATACATGGAAGTTTTGTGGGTGAAGTAGGTGTGTTTTCCCAGCTTCTGGTTCCCTTTTTTTCTGTAAGACCTTTAGTTTTTATTGCTTGCTTGCTTTTTTCTTCACCATAAAACATCCAAACATTTCTCCCCCTTCCAAAACATCTACCTCTCCTTTAGAATGAGGCTTTCCTGAACTGCACAAAGATTTTCAAGGCAGTGTTCTAGTCCACCAGTTCTCAACCCCATTCTCAGTATATTTTCTCTTTTAGGCAGAACTTCATTAGAGAAGATTTAATCTGGATTCCACCACTGCTCCACTGCTGCTGTCCTCTGTTCTTTTCCACACAACCTCTACCCAACTTCACTTTGGTGCGGACTCCGGAGTTGGTCCCTCTGGTTTCATATGCTTCTTTTCCTACTTATATGTAAGTTAAAGTTGTTAGTAATCTCCACCTCCCAGTTGTGCTATGAGTTGTTTTATTAATTAATTCTCCCCTTATTATAGGACTTTTAAAAGAATATATGGAGAAATTAAGTTTTAAGTGGCCACCATCTATCTTACATAAGGCTTGCTTGCTTGCTTTCTCTCTCTCTCTCTCTCTCTCTCTCTCTCTCTCGTCTTTTTGAGACAGATCTTGTTCTATCGCCTAAGCTGGAGTGCAATGGCACGATCTCGGCTCGCTGTAACCTCTGCCTACTGGGTTCAAGTGATTCTCCTGCCCTTAGCCTAACAAGTAGCTGGGACTACAGCGTGTGCCACCACGCCCAGCTAATTTTTGTATTTTTAGTACAGAAGGGTTTCACCATGTTGGCCAGGCTGGTCTCGAACTCCTGGCCTCAAGTTACCTGCCTGCCTCGGCTTCCCAAAGTGCTGGGATTACAAGTGTGAGCCTGTACCCGGCCAGGTTTTTAATATTTATTAAAGAAAGAAAGAAAGAAAGAAAAAAAGACTGGCCAAACTCCCAAAACTATGGCTTCTAACTACAATTTTCCAGTAAAAGGAATCAGAATTATATAGAGAAATGACTGAGTCCATGTCTAGGGCAGGAAATGTAGAAGGTGAACGTAGAGTATCTTGTCTTTTAAGGAAAGAAGGAAACTGTCAAAAATGACTAGGGTCATGTCAAAAAGACTCAGAAGTGAACTTCGGAAGGACCATACCTGTTAAAATTAGACACCTTGAGCATCAATAAGGATAATAACAATAATGATAGAAATACATTAAATATGTTTAAATGGAAACCTGTGAGTTCATAATGATACCAAAAATGAACTTTATTGGTTGCCTCTATGAGGATGCTAGGGAATCAATTCATTATTTTCAAAATGGTAAATGAAGGAAAAGAATGAAGCATTTGTCTCTTCTTAGGAATTGTACCTCTGAGTAACCAAATAGTTGATGAATGAAAAGTTATCTTTGTAAAAGTATTCCTGCTAATAAGTGAAGAAGAAATGATAATACATCACCACTCTGCAGCCTCTAATGAATTTAATAGATTTAGGCAATAAATGATGGCTGCTACATCACAAAAAGAAAGCTAACCACACTTTAGATGCCTCCTGATGGAAGTACCCAACACCACCCATGAAGTGTTCTTGACAAAAAAATTAAACCTGCATCTGATCAAACCTCTAAATCTACTTAACAATTTACAAAACAATATGATAAACTTATGATGTAAAAAGAGACCATAATGATGCACTCAGCAAAATCCAAACTGTGGGAAACACATTACAACTAACTTCTTCTTTAATGAGTTTCAAGGAAAAAGCGAGAGGAAAAAAAAGTGATGGGGTGAAGGGAGAGGTGAAAAGAAAATTACTTGTAGATTTTAACACCTCAGAGATACATCAACCAGTGGCAAAGTTTGAACCTTATTGGATCGTGATTCATACAACTATAAAAAATTTTATGAATGAGGTAACTGAGGAAATATAAACAGTCACTGGGTAGATATCTGGGACTTACTATTATTTTTAGGTGTGAAATAGTATTGTGGTTTTCTTTTCTTTAAAAAAAGTCATTTTCTCTTATAAATACATGGTGAAATATATACAGTTGTCTAGGATATCTTCAAAATAATCCTGCAGGCTGGGTGTGGTGGCTCGTTCCTATAATCCCAGTGCTTTGAGAGGTCAAGGCAGATGGATCACTTGAGGCCAGGAGTTTGAGACCAGCCTGACTAACATGGAGAAACTCCATCTTTACTAAAAATTAGCTGGATATGGTGGCACACACCTGTAATCCCAGTTACTCGGGAGGCAGAGGCAAGAAAATCTCTTGAATTTAGGCGGCGGATGGTTTCAGTGAGCCGGGATCAGACCACTGCATTCCAGCCTGGGTGACAGAGCAAGACTGCCTCAAAAAACAACAAAATAATACTGGAGGAGGACATGAGTGAAAGAGAGTATAGATGAAACAAAACCAAAGGTAGGCAATTATACAAAATAGAAGAGAATAGTATTCTATTTTGTATTGTACTATAATATAATACATATATTATAATTTATAATTCTACTTTTCCCCTAATGTTTGGCACATCCTATAATAAAAAGGTCTTAAAAACTGGGGGTGATGTTAATCTTGGATGACTGAAACATCCTCATTATCTTAGTCTTTGAACTTTTTGAGTCTTTAAAATTTCTCACATAAAAAGGATAAGAAGGCGGGGCGCGGTGGCTCATGCCTATAATCCCAGCATTTTGGGAGGCCGAAGCATTCAGATCACCTGAGGTCAGGAGTTCACGACCAGCCTGGCCAACATGGAGAAACCCTGTCTCTACTAAAAATACAAAAATTAGCCAGGTGTGGTGGCGCACGCCTGTAGTCCCAGCTACTCAGGAGACTGAGGCATGAGAATCACTTGCACCTGGGAGGCGGAGGTTGGGGTGAGCTGAGATTGCGACACTGCACTCCAGCCTGGATGACAGAGACAAGACTTCATCTCAAATAAATAAATAAATAAATAAATAAAGATGAGAAAAATGTATAAATAAAATTGTTAAATGACAAATTGAGTTAAATATTTACGTTAAATACTGCAAGGGGTTATTTTACCATTTCACAAGTAAAACACTAAATTACCAGTAGAAAATGGTTAACAACATGCCCGGATAATTTATAGAAGAAAAAATGTCAAACAAGCATATTTTTAAGTGTTCAGTTGCACCAATATTGAAAAAAGTAAAACAAGATTTTTTAATGTATCAAATTATTTCAGATTATATCTAATTTTCACTGCTGGATTTCTGGAAAGCAATTTGTTAATATACATCCAAGAGTCTTAAACATGTTCATATCCTAAGGAACTACTTTTAAATGTAGGAAAATAATTTTGTTTAGGATTATTCATTACCACATTTTTCAAAAAGGAAAACACTTGAAATAGCACAATATTTTATGTTTAAGTAAATTAAGTACCATTATTTTTAGATCTACAACTGGGAAGACTTAAATAAAACACTTGAGTTACATGAGAAAATGGTCAGAATAACAATGACTGAAAGAAGGACGTATAAATGCAGAGAAACAGATTCGAGAAACGTCAAGATGTCCAGTAGTTATATCTGGTTGTTGATTTCTCTGTATTTGTTTTTATTTTTCACATGTAATAAGCACTGTTATAGCCAGCAAAAAATTACAAAAAAAGTCAAAGTCATCCTTTCAATCAGCCCATTCCCTTGCCCCCTCTCCTCCTGACTAAACAGAAGCCTAGTGCATAATTTGTTTTTCAGGGAGAAGAATCCCTTTCATTCCACTGTTACAGATAAATCACCTACTGTGGGAGTAGTCATGGTACTCACATCAAAGTATAATTCATCAGTGACTGTGATTGAAAGCAGATCCTTTACTCTTTCATAAGTGAGGAAACATCACGTGGGGGCAAATGAGGAAAAGAAAACTAAGGGGTTGCTGGGAGAAAATAAGGCAAATGTCAACTGCTTCATCATTCTTTTTAGAGCCTTCAATGTGTACCCTCAGTATTGCTCAGACTTTTTTTTAATGTGTAGCAGTGTTGCTATGGTAACTGAAAGCTACAACTTCTTCCATTAAAGCTTTATCACCTTCCCTAGTGGGAAACGGAAAGAGAGCTCCGAGTTTCTGGGAACTGAGTCTTTATAAGGAGAGATATTTTGCTGTGTTTTGTGCACTATTTCAGGTTCTTCTTCAGGTCAAGGTCACCAGAAAGGTGAGAGAGATATATTTCTGATGTGGGCTCTTCCAGGAATAGATTAAACCCAGACACCAGAAATATTTCATGATATGAGGGTAAAGCAGGTTTTACATGGCCATGTGAAGGGACTTCTGAAGGACAACCCGAGTATAAAACAGGTTTTATTGTCATCATTATCAAAAAGTTATGTGTCAGCCCCTGTGACCATTCATGACTAGTCAGGGTGCTGAGTAAGACAGAAAGGTTCAACCTCAGCTCACTCGGTACTTAGTCAAAGGCAGCCTTAGTGAGCACATACAACCACATTAAGGACAGTCACACAACACGAATACGGAGGACAAATTGACATGCCATTCAGTCTCACTGTCTCTGTGCATCCACAGCTCATTCCTAACTTTGTGTATTTGCTTGTCTTGTTTACCTGTCAATAAGGCCTTCTCTATTTTTTTTAAGTCCCACTCTTCCTTCAAGACCCAGTTATGAAGCTTCTCCTCTTTGACAGATTGCCTCCTTTTAAACCTCATTGTATGCAGTTAGCATGAGCTTTTAGCATTTATGTTTTTCCCCAGGCATTCAATGATCATATGATAATTGAAGTATTTTATAGATAACAATATGTAGGTTTCTGATCCTATCTAGATGAATGTTATATTAAAGATGGTAGGTTTGCAGAAACTCCACCTCTCATCAGTTTTTAAAGAGAGTGTCCTGTGGTGCTCTGAAAGAGGCAGTTAGTTGGAAATTCCAACTGCCTGTCCTTTAGATTTTCTAAGCATGCTTCTGTACTTGGTAGCTGCTGATTGGCTGTTACCAAAGGTGACTAGAGTGCTAAGCCAGTCAACAGGGAAAACTCGGCTCCTGACTTTGGGTCTTTCTACTCAGTCTATATGGAAGAAAACTTAGACAAAATATAAAAAAGAAAAACATAACTAGTTGGGCATCTCCTAAAGAGGTAATTACGTAAAAAATATTAAAATAAGGACTCTGCTAGAGTATGAATTTATAGTGTGATCACTATTCCATAGTTATGGAGTAACTACAAATGAACCAACTGGGGGAGGAGATAGGTTCCTTCAATGGGGCAATTCCCAATGTTTATTTGGTGCCAGAGAAGAGAAAATACCCAGATACATGACTTGTATCCAATAATTGTGTAAAACTTATAATAATTACAAAGGAATGATAACTGGGGGTAATTTAACTGCTAAGTAGGTCAGTAGGGAAGTGTGATGAGGATAATGAAGTTGCTGCAGTGTATAGAGATATGGAATTCAGAGGTAATCCTTGTCAAGTGCTTATTCTGTATAGAATAACTGTTAGATGTTTTCCGGTATTTTTCATTTAATTCTCACAACACTGTGAAGTGCCTGTCATCCCAATTTTACTGAATAGAATATGAACTCCAAGAAGTTAAATAGCTTGCTAAAAATCAAATATTTCGATGGACAGAGTTCATCTTAGGCTAAAGTCTATGTCTTTAATCATGAGCTGAAAGTTGAAAGAAGATAGTATCAAATAAGGAAACGTTGTAATATTGAAGGGAAAATAAGAAGAATGAGACTGGATCTATGCCCCAAAGAGTTAAAGAAACCAGTAGGTAGCAGAAATTCTTGAGCTTGCAGGATGGCAGATAGCAAAGCTTGCAGAATAAGCTTGCTGACATTAAAACCAGAATTTCCACCACATACTTCATACTAACTCTCTCGAATTTGCACAGGTGACCCATGAAGAGGCATAAAGATTCTAATAATGGTGTTATGTCATTTAATTTGAACGTTTAGCAAAGTGATATAAGATTTTTCTGGTAAAGGCACTATTTTCAGAGTTTAACTGTGATAATGTCTCCACGTAATGTTAAATTCATTCTTACACCAAAAATATGCTTGAGCATTGCACCATGCTGATAGAATTTTAATCTACTATTTGTTTCCTCTTACCTTGTGAAAACAAGTTGTTTTCTAAGATGATTTTTTAAAATTCACTAAAAACCTTCAGTTCTCCCCTGTTAATGTAATAAGAATGAATTCAAAAATCAAACTGTTTGAGCTTTCTACTGTCAATTAAATGTATTTAATAAGCAAGTCAGTTTTGATGAAGGAAAAACACCAGTTACATTTAATTTACCCAGCAATTGTCAGGAACAGTACAAAGATCTGAGATTCTATTCCACTTAGAGTTGGCAAGTTAGTCTGTTCCTGTTTTCTTGGATGCTGGCAAAAGACACAAGACTCCTAGGTCAGAGTAAAAGGACTTTATTACTAACAGCAAAAGCAGTAGTCAGAGTGTCCACACGTTGCTCACTCTAGTACCCTCTCTCCCCCAAGTTCCTTAAGAGGTGAAATTCATCATGGATGCCGTGTTAGTTTGCTAGGGCTGCCGTAACAAAGGGCCATACACTGGGTGGCTTAAACAACAGAAATTTATTTTTTCACAGTTCTGGAAACTAGAAATCTGAGATCAAGGTGTTGGTAGGGTTAATTCCTTCTGAGGGCCATGAGGAAGGATCTGTTCATGCCTCTCTCCTGAGTTTATATGTGGCTGTCTTCTTCCTGTGTCTTCACTTCATCTTCCCTCTGAATGTCTTCCCTCTGTGTCTTCACTTCACCCTCCCTATGTCCAAATTTCCTCTTCTCTGAGGATACCAGTCCTATTAGATGAGGGCCCACCCGAATGACTTTATTTTCACTTCATCACCTCTTTAAAAATCCTGCATCTAAATATGATTGCCTTCTGAGGTATGGATGGTTAGGACTTCAACTTCAGAATTTTCGGGGTAGAAAACTGAGTCCATAACAGATGCTTATACACATAGTGGAGTGCATTACAGGAGAGGTACAGTGAGATTAGGCTATTCACCATGGAAACAAGCCTGCTGTTGTCCGGGATGCCTTACCTCATCCCTCAAGACTGATGGCTGCAAACACAAGCCTGAGATGAACAGCATCCAGGGCTTTGCATTCTTGGCACACTCAACGAGAACTCAACTCAGGACCATGTGAATTGTCTTCCCCAAAAGCAATGTCCTCAAAATATTAGATTAAGTTACAGCTGTATCATCCTTAGAGACTTCATCAATTCAGGCTCTGTTTTACATAGCTGTGTAATTGATCTCACCTCTCCAAAAGTTACCTACGCTGAAGGAAAACCTGAGCCACATCTCTTTTTCTAGTTTTTAATAATTATACTTATAAATTTACCTTTAATACCAAGTAGGGAGTAAATTTAGAGCTTAGTCAACTGTTGTGTTGTCTGCTTTTGTCACATAGTGTGAAATATTAAGAATATTAAGTTGAGATTATTTCTTTACTACTTTGTAGTTGTTTATAGCAAAAGGAATTCAAAAGTATGTTCAGAGTAATTGAAGAAAATAATTCGTATTTATTCCAACAGATGGAATTGCCACTTATATACGTTTCAGTTTTGCTTTTGAACATATTTGAATTTTCATCAGGAATAGTATATAATAAAGGTAAGTTTCAGACTGTCTTACTCTCTATTTCCTTCTCAAGAGTTCTTATTTGTGTCCCTTCCTTATTTACAGTAAAAAAAAAAATTTCTTTTAGTATTTCTTCTTTATCTTATCTTCCAGCTGTTCTCCAATATTGTCAATTATACTCTGGTCTAAAGGCTTCTAATATTATTGTGAACCTATTGTTATCAAGTTGTGTACATGGAGACTTCTCTGGTTACAGTATTTTATCACTTTAAAGTCACAGAATATTTAAAGTTTAATTTTATACTTGAAAAGCTTTATTTGAACAGACATTTTAAAATTCTTTCCTCCATGAATGGTTGCATTGTATGAATGCAAACTGAATTATAAGGCTAGTGGATTGAGGTTGAAAAGAGTTTTCTAAAAGTAACACACAGATTGAATTAGTCAGTAGGACTTTTATAGTTCTGAGAAAGGTACAGGGAGGGTACCTTTATTATGGGAGATTTGTCCTGCTTTAGGTGCACCTGCTGTTTCTTGATTACCTTTGGCTCAAAATAATCAATGTGACAAAGTGGCATATTTTGATGTGGCATGCCCTCATCCCTTGAAGCAGCAGTGGTGGGGAGAGAGAGATGGAAAGCACTTTTGCTGCTTTTGTTTTCATCTTCATTGCTGTGAGGTCGTCCCTCTTACCTGCAAGGAACCCCCAGTGGGGATGCCTGAAACTGCAGAGAGTACCAAGCCCTATATATACTGTTTTTTCTTGTGCGTACATACCTATGATGAAGTTTAACTCATCAATTAGGCATAGTAAGAGATTAACAATAACTATTATTAAAATCGAACAAGTGGAACAATATACTGTAGTAAAAGTTATGTGAATGTGGTCTTTCTTCTCTGTCTCTAAATATCTTAGTACTCTACTCACCCTTCTTCTTGTGATAATGTGAGATGATACAATGCCTGTGTGATGAGCTGAAGTAAGGTGAATGACATAAGCCTTATGAAATGACTTTATTGAGTAAAATAAGATTACTTGAACACAAGCACTGTGTTACCAGGACAGTTGATCTGATAACCTAGGTAGTTGCTAAGTGACTAATAGGCAAGTAGCATATAGTATGGATATGCTGGACAAAGTGATAATTTACTTCCTGGGTTGGATGGTGGAGGATGGCATGAGACTTTTTTTTTTGTTTTTTCTGAATCGGAGTCTCACTCTGTCACCCAGGCTGGAGTGCAGTGGTGCGATCTCGACTCACTGCAACCTCCCCGTCCCGGGTTCAAGCAGTTCTCTGCCTCAGCCTCCCGAGTACCTGGGATTACAGGTGCACACCACCATGCCCGGCTAATTTTTGTATTTTTAGTAGAGATGGGGTTTCACCCATCTTGGCCAGGCTGGTCTCGAACTCCTGACCTTGTCATTCACCTGCCTTGGCCTCCCAAAGTGCTGAGATTACAGGCGTGAGCCACCGCACCTGGCCAATGGCATGAGATTTTATCACACTACTCAGAACAGTGCACAATGTACAACTTATAAATTGCTTATTTCTGAAAGTTTCCACTTTATGTTTTTGGACTACAATTGGCTACAGGTAACTGAAACTGTGGAAAGTGAAATCACAGAAAAAGGGGGACTGTTGTGGTTGTATAACTGTGAATAGGGCAATGAATGAATTTCATAAATGGCATTTTTTTCTATACATTTGTCCCACAGTGGATTTTTATTGTAGTCAGAGCAGGCATTTCATTGGTGGTTACACTTGTGTGGTTTCCCTTTCTATCATGATTCTTGTTAAAGAAGTCACATACTGTTGAAAGTATAACTTCTCTGGCACATCTTTCCTTTAGAAGCTTGCAAAAGAGTAATTTTCTGTGTTTTATTATTGTAACAGAATCTAGCAAACTCTATAATCTGACAATTTCTAGGGAAAGGGGTCCATGGAGGGAAAGTTAGAAAACTTAGAAATTGTTTCTCTGTCTCTCCCCACAATATCTCTGCCTCTGTTTTTACCACCCAAGCCCAAAAGATCCTGTTGATATGAGTACATGATTCACAAAATGATACCAAAGTGCAGAGGACAAATCAACTAGTTGCAATGAGACGAGTGTTAGAAAAAACTCTTTGGCCAGGTACAGTGGCTCACACCTGTAATCCCAGCACTTTGGGAGGCCGAGACAGGAGGATACCTTGAGCCCAGGAGTTGGAGACCAGCCTGGGCAACATGGCAAAACCTTTTCTCTATAAAAAATACAAAATTTAGCCAGGTGTGATGGTGCCCACCTGCAGTCCCAGCTACTCAGGAGGCTGAGGTGGGAGGATCGCTTGAGCCCCAGGAGGCAGAAGTTGCAGTGAGCCAAGATCACTCCACTACACTCCAGCCTGGGTGACAGAGCAAGACCCTATATCAAACAAACAAACAAAAACAATTTCTATTTGAACTGGATCTTAAAATGTATTAAAATTTGAGGCAGAGAATGGAAGTAGAGAGAACCCCATGCATTTCAGAGGTGATGGATGAGGTTGTGTGCAGGGGAGACTGACAAAATGGATTTAACTATTGAAAGAGTGTCTAGCGGGATACAGAGAGGATGGCCCTTAGAGTCAGAAACAACTCGGTTCCAGTCTGGCCCACTGTTGTTAGTTATATGACCTTTGAGCTTGATTTCCTCTTCTTTAAAGAGGAGACAGTAATATATATGGCCCAAGGTATTGTGGGAATTTCATAAAATAACATCTAAATCCAGCTCAACCCATTTGAGCTTTAATGGCTCAAAGTATGTTATTCAAAGGAGTTAGTTTCCTTCTGTTTAGCCTCTCACCATTTAAGGAGTTTAATTCATGAGGTAAGGGTGTGTCAGTGAAGATTTTTAAACAGAGAAGTGATTTGGACTTCACAATCAAATTATAGCTTTAAAAAATGGGTCTGATAGCATTGTCAAGTATGGGCAAAGTGATTGTATAAGTTGAAAGTACTTTGAAAACTGTTTAACATTATAACCTCCAGAACTATTTGTATATTTTGCATATTTGTGATATTTGTAAAGATATGTTTACTTGTAGAATTTCAATAATAGCATCGAAATCATTATATTATACAAACAGAATGAGTAGCATTCAATTATAAATTAAATTTATTTTCGCCTCCTATTTAAATCCAATCTTTGGCATGGTTCTTCCTCTGTCACTGGATGAATATTTGGGCCAGAACCAAGATTTTTTTGGTTACAATTGGATGATTCACACAGTTCTCCTAGAACAATAAACTCTGGGGAATATGAGGGACAGGAGAAATGGATCAGGGAGGGGCTGAGAAACTACCTGTTGGGCACTGTGCTCACTACCTGGGAGACAGATTCATTTGTACTCCAAAACTTAGTATACAAAATATACTTTTGTAACAAACCTGCACATGTTCCCCTTGAGCCAAAACCAGTTCTCTGAGCATTTGAATTTTTAAAACACTTTTGCATTGTAATTGTTGTAATTAAAATATCCAAGCCCATGTACAAGTCAAATTTAACTCTTATTTTATAATTGAAGTTTCTTCCCTGTTTCCTGTCTGGGCCTCCACCTAGTGTTTAGATTCCTTTTCATTGTCTCATCAACTTTAGGTTTTGACCCTTCCTGCTCCAGCGTTGTATAAAGGGAGGGAGAAGTGGGAGGGAATAGCACAGTTCTGCCCTAACTGGTTCTGAGGGGACCATCTGACATTTGCACTTTCAAGCTCCAGCAGATGTGTAAAGCTGACCCTTGATCTCTGGGCACTTGAATGAGTCCTTCATAGCCCCTTCCCCTCCCTCACATTACCGGGAATCTCTTCTCCACAGTTCTTCTAACAAAGGCAAAAACTTCTTCATTCCCAATGGTCACTTATTTCTTTGTCTATGCCTTCAAATACTTTTTGCTGACAGCCAGTTGCCGCTCAGAGAGACCTTTGAGGACAGGAACCTAGATGACCCTAAGTTAGTTTTTTTTCACCAGTGACCTGGATCACAGGAAGCATTCATCCATCTTTTGCCCCAGTAAATTTTGGTTGTGCAGGACTCTTAATGAAATGGGAGAGTTCCCTGGCTCCTCTTGCAGGACGTACAGGGGTGTGGCTGTTCTGGCACTTAAACCCCTTATGGGATGGGGACCATGCAGATGGGCAGGTGCAGGAGCCGGACGAGCACACCTGGGCTCTGGCTCCATGGCAGCATCCACGGGTGGGAGCAAGCCTGTGACTCCTGAAGCCCAAGTGGGTGTATGTTACAGTGTGCCCTCTTAGCCTTGCTGTCCATGGGCCGTTTAAGTGTTAACCAGCTCAGGCCTTCTTGGTACCCAGGTTCTTGTCCGGCATCCAGGAATAATCAGTTTGCACATGGACTTGAAGGATGAATGCAGGGGTTTTATTGAATGTCCTGAGGTGGCTGTCAACAGGATAGATGGCGAGCTAGAAGGGGAATGGTGTGGGAAGATGATCTTCCCCTGGATTTTGGCCTCTCCGACTATCCCCAGCAGAACTCCTCTTGGCATTTAGACACTCCTTCTCTTCTCTCTGCTATTCTTCTGCTCTTCTATTCATCTCCTTGCTTGTCTACTTGTCTGCTCTGAGGCCTGGGGTCTGGGGTTTATATGGGTATAGGATAGGGGGCGTGGTGGGCTGATAGGCAACTTTCGGACGCGAAAACAGAAATGCCTGTTTTCATTAGGGCTGTAGGTTTCCAGGCTTGAGGATGGGGCCTTTGCCGCTTCTACCCAGTATTTCTGTCTCCTGTCTGTATCATTAACATACCCATCTCTTTCTCAACAAACCATATCCTGTTCTTTCCACCAAATCATCTCTTACCTTCTAGATTTTCTAAGTAGGAGTCTGAGTTTGTGCCCCAAACTGCAGGGATACATGTTACTTTTTTAGTGTGCCCATCAGACCCTCTTGCCTCAGACACAAGGTAAATAAGTAGAAGGGGTCCTCCTCCCAATATCTTCATTCAGTACCTCTCTATCAAAACACAAATTCTCTCTGCAGTCACCAATTCTGGATCCTTCTATACCCTCCAGGTGAGGCGCTGAAGTGTCAAGAACTGGTTTTTGTCTACCTCTAAAACTTTTGTGTCATGGTCTAGCATGAGTTATATTAGTGCTTCAGCCAAACCTTCCTTTTTTGAACATGCCTGATAGCGTATGTGTAAAAAGAAAAACAAGGTGGAAATTTTGAATTTTACCTGAAGTGAATTTAAAATGTACAATTATAATTCTTATTCCTTAAAAATATTTTGTCATTTTTAGAAACATCGTACTTTTTATGGACAGTCTTCTATCAGTGATCTAATATATATATATATATTTTATTATTTAGGTGATACAGAGAAACGCTTTGCATGTTCTAGCAAAGGGTACCCTCAAGAGACTGAAATAATCAAGTTATTTCTTTTCTCAGGAAACTTGGTAAGGTCCGCTGATAGCATGTGTTATATAACCCTTCACATTCCTTTAAAGTCCACGTGTAAAACCAATAGCACTGTATTCCTTCCAAATACCCTCTACTACATTCAGACTTGGGGAGGAAAAAGTCTATATAAATAATAATTATTTCTGTCTTTGCTAGTGTATGTCTACTTGGAGCAGGTAAAATACTTCACTACTTCACTTAGCCATAGAGCATCCTGTGTGTTTTGGCTTTTATTCTTTCTTTTTTAAAATGATGCCTCCTCCCTCCGCTTTTTAGTGGAGTTGATTTGTCCTTTTGAAGTCTGACAGATGTAGCCTATTAGAGAAGGAAAGCTACCTCACATGACCTTGAAAATCTGTCTTGCCTTTGTATAACAAGTACCACATTGAAGTTGTCATTTTGGGTAAGGAATGATGTGATCCTTTGATTCGAATAATGGGAGACTTTTTAAAAACACACATAACAGAGTAAAATAAAGCATGCTATCAAGATCATGCAGCAAATACTAACAAAAATATACGTTAATAAAAAGTGCACAGATTGTCTAAAAATCTATGATAAATATAATAAAAACAAAGAAAAAGACTCCATGAGAACAAATGCATTTATTCCTAAGCCTGCTTTGACTTAGGCCACAATTTCCTCCTGATGTGCTTAAATATGTATTTAAGCTTTATATATACAACTATTGAGAAGTGTATGCTCTCTGAGCCAAAAACGCATTTCTGATTTGTTGTTATATGTTATGGAAAAAGAATGGGCTTTGGAAGAAGACGGACTTACAGAGCTGGGGTCCAGTCTTGGTTCTGCCATTTATGGTCTGTGTGTCCTGGGGCAGGTTACCTAAACTCTCTGACCCTCAGTTCTTCTTCTAAAAAGGGAATTATAGCCTACTTTTTGGATGTAGTTCTAGCAGCAGTAGTTTTAGAAGTGATAGCTAACACTTATAAAGTGTTTATGTGTATCAGGCATTTTTAAAAAATGTTTAATGTTCATTATGACATTTAATCTACACATTTAATCTTATTTGAGGAAAGTACTATTGTTTCTTTTTTTTGCTAATAACCCTGTTAAAAATTGTACTGCCTTCCCAAACTCCTGCACTGTCAACCTCCCTTCCCTGCTTCGTTCTTATAATGTATTCTATATTCATTCCATTTTTTCTATCTTTTCCTTCATTCTCTACCAATCCATCCACCAATCTCTCCATCCAGTTTGTCTCCCTGCCAATCTCCATTACAATGTTAATTCCACAGGGGCAGAGGCTTCTGTCTGTTTTATTCACATCTGCATTCCCAGCACCATTCATAGGAAGCGCTCAATAGATATTTTTGGAATGAATGTATTTCCCCATTTTTTAGTTTAGGGAAACTAAAACTCAGATAAGGAACTTGCGCAAAGCGATCTTAAGTACTAGGAGAACTAATTGAAATAAAGTTCTTGGTATTTGTCTCTTGTTAGTTTTCAGTAAAATTCACCATTTCTGATCGCTACATTTTCATATACCTTCTCAAAACTAGGAAATATCCAATAAAGATGCCGTAAAATGAGGTTTGCTTTATACAGTTGCTTTTTTTATTTAGACACAAAATAACAATTTTAATAAAATTAGAATTTCTATTTGTGATAATATATTGCTTTGAGTCTATGTTTACTATATGTAATAATAATGACCATTTCTATGATAGAAAAGATTATTATAAAGATGAAACCTTTATGATGCCAGCATAATAGGTTACTGAGTTCTGAAAGTATAATTTTATAAATAGATTTTTTTTTCTAACTAGAAAAACTGAAATTACTAATCACTTTTAGATCAACTAACTTGTGTCTCTGCAGCAAGTGGTTATTAGTTGTTGTTGTTGTTTTTTTTTTCTTGCTCTTTCCTAAAGAAAATCCAGTGTTTCTTCCAAACTGAAAATGAAATTGCATCACAAGGAATGCTAAGTGTGTTCACATCAGGAGGACTGGCTCCCAGCTTGGGAATCATTAATAGTACATATAATGGCATCTTCCACTTTAATTTAACGTTGGTAATTACATTTTATCTTATTCTGTTATATGTTATTAACAAGAAGCATACTCTTCCTTATAAGATGTATTTTTTAAAAATAGGTAACTGAGTAATATTACATCTATGTATGTTTTAAGCCCAATGATAGTGTTACATTTTTTGCTTTAAACAGTCATATATTTTTAAATAAATTAAAGAAGAAGAAATACTTATTTGTACCCTTTACCTACATATTTATTATTTATACTGTTCTTCATTCTTTCCTGTAGATATAAGTTGCCATCTGATGTCAATTTCTTTTAGCATTTCTTACAGTGCAGAACTGCTGGCAAATAATTCTCTGGGTTTTTTTCCTCCTAAAAATGTCTTTATTTCACCTCTTTTTTGGCAACAACTTTATTAAGATATAATTCCATACAATTCACTCATTTAAAGTGTGCACTTAAATGGTTTTTAGTATATTCATAGAGTTGTGCAACCATCACTACTAATTCCAGAATACTTTAGTCACTCCAAAAGTGATGAAAGTGAGAGTCTATAACTATTAGCAGTCACTCCCAATCCCCCCTCCACTCCCCAGCCCTAGACAACCACTAATCTTTCTGTTTCGATAGATTTTCTAACTCTGAACATTTTATGTAAATGAAACATATATATGTAGTGTTCATGACTGGCTTCTTTCAGTTAGCATATGTTTCAGTTAGCATAATATGGTCAAATAATATCACATTGTATAAGTACCACATTTTGTTTATCCATTTATCAGTTGATGAACTTTTGGGCTGTTCCCACTTTTTGGCTCTTACGAATAATGCTGCTGTGAACATTTGTGTGAAAATTTTTGTGTGGAAATATGTTTTCATTTTTCTTAGCTACATGGCCAGGGATGGAATTATTGGATCATATGATAACTCCATGTTTGACATTTTGAGGAAATGCCAGACTGTTTTCTAAAGTGGTTGTACTGTTTTACATTCTTACCAGCAGCTTGTTAGAATTCCAATTTCTTTTCTTTCTTTCTTTTTTGTTTAGAGACAGGGTCTTGCTGTGTTGCCCAGGCTGGATTTGAACTCCTGGGCTAAAGTGCCCAGAAGTTCTGCCTCAACCTCCTGAGTAGCCAGGACTACAAGTGCATACCACCACACCTGGGTTAGAGTTCCCATTTCTCCACATCCTCACCAATGCTTGTTTTTATTTGTCTTTTTAAAAATAACCATCCTAGTAGGTATAAAGTGCTATCTCATTATAATTTTGATTTTAATCTCCCTAATGACTAATGATGTTGAGTATCTTTTCATGTACTTATTAGGCCCTTGAATATGTTCTTTGGGGAAATATCGATTCAAATTTTTTGCTGAGTTTTAGTTGGGGTATTTGTCTTGTTTGATTTGTAAAAGTTCTGTATAAATTCTAGATACAAGTCTCTTATCAGACATATGATTTGCAAATATTTTCTCTCATTCTATGCATTGTCTTTTCACTTTCTTGATAGTGTCCTTTGATACACAAAAGTTTCTCTTAATGAAGTCCGCTGTATCTTTTTTTTCTCTTGTTGCTCATGCTTTTGGTGTCATGTGTAGAAAACCATTGCCTGACTCAAGGTTATGAAATTTTACCCCACATGTTTTCTTCTAGGAGGTTGATAATTTACCTTTTACATTTAGATCTTGGATCCATTTTGAGTTCATTTTTGTATTTGATGTGAGATAGGGGTCCTTACTCATTCTTTGGCATGTGGATATCCAGCTCTCCTAGCATGACTTGTAGAAAAGACTATTCTTCTTCTATTGAATTGTTTTGGCACTTTTGTTGAAAATAAGTTGACCATAAATGGGACAGTTTATTTCTAGATTCCCAATTTTATTGCATTGATCCACATGTCTATCTTTATGCTAGTATCATATTGTTTTGATATTTTTGCTTTGTACTACAGTTTGAAATCAGGAAGCATCAATCTTCTAACTTTGTTCTCCTTTTTCAAGATTATTTTTGCTAGTCTGAGTTACCATATGAATTTTAGGATAAGCTTGCCAATTTCTACAAAATAGCTATCTGGGATTCTGATAAGGACTGTACTGAATCCTTAGATATATTTGGGTAGTATTGCCCTTTTACTAATATTAAGTCTTCCAATCTATGAACATGGATGTCTCTCCATTTATTTAGATCTTTAATTTCTTTCAACAATGTTTTATGTTTTCAGAGTATAAGTTTTATACTTCTTCTGTTAAATTTATTTCTAATATTTTATTCTTTTTTACGTTGTAAAGGGAATTGCTGTCTTAATCTCATTTTCAGATTGTTCACTGCAAGTACATAGAAATATAATAATTGATTTTTATATGTTGATCTAGTATCCTGCAGCCTTGCTAAACTTGTCTGTAAGATCTAATAGTTTTTTAGCAGTCAACTGAAATTTTGAAGCATTGTTTTGTCAAATATAAAATTTCTGGTTGACTTCACTTTCTTTCAGCATTTTGAAAATTTTATTCTAATGTCATCTGACACCTTTACTTCTGAATGAGAAGTCAGCTGTTAATTTTATGATTGTCTCCTGTATGTAATATGTTATTTTTCTCTGGATGCTTTTAAGATTTTTCTCTTTGGATTTACCCAAGTAAGGTTCCCTGAACTTCTTGAATTGTAAGTTTAGCAAATTTGGAATGTTTCCAGCCATTATTTCTTCAAAAAAGAATTGTACCACAGGTCTCTAAGATCTTACCTGTGGCTTTGGCAGCTGAAATTGCTACTCAATTCTTTTAGCTTGCACTGCTAGTTTTTACAAACTGGTCTTCTGGGGGTGTCCTTTGCATGTTTATTGCCCAAGAATTTGGTCACAGTTTATATTTAAATCTCAGAGATTACCGTTCTTGCAGTTTCCTTATTCCTGGAATTTTCCTCTTAATATTCCCAAATGCTCTGTCAACTCCAAGCTCTGTCTCTGACATGTCATGCCAGTAAATACTTCAACGTTGTGCTACCTAAGCTTGGCTGTATAGAGTTCCACTATGTGGCTATATTATACACAACTGATGAATATTTTCATTATTTCCAATGTTCAGCCATTACAATGATGCAAAATTATTCTTGAACACATTTTATTTCATACATATGTGAGCATAATATAGGAAAAATTCTGAACAGTGAAATTTCTAGGTAAAAGGTATATGCATTGGATGTTTTTGTTTAATTCTCTTTTAAAAAGATAGTGTAGAATGTGACGTGTTGTTATTAATGTTGTAAAACATTGTTTTCTGATGTCTTCTTTATTCAAGTTCAGTGATCGGATTTTCTGGTTGGTTGATATTCCTAGAGAAAACATCACACAAAACACAGGTAAGAGTGATCTGAATTAATTCTTTTACCCCTGGGTCTGGATTTATCAAATAAAAAGAACAAAAAGAATTTATCATCTTAAAAATGATTTGTTGTCTCATGTAAATCTCCCATGTGGCATTTGGGACATACTTACTAAAAATTATCTGTGGTTTATCTGAATTTTAAATTTAACTGGGATACTGTATTTTATCTGACAGTCCTATTATAGGTAGATCGTTTTGACATATACAACATTTATATTATCCTTTATTTAAAATAAACTCATTTCTTATAACTTGGAAATTGTAGTATTAATATGGGTACTAATTTATTTTACTGAAGATGAATCATTAATTTTAATATGTTATAAGCTGTACATATGATGTATTATTTTATTATGGAATCTACTATTAAGTATTTTGTGGCAGTGTAGCATCATATGCTACTGTATACACCTAGATGAAAAGAGGAGAAAAGTCGAATTCCAGGAACTGTGAATATTGATCTAGTGAACTGACCTAGTAGATCTCTAGGCATGAGACACATTCCCAGAGGTTAAAAATGGTGGAAGGTTTGTTGTTTTAATATGATAGGTACATTAAACAAAACCAACTTGACTCCACTTAAGGAAAAAGAAGAAATTTATTTTAGTCATAGAACCCAAAGACAAAAATGTGCCATCTTATAGGAAGGAATTAGAAATAAGAAATGGAAAACCATCGAGAACTGAGGGAATACTTTCACCCTGTTTGTCTTATCTGTATTTTCTATAAATTTACATTTATTTTTCTTTTTTGTAGACAGGCTTTCTAAAGTTGCCTCATTACAGTTGAATTTTATGTATCTTTCTTATGGGTCAGCCCAATTCCAAATTCCCAGGACAGTATCTGAAGTTGACTCATTGTTGATCCAGCATCCACCTGTGTACCAAGCAAATATGGATTGGGAGAGTGGGATGGGGGAACCATACAGGCCAACCCCTTCTGCTATTGGAGTAAAGGACATTCCAAACTGTGTCCTATAGAATGAAGGCAAGGCAAGGTGAGGGTAAGTTAGAGATGATGGAAAAGATTCTATACATAAAAAAGTGTCAGAGAAAAAGGTCTGCAATAGATGTTCCAGTGCCATAACATCTGGCATATCTTTACCCTTTATTCAACTTTTTTTCAAATTAATTTTCTTATTAGAGCTATGTGTGATTTTTAAAGGAATTTATCTTGAAAATTGTACTCTTATTTTTGATGTAGCCTAACTCTTATTAATATAATGATAGAATGTTATTCCAGAAGCTTAGCACAATATTGACATTCATTTGACCATTGAAGAAGTGAAGATCACATGTTATTTTTACTTCTACTCTTTATTTACAAATTTTAATTTTAGAAAAGCATTGATTCTAAAGTCACCCAGACAGGAACAAAGATGATATGAGAACTTAAGGATTTTAGAAAAAGACCAAATTAGCTCTTCCTCTCTTGACACAACTCCCTGGACTGAGTAAAAAGAAATATCGTTGTGCTAGTACTGTAATAGGAGGGGCTGGTTTATGTAGATAGTAATATGCTAAAAATCAGAGAAAAAATGTTCAGAGGTAAGGAGATCATATTCATTTACTTTTTCCTCTTTAATCATACCTTATTTACTGCTATGGCATGAATTTGAGTATTATGAGTATATGTAAAATCTTGGGAATATATTTGAGTGTATGTAAAATCTTGGAAAAGTAGGTTAGGCAACATCAACAACAAAGGTAGTAAAATAGTCATTGTAGTGGCAGTAGAAATAGCAGGCAGCATTTATTGAATTCTTGTTATATGTCAGCACTGCTCTAAACGCTTTATCTATGTTAGTTCATTTATTCCTATGTGGTAGATACTATTAATATCTTCATTTTCAGATGATTTAACTGAGGCCTATGGAGTTGTATGGAAATTTAGAGATAACTAGGTGGTGAAAGCAGCTTGAAGTGTGAACTACAAACAGTTGTTGAAAGTAAACAGCACCTCCTTGATTTACACTACATGATTTGCTCCTTTTCTTTTCATTTTAAAATAAGGTATAATTTGCATTCTAGGAAACATATCCTTTTTGGTGTCCAAAGCATATCCTTTTGGTTCTATGGGTTTTGATAAATGTTTACAACTGCGTAATCACTGCAGTGAAGACATAGACAGTTGCCTTAGGCAATAAAATCACTCCACCCATAATCAACCCCTCTCCGTCTCCCAGGCCCTGGCAACCACTGTTCTGTTCTCTGTTCCTGTTGTTTTGTCTATACCAGGGGCATATAAATGGAATCATAAACTATACAGCCTTTGAATCTGGCTTCTTTCACTTAGCTAATTCATTGGAGATTTGTCTATGTTATAGTTTCTCTAGTGTTCTCATTGGATAGTATTTTTTGGTGTGGATAATTTTGTTGAAGGGCATTTGGGTTTTTCCAGTTTTTGACAATTATGAATAAAGCTACTGCAAACAATCTCATACAGTTTTTTGTGTGAACATACATTTTTGTTGCATTTAGCTAATACCAAGTAGTAGGATTACTGTGTTATATGGTAAGTGTAAGCTTAACTTTATAAGAAAAACTGTCAAACGATTTCCCAGAGTGGCTTTATCATTTTGCGTTCTGACCACCAGGTGATCTGCATACATCCCAGAATGTAGTGTATGTGTGTGTGTGTGTACGCTTGTACATATGTATGCATATATGTATGTGTAGACATATTTTTAAAATTTTTAGCCATTCTAAAAAAAAGTGTAGTGGCATTTAATTGTGTGTTTTGTTTGTTTGTTTGTTTGGGGTTTTTTGAGACAAAATCTCGCTCTGTCACCCAGGCTGAAGTGCAGTGGCGCAATCTCGGCTCACTGCAGCCTCCGCCTCCTGGATTCAAGTGATTCTCCTGCCTCAGCCTCCTGAATAGCCAGGATTATAGATACGAACCACTAGGCCTGGCTACTTTTTTGTATTTTTAGTAGAAACAGGTTTTCGCCATGTTGACCAGGCTGGTCTCAGGTGATCCACCAACCTCGGCCTCCCAAAGTGCTGGGATTACAGGCATGAGCCACCGTGCCCGGTCTAATTGTGGTTTTCATTTGCATTTTTCTAACAACGGACATTGAGCATCTTTTTTTTGTGCTTATTTGCCATTTGGTTTACTATCTGTTCAAATGTTTTACAAGTTTATTATATATTCTGGATACGGGTGTTATTAGATATGTTTTGCAGATATTTTCTCCCCGTCTGGGGCTTGTCTTTTCATCTCTTAAGAGTATCTCTTGAAGATCAGAATTTTCAATTTTGCTGAAGGCTAATTTATCAGCTTTTTATGTTATGGATGGTACTTTTGACATCACAGCTAAGAAATCTTTGCCTAACCTAAGTTCACAAAGATATTCTCCTATATTTTCTTCTAGAAGTTTACACTTCTAGCTTTTGCATTTAGGTCTATGATTTATTTTGAGTTAATCTTTATAAGTTATATGGGCCAATGTTAATTTTTTGGAATTTGGATACTCAATTATTCCAGTGCCATTGTTGTAAAAACTTTTTATCTCCATTGAATTGCTATTTCTGGACTGTATCCTTTCACCAATACCACACTGTCTTGATTATTTTAGCTTCATAATAGGTCTTATAAGTAATGTTAGTCCTTCAATGTTGATCTTCTTTTTCAAAATTGTTTTGGTTATTATAGTTCTTTTGCCTTTCTATGTAAATTTTAGAATCAACTTGTTTACTTCTACAAAAATACTGCAGTGATTTTTAATTTTGTATTGCATTGAATCTATAGATCAGTTTAGGGAGAGTCAGTATCTTTTTTTTTTTTTTTTTTTTTTTTTTTTGAGATGGAGTCTCGCTCTTATTGCCCAGGCTGGAGGGCAGTGGCATGATCTTGGCTCACCACAACCTCCATCTCCCAAGTTCAAGCGATTCTCCTGCCTCAGCCTCCCCAGTAGCTGGGATTACAGGCACCTGCCACCATGCCCGGCTAATTTTTTTTGTAGTTTTTATAGAGATGGGGTTTCGCCGTGTTGGCCAGGCTGGTCTTGAACTCCTAACCTCAGGTGATCCACCCACCTTGGCCTCCCAAAGTGCTGGGATTACAGGCATGAACCACCTTGCCTGGCTGGGAGAGTCAATATCTTAATAGTAACGAGTCTTCCAAGCCATGGAGACACTGTATCTCTCCATTTGTTTACATCTTTTTAAAAATTTATTTCCCAGCACTTTGGGAGGCCGAGACGGGCAGATCACAAGGTCAGGAGATCGAGACCATCCTGGTGAACACGGTGAAACCCCGTCTCTACTAAAAATACATAAAAAACTAGCCGGGCGAGGTGGCGGGCGCCTGTAGTCCCAGCTATTCGCGAGGCTGAGGCAGGAGAATGGCGTAAACCCGGGAGGCGGAGCTTGCAGTGAGCTGAGATCCGGCCACTGCACTCCAGCCTGGGCGACAGAGTGAGACTCCGTCTCAAAAAAAAAAAAAAAAAAAAAAAAAAATTTTATTTCATCCAGGTTTTGTGGCTTTCAGCTTAGAGACCTTGCACATTAAAAAAAAAAAGTATACCAAAATTATTCTTTCAGGGATCATCTCTATAGTTTGTTACTTTGTTACTAGAGAAGCTTCTGTGAATGTGTAGAGCACTGGAAACTACAAGGCGAAGGCTCAGCATTCTCTCCTAAGCGTGAAGCTGGCGCCTGGTGTTGGTTGGCTGCAACTGCCATTTGCCATTGATGATCATTCTTCTCTTCTTGTGGTAGAGGAAGAGGGAGAGAATGCAGTTTGAGTGGTTTCTATTTTTTTGTTTTTTGTTTTTTAAGTTATACCTTAGTAGTTCGTGGTTTTGGGCCAGGCGCGGTGGCTCAGGCCTGTAATCCCAGCACTTTGGGAGGCCGAGGCGGGCAGCTCACCTGAGGTCAGGGGTTCGAAACCAGCCTGACCTACATGGTGAAACCCTGCCTCTACTAAAAATACAAAAATTAGCCTGGCACAGTGCAGGGCACCTGTAATCCCAGCTACTCGAGAGACTGAGGCAGGACAATTGCTTGAACCCAGGAGGTAGAGGTTGCAGTGAGTCGAGATCGCACCATTGCACTCCAGCCTAGGTGACAGAGAGACACTCCGTCTCAAAAAAAAAAGTAGTTAATGGTTTCAGTGTTATTGTAAGTGGTACTTTTTACTATGTTGATTTCCAGTTGTTCATTGTTCGTATGTAGAAAAATGATTGAGTTCTGTTTATTGATCTTGTATACTGCAATCTTGTTAAATTCACTTATTGGTTCTAATAGCTTTTAATATATTCTTTGGGATTTTCTACATGGATAATCACTCATTTAGGAATGGAGATTATTTTATTTCTTCTCTTCCAATATGTATTCATTTTGTTTCTTTTTCTTTTCTTTTCTTTTTTTTTTTTTTTTTTTTTTTTTTTTTTTTTTTTTGGCCTTATTGTACTGGTAGGACCTCTAGTATGATTCCGGTATGAAAGGAATAGTAAGAGAGGACATCCTTGCCTTGTTTCCAGTTTTAGGGAAAAAACATTTGTGTTTTACATAGGCGCCCTTCATCAGGTTGAAGAAATTTCTTTCATTACAAGTTTGCTGAGTTTTTATTATTGGTGTCAAATCTTGTTAAATTATTTTTTGCATCTATTGAGATGATTATAAGGATTTTCTTATAATTGTCTGTTGATATGATAAATTACATTGATTCATTTTTGAATTTTGAACCAGTCTCAGAATCCTAGGACAAACAACACTCGGTCATGATGTATTATCTTATTTATATATTCCTGGATTCATTTGGCTAGTAGGTTTCCTAGGTTATCAGTCTGGAGATTTATTTTCTTTTCTTGTAATGTTTTTATCTCATTTTGGTATTTGAGTAAGGTTGTCATTACAAAATGAGTTTGGATGAGTTCCCTGCTTTTCTATATTCTGGACGAGTTTTTGTAGAATTGGTGTCACCTTTTCATTAATTGTTTGGTGGGATTAACCAGTGAAGATACCTGGACTTGGAGTTTTCTTTGTGGAAGGATTTTAAATACACATTCATTATCCCTTAATAGATTTAGGAATATTCAAGTTTTCTGTTTCTCCTTAAGTGAGCTTTGGCAGTTTGTGTCTTTCAAAGAAAGTGTCCATTTCATCTAAGTTGTTGAATCTATGGACACAGAGTTGTTTGTGATATTCCCTTCTTATCCTTAGAATTTATCTATAGTGTCTGTAGTGGTGTTCCCTATTTTATCTCTAACATGAGTTATTTGTATTTTTTAAATTATTAGTCTTGCAGAGATTCATCAGTTTTTATGTTTCAAAGAGACATCTTTTGATTTCATTATTTCATTAATTGTGTATATTTTTTTCTGTTCCTAAGTTCATCAATTGCCATTCTTTATCTTATCTTTCTACTTGCACTGGACTTAATTTGCTGCTGCTGCTTCTTTTTTTTTTTCCTAGTTCGTTAGGAATCTCTAGATCAGCGATCAGCAAACTACTGACCCCTGATCCTACCTACTGCCTATTTTTGTAAATAAAATTTTATTGGAGCACAATCATGCTCATTTATTTATGTGTCTTCTGTGGCTGCTTTTATGCTACAGTGGTATAGTTGAAGTGGTATAACAGATATCATATAACATATAAGGCCCCAAATATTTACTATCTGACCCTTTACAAACTCTTTACTATCTTCCAAAGCCTGCTTCATATATAGCAGATCTTTGAATAACCTCATTTCATTCAACATCATTTCATTATAATATTCATAAGGAAAGAAAGTCAATTCCTGGCCAGGACCACTGTCTGTGTGGAGTGCTCATATTCTCCCCATATCTGCGTAGGTTTTCTCTGAGTACTCTAGTTTCCTAGCACAGCCAAAGATGTGCATGTTGGGTTGATTGGTGTGTCTAAATTGTCCCCGTATGACTGAGCTTGAGTGTGTGTGTAAGTGCACCTTGTGATGAAATGGCATTCAGTCTAGGGTTGGTTCCTGCCTTGTTCCTGAGCTGCTGGAGTAGGCTCCCGTGATTCTGAACTGAAATAAGCAGGCTAGAAAATGGATGAATGAATGAATAATTGCAAATTATTATAAAGTAAAAATTTATAAAGTATACGATAATCATACAAACAAATGCATGACAGTAAATGATGCAATACAAAAGCCCACAGTTAGCCTGCCATGTTTGTGATTGTTTTTTAACTGCATGTGGTAGAGGATGCTCCTTACAGTTTCCCTTTGCAAACATTTATTCCTTGATTTAATCCACCACCACTATGACCACCATTACTTACGGATTCACCAAAAATTGGGTAAATAATTATCTTACTTGTTTTTATTAATCTTTTTAAAATCTATGCATAGCTCACATTTGTTTTAGTGTTTAATATTAGAAGAATTTGGGGTCTTTATTTAGAAGTTTGGTGATGTTTTTGTGACCAGGCATATGCCGTAAAAACTTAACTCTTGTTTATATCAATTTGCCTGTGGTGAAACTGGTTCTATTATACATTGTTTTGCCTAAAGTCCTAGTTTCCAAGAACATATTGATGATGTTAAGTGAGAACTTGCTGTAATTAATTTGAGATTTCTTTTTTCTAATGCAAGTATTTTACTGCTATATATTTCTCTCTAAGCATTGCTTTATCTGCATCCAATAAATTGTGATGTTGTATTTTCATTTTCTTTCAATTAAAAATATTTTCTGATTCCCCACAGCACTTCCTCTTTGATATATGGTTTTTTAGAAGTGTGTTGTAAAATGTTCAAATATTGGGGAATTTTTCAGATGTCTTTATGTTATTGATTTTTCTAGCTTATTCCATTATGTTTAGAGGGCGTATTTCATGTGATAGCAATTTAATTTATTAAAATGTGTTTTATGGCTTATTTAGTAAATGTCCCATGTACTCTTGACATAACTTTTGATTTATGTATTTTGAAGCTCTGTTGTTAAGCATGTCTACACTAAGGGTTGTCATGCCTTTATCATATGTATTGTCCTTCTTTATTCCTAATATTGCATTGGTCTGAACTCTCCTTCATCAGATATTAATATGGCTGCTACAACTTTCTTTTGATTAGTGTCATATTTCTTCATCCTTTCACCTTTTTTTCAAGATAACTTTTGGAACACTTTCATCAACAGAATGGAAGTACACAAATGAATCTTAAAACCAGCTGGGTGCAGTGGCTCACACCTATAATCCCAACACTTTGGGAGGCCAAGGCCGGCAGATCACTTGAGGTCAGCAGTTCGAGGTTAGCCTGGCCAACATGGTGAAAACCTGTCTCTACTAAAAATACAAAAATTAGCTGGGTGTGGTGGCACATGCCTGTAATCCCAGCTACTTGGGAGGCTGAGGCAGGAGGGTCACTTGAACCCGGGAAGTGGTGGTTGCAGTGAGCTGAGATGGCACCACTGCACTCCAGCCTGGGAGACAGAGACTCTGTCTCAAAAAATAAATAAAATAAATAAAACCAGTGCATCGATGAGTAAGATCTAACACAAAAGTACCCATACCTCA
This sequence comes from Macaca thibetana thibetana, assembly GCF_024542745.1. Taxonomy (NCBI): domain Eukaryota; kingdom Metazoa; phylum Chordata; class Mammalia; order Primates; family Cercopithecidae; genus Macaca; species Macaca thibetana. Next base: position 15,912,282 of record NC_065584.1, read on the forward strand.
TGACGAAAATATAATCAGATGGAGGAAGACAAAAGTCTAAGAGAATGGAGGAGATATGCATATGAGGAAGGAAGGACTCTGGGACTGAATTATCAGATGGACTCAGCAGATGTCTTTAAGTTTCACATACCCTGAGCCCCTAATCAGTGGTTTGAGACAAGCATTATATTTGGTCACAGTGGGTATATGCTATGTCCAGAATGGGAAGAAAGTTCAGAATCCTGTGGAGACTGTAGACACTTAACTCTATAATAATGAGGTGGAGGGTATGAGGATGCTAGAGCTCTAGGGAAGCTCTTTCTTTGTGTCATTAACCACACTGCAGCAAGATACGGTAAAAAATTATTCAAGTTACTAGTTTAATGGAAGAGTCAGAGTGGCTACAGAAAAGGCTCCATGAAAACATCCAACTGGCATGGAGGAAATAAACATTCAGCCACTAGAGTAGTTATGGTGCCACGCTCAAGAGTTGGTAGACGAAAGGTGTTCTCTCTGATTGACTTATAAAAGACAATCTTTCTTCACATAGAGGACTAGAAGGTTCTATCAGTACTGACCTTTTCCTGTTTAGTCTTATATCTTGAGGCATCTCTGGGTTTACTGCTAGGATCATATCAATCATCAGCTTCAGGTGTAGTTTTGTAATGGTGCCAAGTAGAGTTCTTAAAAACTGGACATCTCTCAAATGATTCACTTAAAACAGCCTTTAAATAAGTGACAGCATCAATACCCATTTATTCCATCACATAGTATTAGATCTCCTTAAAAATATATAGCACGCAGATGAAAAAAATGGTGACTTTTGACTGAATCCAGCCAAAGGGACAACTCTTATAGGCTATAGCTATGTCTATTAGAATTTGAATACATATAGTTTTAAAAAGATGCATTTTCAAAGTGAGTCACCACCACCTCGGTCACTTATCTTAATGAATAAATCTTTTCTTTTAACCCAAATGACAAGGGTTTTAACAGCCAAATATCTCTATTTTCTGTCTTCATGGAGTGCTACTGTTGTTCTCACTGAGTTCGTGAATTGCATGTATAACAGATGTATAGGCATATAAACTACTTGAATAGGTTTGTCTGGAGCTTTGGCACTGACCTCTTCAACTTCCACCTCTGGAGCTACCAGCTAATACTATTCACACAGTCACTTGGCTGTTTCATATACATTGTTCACTACATCAGCCACATTACAGGTGAGATCACTATTTCTTCTGTGTTTAGAATGAGCAGGGATAGTGTCACCATCAAACAGAAGTGCGTGCTAGTTAATAAGCATGTGGGAAGAAATGGAGTTGGGATAAAACCATTCTGGAAGATACTGGCAATACTACTAATAAAAGACTCAAACAAATAATTTTTCTTGTATTCAATCACTCCATGTACCACTATAGAAACCACATTTTTCTGACTTTCATCGGTACTTATTGAAAGTACTTATCTAAGACCTGTGGATCTTCAGATCTTCAGGGCTCTTATTTTTAAATTCTTTTTTTTTTTTTTTTTTGAGATGAAATCTCGCTTTGTCGCCCAGGCTGGAGTGCAGTGACTCACTTGGCTCACTGCAAGCTCCACCTCCTGGGTTCATGCCATTCTCCTGCCTCAGCCTCCTGAGTAGCTGGGACTACAGGTGCCCGCCACCATGCCCGGTTAATTTTTTTTTTTTTTTTTTTTTTTTTTGTATTTTTAGTAGAGACGGTATTTCACCATGCTAGCCGGGATGGTCTCAATCTCCTGACCTCATGCTCTGCCCACCTCAGCCTCCCAAAGTGCTGGGATTACAGGCATGAGCCACCGTGCCTGGCCCTTATTTTTATATTCTAAAACTTCAAGAAAGTTCTGCATATACCAACTTTGAACCAATCCCACTGAAGGCCTGTTAAACCACTTACCCAGCAGAAAATTGGCTTCATTCACTGTGTTAGCTGGTAGCACAGGAATCTCCCTTTGTAAAATCATATATGATGTTCTCTCAAGCCATTATCTCTCCCAAAGTCCAGGAACTTCTTGATGGAGAGTGATGACAGCAAGAGGCACAGATAGCAATTGATGTACTTGGGCACTGGCTGCTTTAGTAGCCACCAGTGTAGCCATAGCCTTGCCATGACAGTGCACAGACCTGCTTAGATGCCTGGGTGGACACGGGGGTCTATGCAGCCAGACCATTTGGACTAGGCGTGTTCTTCATGAGTGAACCCCTGTTTCAGTTTCAACCTCAGCCTTGGCCCATTGGTACAGCCACTTCAGCAGCTCCCAGGCTAAAGCTACTGCTCTTGGCTTCCCCAGGCCCTATCCATTCTTTTACTTTTAACTTATTTATGCTTTTACATTTAAAATAAGTTTGTTATAAATAACATATAGTTTAATTTTGATTTTTACATCTAATCTGTCGAATCTATTCTTTTAGATGATATTTTAGACCACTTACATTTAATGTAATTGTTGATACAGCTAGTTATATTAAAATCTGCCACCTTGCATGTTGTTTCTATTTGTTCAATCTCCTCTGTTTTGCTTTTCTCCTCTTTTTCTGTCTTCATTCATATTCATTCTTTTCTATGATTCCATTTTATATCCACTATTGGCTTATTAGTTATACCTTAAAAGCTTTTTTTGTTGTTCACCTTAGGGTTTATATGATACATTTTAATTAATCATGGTCTGCATCACAAGAAGAGTCATAATTTGCTTTTTATCAAGCCCCTACAGCTCTAGAACAATTATGACCTAAATATTAGTATCTAGATTCATTGCTATGATGGTACGATCACTTCATAATTCTTTTTTCATTATTTTATGAGCAAAATGTTTATAGGGAAAGCATATGAAATTTGACATATAAATGCCAACAAAATAGTTGGAAAAGGAAAGGCTATCATTGTTGGTAATGTTCACGTATCCTTAAATTTCACCAACACGACATATGAAAAAATAGTTGATTATTTGCCTTTTGTTTTCAAACAGATGTTGCAGCTGTAGAAGAATGGTTGGTAAGGATCACTTTACATCATGGACTAAATATTTATGCTACTGAAGGAACTCTATTGGATCGTATTCGAGGTAAATGCCAACAGACAGAAGTAAAATGGAATTCATATATTGTTTCAACAAACTTTGACGTCTGCTATATGCCAGATTCTGAGGTCCTAGAGATTAAAAAAAGAAAAAAAAGAGAGAGTCATGACCCTTGAGGCACTCACAATCTGATAGGACAAAGAATTAAATACATGTGGGTAAATTATTAACAGAGATCTGCAAAGAGTGCTATAGAAATATGGAAATACAGGCTGGGCAGGGTGGCTCACGCCTGTAATCTCAGCACTTTGGGAGGCCAAGGTGGGCAGATCACTTGAGGCCAGGAGTTTGAGACCAGCCTGGCCACCATGGTGAAACTCCATCTCTACTAAAAAAAAAAAAAAAAAAAAAAAAAAAAAAAACAAAAGTTAACCAGGTGTAATGATGCACACCTGTAGTCCTAGCTACTTGGGAGACTGAGGCAGGAGAATCGCTTGAACCCAGGAGGCAGAGGTTGCAGTGAGCCAAGATTGCACCAGTGTATTCCAGCCTGGGCAACAGAGTGAGACTGTGTCTCAAAAAAAAAAAAAAAAAGGAAATACATATTTTATTGTGGCCATATTGAGGGTCATTATAAACAATGGCATATAAAGTTGATTATATTTACTTATTCCAAAAAAGTATGTAGTTTTAAGTAGCTTCCAAAATTTAAAAAAAAAAAAAAAAAAAAAAAACAGTGTTACTAATTGTCCAATAGTAATTCCAATACTGTCTTTGGGACTCTGATAGTTTGGTATCCTATGCTACTTTTTAAGTACTGAAATATCAACATAAAATTGTTATATCAATTTTTAAAAGATCTGAAATCTGAATCATTTACAAATTGAGATGCACCTAAAATATTACATACTGTATTAAAATGCTAACTTACATTTGTTTAGAATGTACTGAGGTATAATTGCAACAAAAAGCTTCACAAATTGGTAGATCTTTGAAACCGCCAGGTGCAGAGATGAGATTGATCTGTTTGAAGAACTGAAAGGAGATTAGTGTTGCTGAAGCATAGTAAATGACAGAGTGGTGGATCATGAGTTTGGAGAAGCTGGCAGGGATCTTGGTAAAAAGTGTGGACTTTATTGTAATTATGATTTAGAGCCATTGGGATATTTTAAGCAGAGAAGTAATAAATTCTGATTTATCTTTTATAATGAAAAGATCATTTTGGCTGCTGTGTAGAGAATAACTCTTGAGGAAGGATAGCAAGAATGGAATAAAGGAAATTGGTAGCAGTTGTTGCAGTAGTCCCCCTTGAGAAGGTCTGGAGTAGATGGACAGTAGCATTAGCAGTGGAGGTGGTGAGCAGAGCCTTCAGAATACATTTTGAAAGTAGAGCTGCTATGGCTTCTTGGTGGACCAAGGTGGGGGAAAACAGAAGTAACAAGGATGATGCCTGGATTTCTTACTCAAACATTCAAGTAGAGGATGTTATCATTCACCAAAATGCTGAAGACAGGAGGAGCAGACACTGGGAAATAGGAATCAAGAGTTAAAGCTAGAGTTAGAAATCTTTATTCACTCCTGAACTCAAAAGAGAGTGTAAAACCTTGTCTCTATTTCTTTATATCCAATCCACACCCCAAACCACTCATTTATTTCCATCTCCTCGACGCTACTCAAACTGCTGCTAATCATAGTCACCAGTGACCTTCATATAGGTCACTTTTCTGTCCCCTTTTTAGCTTCTTAGTAGCTGTCAAAACTTTTAATCACTTCTTTGTTCTTAAAATGCTTAAGATTTTACTACCTGACTTCAGGAGCTTGTATATAAGTAGGGGGGCATTGTCAGCTCAGTGATGTCCAGTGGTAGGCTGAAATCTCCCTGACCTGGGTGTGAATGGTCTGCAAACACATACTACACCCTTTGCCCCACATTTCTTTAAATTCTGGAATGACTTCCTGGTGAATTAGTGTAGTTAGAGATTGTGTCTTTTTCCCTTCTTGGCTGTCCCTGTGCTGCACTATGTCTACCCTGATGAAAAGTTAGCTTCTTGCTTTGCACAAAGTGAAAAAAATATCACACAAAGTCTTTGGGTTTGTAGCAGATTTTGTTGAAAGGTGGGGAGACAGAAGAGAATGTAAATAGCTAAATAACTGGTTATTAGTTATCTCTGCTCTTAAAAGTGCTTTGACTATTTTTGAAATTCACATAGCAGTAGTCTTTCAAATTGCCCTGGCTTACTTTTTGTACTCTTTTTTGTTTCTCATTTTTTTCCAAAAGAAAAAAAAACCCTCCCTTTTGTTAATGCATGAAAATTCGACTTTAGATCCAATCCTTTGCATATCCAAAAGTAATATTTTAAGTTTTAAAATTTGTGAAGCCTTGTCTGATGATGTTCTTTCAAAAGGCTCATTGTCTACCCTGGTCTGGTGAGGAAGAGTGTACCCTGATTCTTCTACTTACAGTGAGTGCAGAGTCCTATTGGAGCACCTGGGAGGAGAGCCTCACTCATTCTAGGGCATCATGGAAGGCTTCCCAAAGAGGGAGACATTCACATCGAGGACTGAAAAATAGGGTTGTGAGAAAAACAGATATTTAAAGCCCCATGAACTAGAGCCTCTAGTGGGAGGGCAGTTCTGGCAAGAAGTAAAGCTGAGGAACCAAGAGGACGTTAGATTCTGGAAGGCCTGGTTTGCCACGTGAAAGACCTTATTTGCCACTAGTGCTACTATTCTGCCTGTGCTGCATTGGAGATGCCTCACCTCTGATTGCTTTTTCTTCTGCATCTCATTTGCAACTTCTATCTTGCAGAAATCCTTCTAAGTCTCTTGGCCCCTAATGATAACTGTCCCTGTTCACCACTGCTACTCTGGATTTATTCTCATTTTCATCTACCTACTGTTGTTTCAATGAGACTGGGAAGAGAACAGAAAGTAAATGAGTGGGCTCCTGAAGCAGAAGTTATAAATGTATTCTGTGATTCTGCAATTCCATTTATACAGATAGATCCTGTGGCAAATAGTATTTTTCAGCTATCTTCCAGAAATCCCTCTAAGTCTCTTGGCTACTAATGATAACTGTCCCTGTTCTCCCCTGCTACTCTGGATTTATTCTCATTTTTATGTATCTACTGCTATTTCAGTGGGATTGGGAAGAGAACAAAAAGGAAATGAGTGGGCTCAGAAGTTATAAATGTGTGTATTCTGTGATCCAGCAATTTCATTTCTAGGGACAGATCCTGTGGCAAATGGTATTTTTCAAATGTGGCCAAAGCAATCTCTCCCATTCCATATGCTGCAATGTAACCTTGCCAGCCCTCCATCAAGGGGAATTAGACTTTACTCATTATATCCTGGAAAATAGTCACTGACTGATTTTTAACCAATGCAGAGTGAGGTAATACACCTTTTCTGAACTATAGAATGGTTTCTTTACATAGTTCTTTTAAAACCTTTAAAGGAAAGTAGCAATGTTCCATTTTCAAGGGTGCTCCCACCATTTAAACACCCAAATTTGATTTCTGCAGAACCGATTCTTCAGTGGGCTCTTGGGGTTGAGATTCCAGCAAGTGAGATGGGTAAAATATATCCACATGTGGTAGATCTCAAAGTGACAAAATGCCCCTGTGCCAATGACGTGGGATTACTAGGCTTCGTTATGGATGCACTACTTGATGGTAGGTTTACAGCTTCATTAAATGTTGATGTTGGCATTTGTATTTTATAACAGTAATGTTTAACTGGCAGCAGAAATAAATGCATAGACATAGGGAAGGAAAATTGTTTCCTAAAAATATCTAAAAATTTATTCTTCAATACTGTGTGTTGTCTGCTTGCAAGTGTGATATACTAAGTATGTTTTCTTGCTGTGACTTTTTGTCATGTTAATTGTGACTTTAGTGTGTCTCCTAATTTCCTTTATGCCATGCCCTCCATTAATATGTTACTTTCTCCCAGAGATTATCTGCTATTCCTGCCATGTATAAATAGGTATTGTTGTTCCTGAAATACCACATTACTTTGTTTATGTTTGCATTTTTTTCATTACTACTGTAATATCTGAGAGCATCTATATAGGGAAAGAAATAACTGTTTCTCTCTATATTCATTTCATAACACTCTACTACCAAATGTATAGATTTTCCACACCAGGTGATTCTCCAGTTCTCTGTGGATGACCGAGTAGGTGCCCTATGGTTTAATTCAATTCCGGCACTAGCTATCTGGAGTTAGCACAGACCCTCCTCCCTAACCAACAACAGATTAAGGGCTCAGTTCCCCAAGACTGTCCCCCAATTCAAATGCCAGTCACAAGTCCTAGGCTGTAGTTCCAATCAACTAATTATAATTTGGGGAGGTCCCACAACCCCTTCCTTGAGTTCAATAATTTGCTAGCACAACCCATAGAACTCAGGGGAACATTTATTTAGGTTTGCCAGTTTATTATAAAGGACAAAACAAAGGATACAGTAAACAGTTGGGCAAGGTCCAAAAGATTTCCAAGTAAAGGAGCTTCTGTCCCCGTGGAGTTGTGACACGCCACACCCCTGTTATGTAGATGTGTTTTAGCATTCCAAAACCTGCACTGTAAGGATTTTTATGGAGGCTTTATCACATAGACATGATCAATTATTTATTCAATCTCCAGCCCCTCCCCACTTCCTGGGAGATACACTGAGGGGCTGAAGGCTCCAAGCTTCTAATCATGGCTTGCTTTTTCTGGCAACCACCCCACATCTTAAAGCTATCTGGGGGTCTGTCAAGAGTTGCTTCATTAGAACAAAAGACAATCACATCACCCAGGAAATTCCAAGGAGTTTAGGGGTTCTGTATCAGGAACTGGGGCCGGAGACCAAATATTTGAACAAAGGATGTTCCTAGCACTCCATCATGCAGGAAATTGTGGGGGTTTAGGAGTTCTCTATCAGGAGCTAAGGAAAACCAAATATATATTTCTCATTATATCACAATATTATAATGTCATTACACATTTCAACTACTAATAGTATTATTCTAATTATTGTTCCTAGCTAATTGATGACCTCCTAGACCCCAAATTCAGTGAATATAAAGAAAAATAAATATATATAAAAATTAAACAATAAGAAACAAAATGTTATTACTTGTAGATAATATGTATACCTACATAAAAATCCAAAAAGATCTATAGAAAAACTCAGAACAAATATGGGCATGCTGGAAGGTTGTGAGATAGAATAACAATGTATAAAAATCACTCCACCAAGGACTAATTAAAGATTGCAATTTTAAAAATCCTATTAAGGTAAGAAATCCCAAAAAGTACCCAGGAATAAAAAAAGGAGTTGCAAGGCCTATTGTGTAGAAACTATAAAACTAATGAAGGTCAATAAAAAAGACCAAAATAAATAAGAGATTTCATGTTTATAAGCAGGAACTTCTGGTATTATAAAGATTTATTTTATAAATAAATTTACTACAAATAAAATTTATTACAAATTTATCAATCAATTCAATATGATTCCAAGAAAAATTATAACAATGTTTTTGGTTTGTGTGTGTGTGTGTGTATGTGTGTAAAAATTGGCAAGCCAAACACAAAATTCATATGGGAGAATGATGCACCATGAATAGCAAACATAATTTTAGAGAAAATAAAAAGAACAAAAATTTGTCCTAGCATGACTTATTATAAAGTAACAGATTAAAACAGTATGCATCAGTATAGGGATAGACAAATAATCTTGCCCAAATCTCTTTGACTTCCTAATGGCTTACAGTCTGCTTCTGCTGAATTCCTTTAGTTTTACTAGGTTGGTGCAAAAGTAATTGAGGTTTTTGCAATTACTTTTAATGGCAACAACCATGATTACTTTTGCACTAACCTAATAAATGTGTCTTTTTCCACTCTCTGCTGTCATATGCTACACTATGTCAATCCAGATAGAAACTTGGCTCCTTTTCTTATCTTGTTCTGTGAATAGGAGGTCCTAGCCAGGACCTCCTCCTCCTCCTCTTTATCCAAACACCAATACCTACCTTACTTCCGTGAGCCACAGGAGAGGGGTCATTCTCAACTCCTCATGCTTGATTCTGCCTTACAAATGAAAGTCATGGGAGAGAAGCAGCAGTCTTAATTCCTTGGGATCACACTCATGAGGCCACCTCAACCACTCAAGAAAACAAACAACTTCAGCAACAGGTTCTTTAGGTGAAACCACCTTTTCCCCAACTGGTCACCACTGTGCTGAAGCAAAAAAGGAAGTTCTCACAGTATCAAGCTGTGACTGCCTAAACCAGCAATCCTTTTTTTCTTTTTCTTTTTCTTTTTTTTTTTTTTTTTTGAGACAGGGTCTCTCTCTGTTGCCCAGGCTGGAATGCAGAGGCACAATCACGGCTCACTACAGCCTCAACCTCCTAGGCTCAAGCAATCCTCCCACCTCAGCCTCCCACGTAGCTAGGATTACAGGTGCACACCACCACACCCAACTAGCAATTCCTTTGTGAGGCCTTGTTTGTCCTCCTGGCCTTCATACCACATGGAGTTAATGGTGGGAACAGCTATGCAGTAGCCCCATGTACTCCAGTTTGGACTTATTACCCCCTTTCCTCCTCTAGGATATTCTTCAGATATAAACGTCAGGTCTCCCATCAGTTACCAGAAACATAAACCTCCCTAGATCGTTTCTGGTTATCCTATCCCACATACTATTCTGATCATCCTCTAATTTGATTCAAACTTTTATCCCTCTCTATCCACCCAAATCCTTTCATTAGAATTTGTGGCCTGTCATTAACAAACTCCCCCATATCACTCACTTTTTTTCTGAATGGTCCCTTAACTTTCTTTCCATAGAGTGCCTGGTCATCCCCAGATGACATTCTTTCCCCTCAGCCCTCCCACATATCACATATCTCAAAACCCAGGTGGGGGTTGTTGTCTTTGCTCCTTAGGATTACTGCTTAATCATTACTCCCTTCATCTTGTTTGAAACATGGAACTTTTTTGAACTCAGACTTTACCTCCCTCTAACTCTTCTTGGTTGCCAGCATTTGGTGACCTCCTCACCACTCACAGTCATTCATTTACAAGTTTAATCTCTGGGTCCCTGCCTTCCTCTCCACTTGACTTTCATCACTATTTTTGGTGACTTCACCATCCATATGGATGATCCACACAGTAAAAAGTACCCAGCTTCAAGGCTTCTTTTCGTACAATGATCTTTCCCCTATCTTACTCCTACGGTAGTATTCTTCTTAAAATTTTTTATTTAATAATTTTAACTTTTATTTTAGATTCGAGGGGAAGTACATCACCCTGATACCAAAACCTGGCAAAGACACAACAAAAAAAGAAAACTAGAAGCCAATATTTTGATGAACATAGACAGAAAAATTCTTGACAAAATAGTAGCAAATAGAATCCAGCAGCATATTACTATGCAGCTGTAAAAAAAGAGTGAGTTCATGTCTTTTGCAGGGACATGGATAAAGCTGGAAACCATCATTCTCAGCAGACTAACACAGGAACAGAAAACCAAACACCACTAGTTCTCACTCATAAGTGGGAGTTGAACAATGAGAACCTATGGGCATAGTGAGGGGAGCATCACACATCAGGGCCTGTCGGGGGATGGGGGCAAGAGGAGGGATAGCATTAGGAGAAATATCTAATGTAGATGATGGGTTGATAGGTGCAGCAAACCACCATGGCACATATACACCTATGTAACAAACCTGCACGTTCTGCACATGTATACCAGGACTTAAAGTATAATAAAATAAATAAATAAATATTATTAAAATAAATAAATAAATAAAATTTTAAAAATAAAAATAAAAAATAAAAAGTTAATTCAAAGCTGGGCACAGTGACTCAAACCTGTAATCCCAGCACTTTGGGGAGGCTGAGGTGGGCAAATCACCTGAGGTCAGGAGTTTGAGACCAGCCTGGTCAACATGGTGAAATCCCATCTCTACTAAAATATAAAAATTAGTAAGGCGTGGTAGCAAGTGCCTGCAATCCCAACTACTTGGGAGGCTGAGGCAGGAGAACCTCTTGAACCCGGGAGGTGGAGGGTGCAGTGAGCTGAGACCGCGCCATTGCACTCCAGCCTGGGTGACGAGCAAAACTCCATCTAAAAAAAAAAAAAAAAAAAAAAAAAGTTAATTCATCACAATCAAGTAGGCTTCATTCCTGGGATGCAAAATTGGTTCAACATATGCAAATCAAGAAATGTTATTCTTTTTGCTTAGGAATACTTTAGCTATTTGCCCTCTTTTTTGGTTTTGTATGAATTTTAGGATTTTTTTTCTAATTCTGTGAAAAATAGTGTTGGTATTTTGATGGGAATTGCATTGAATCTATAGATTGTTTTGGGCAGTATGGATGTGGGGGAAAGGGAATGCTTATACACTGCTGGTGGGAATGTAAATTAGTACAACCTCTATGAAAAACAGTGTGGAGATTCCTTAAAGAACTACAGGTAGATCTACCATTTGATCCAGCAATCCCACCACTGGGTAGCTACCCAAAGGAAAAGTCATTATATGAAAAAGACACTTGCACACATATGTTTATAGCAGCACAATTCATAATTGCAAAGATGTGGAACAAACCAAAGTGTCCATCAACTAATAAATAGATAAAGAAAGTGTGGTATACATACACCATAGAATACTACTAAGCCATAAAAGGGAATGAAACAATGTCTTTTGAAGCAACTTAGATGGTGCTGGAGGCCATTATTCTAAGTGAAGCAACACAGGAGTAGAAAACCAAAAACCATATGTTCTCACTTATAAGTGGGAGCTAAGCTATGAGCAAGCAAAGGCATACAGAGTGATATAACGGACTTTGGAGACCCAGAATGGGGAGGTTGGGAGGGAGGTAGGGATAAAAAACCACACATTAGGTACAATGTACACTACTTGGGTGATGGTTGCACTAAAATCTCAGAATTCACAGCTACATAATTCATCCATGTAACAAAAAACTACTTGTACCCAAAAAGCTATTGACATTTTTAAAATAACATAAAAATGTGATTTACCATATAAATAGAACTAAAAACAAAAGCTATATAATGATCTCAATAGATGTGGAGAAAACCTTTGATAAAACCTAACATCCTTTCATGTTAAAAACTCTCAACCAACAAGACATTGAAGGAACAGACCTCAAAATAATAGGAGACATCTATGACAAACACACAGACAACATTATACTGAATGGGCCAAAGCTGGAAGCATTCCCCTTGAGAACCAGAACAAGACAAGGATGCTCATTCTCACCTCTTCTATTCAACACAGTACTGGAAGTCCTAGCCAGAGCAATCAGGCAACAGGAAGAAATAAAATGCATCCAAATAGGAGAGGAAGGCATCCAATAGAAGAAGTCAAACTCTCTCTCTTTGCTGACAGTATGATTTTATACCTAGAAACCCCTAAAGACTACCAAAAAGCTCCTAGAACTGGTAAACAATTTCAGTAAAGTTTCAAGATACAAAAATCAATGTAGAAAAATCAGTAGCATTCCTATACACCAATAGCATTCAAGCTGAGAGCCAAATCAAGAGCACAATCCCATTTACAATACCCCACTCCCACACACACACCTCCCTAGGAATACATCTAACCAAGGAGGTGAAAGATCTCTACAAGGAGGAGTAAAAAACACTACTGAAAGAAATCATAGATGATACACACAAATGGAAAAACAGTTCATGCTCATGGATTGGAAGAATCATTATCATCAAAATGGCCATACTACCCAAGCAGTCTACAGATTCAATGCTATTCCTATCAAGCTACCAATGTTATTTTTCACAGAATTAGAAAAAACTATTCTAAAATTCATACGGAACAAAAAAGAGCCCAAATAACCACAGCAATCCTAAGCAAAAAGAACAAAGCCTGAGGTATCACATTACCCAACTTCAAACTATACTGCAAGGCTGCAGTAACCAAAACAGCATGGTACTGGTACAAAACTAGACACAGAGCAATGGAACAGAATAGAGGATCCAGAAATAAAGCCACACCCCTACTACCATCTGATCTTCAACAAAGTTAACAAAAATAAGCATTGGGGAAAAGACCCTATTCAATAAATGGTGCTGAGTTGGCTGGCTAGCCATATGCAAAAGAAAAATGAAACTGTATCCTTGCCTTTCTCCATATACAAAAGTTAACTCAAGATGGAGTAAAGATTTAAATGATTATGCTCCTCACCTTGTCATCTCTAATGTCAGTGTCCCTGAAATCTGTAGTACCTGCATCTTACACTCTGTCCACTGCCTCTTATTCTTTCAGTCTGTTCTAGTACTCACACTTCAACATTTCTTTGATCTCATTGAGATCTTAATCCATTGTCACTACCACTTTTTTTCACTACCCAACATCCTTATTTTCCTCTGTTCTCACCATAATTCTCAGAGTCCATCTTTTTAAATACTTTTGTAACCCCCTTGCCCTTCTTTTTCTTCCTTGCCTGCCCAACCCCAACTCTAAAACCACCTCTGCTCCTGTCCTGGAAGAGCAGAATATTGCTGGGGAAAAACTGCATGCTAGTCTCATTTTGACATTTCACTGACCAGTCTCACTCTAAATTCATGATCATGAATCTTAAGTGGGCACTCAGCACTGCCTATAGAGCCTACTGCCTATAAATCCTATCACTCTTCCCTCGTATATTTATTTTCCCACTCTGCAAAATAAATTTATCACACTTCTTTCCACTCCTCAAATACTCTTCCCCTCTTACTCTTGGCTGTTCATTTATATAATACTTAAGAGAAAATAAAGATTGATTATAGAAACCACATTGTTGCAACTGGAAATGTGCCATCATACCAGCATTTGTATGCTTTCCCTTTTCTGCCTCTTGCACTGTAAGAAATGTCTCTACTGCAATCAAAGGCTACCCCTCAGCGCTTGTGTTCTGGATTCCATTCCTTGCAGTCATCTGAACAACCTTGCTCTTGCATCTGTTGTGCAATTCTCATTTTTCTCTCCAACATCATCACACTCTTCCTCCTCACTGGATTGTCTCCATTAGGATAGAGACATACCCTAATATCCCCCATCTTAATTAAACAAAGCCTTCATTTATCTCGCTTTACTTCCATCTCCACTTCTCTGTTCCCCTTCAAAAAAAAATATTTAAGGCCAGAATTTAGTGTAGATGATACTGTTTTTCCACCTCCCGTTTTATCTTCTTTCCACTACAAATCAGACTCTGGTTTCCATCACTCTTCTAAAACATTTCTTCTCAAGGCCACTCACAATTTCCATATTGCCAATTCCAACAGCCAGTCTTTTATGCCCATTCTACTTTCCTTTCCAGCAGCATTTAACACAGTCGACCAGTCTCTGCTCAAAACACTTTCTTCTTTTAGCTTTTTTGATAATACTTTCAAGTTCTTTATCTTTTCTCATTGGTCACTCTTTAGTTTTCTAGGAGGGCTCCTTTTTGGTGTGACCCCTAAATGCTGATGAACCTAGGGCTTTGTTTTTGGCTCTCCTTCCTTAAGTTACCACATTCTCCCTCTGGAAGACTTGCCAGTCTGATGGTAGTAATATCATCTTCAGGCTGATGATTCCCAAATCTGTATTGCTGCTGCTGACCACCCCTTTGAAACAAAACTACTCCTCTCTTCAGTTGTCTATTATGCATTTCTTCTTGATGGCTAATGAGCATCTCAAATACAGCAAGTCTAATCCAGAACTCTTGATTCATCTCCCTCGAAAAATCTGTTTCTCTCCAGTATTTCTCATCCCAATTAGTATTAAATTGGTCAGAATTGAAATCTAGGACACATTCTTGACTGCTCTTACCCTCACAACATTCCCCGACTGTGCTGTCTCCAGGGTCCATCCCCAATGTGACCACTTCACTTCTCTGCTAAAATCTTAGGTCAAGTCAACATTTTTTTTTTATTAGACTAATTAACAGCCTTTTAAGTGATCTCTCTATTTCCATTCTTGTGCCAATACAAACCAGCCTCCAAACACCTACCAGAATGATGTTCTCAAGTATAAACCAGATCACATCACTTCCCTGCTTCCAACACTCCTGTGGCTTCCCTTTGCCATTAGAATAAAAGCTAAACTTTTCACAACGGTCTGCATCAGCTTCTGGAAGCCCTGGGATAGTTTGTCACAGAGAGTAGCCTGTAACTTAATTTTAGTCTGTAAATATTAACCAGCATAAAGTGTTTATTTTATTATTTCTGCATTAAATAGTCATTTTTTGCAAGAATCTGGTCATGTGATAGCATGCTGGACATCTATAATTATTCCCACTTAAAATATTCCACCATTAGGCTGGGTGGTGGCTCACACCTGTAATTTCGGCACTTTGGGAGGCTGAGGCGGTCAGACCACTTGAGGTCAGGAGTTCGAGACCAGCCTAGCCAACATGGAGAAACCCTGTCTCTACCAAAACTACTAAAATTTGACCAGACATGGTGGTGCACACCTGTAATCCCAGCTACTCAGGAGGATGAGGCATGAGAATCGCTTGAACCTGGGAGGCAGAGGTTGCAGTGAGTGGAGATTGCACCACTGCACTCCAGCCTAGGTGGTGGAGTGAGACTCTGTCAAATTAAAAAAAAAATTCCACCATTATCTGTAAAACTAGACTTAACTCTCAGAAAGGCAAAGTTTATCTTTAGTTTTCCTCTTCCTGGAAAAAGTATACAATAATAAATAACACTTCCTTCTACAGCTTTCCTTAAACAGAAAAGAGCTAGCAGTTAAAACTCACACTTCACAATATGACTCGTTCTACAAATGTCCTCTTTTGGAAATAAAGTATATGCGTTAGATTGCCAAGGGTCCTTAGCCTCCCCTCCTCCCCAGCCCAGTAGTTATGTCCTTTGACAAAACTTCAGATCAGCACCTCACATTTAAAACACAAAAGACTCCAGACATTCCTACCTAAGACCAAGAAAAGATGGGGTCGGGGAACAAAGTACTTTTAGGATTTGTGATGTGTTCAATCTTCTTCATTTACAAGGTTTTAATGAAACTTTAGCAAAAGTTTTTTCTATTTTTAAAATCACAAATAAAAAAGTAAATCATAGTTTTTCCTCTCTTGGAGTTTACATTTTAATTTTCTTCTTTGGAGTTTTAAAAAATTATTATTAACTAAAATTGTATTCCTGAAATAGGAGCATCTTTATGCTTAGAAGGGTACTGTTAGGGAGGAAAAATTTTCCTCTGTTCTCTTATGCTTAGTGAATAGGGCTCTATAAATTAAATCAACAAATAACAGATTTTTTTTTTTTTTTTTTTTGAGATAGGGTCTCTCTTTGTCTCCCAGCCTGGAGTCGCATGATCATAGTTCACTACAGCCTTGACCTCCCAAGCTCAAGCGATCCTCTCACTTCAGCCTTCTGAGTAGCTGGGACTACAGGCATGCACTACCAGGCTAATTTTGCATTTTTTGTAGAGACAGGGTTATACCATGTTGCCCAGGCTGGTCTCAAACTACTGGGCTCAAGTGATCCTCCTGCCTTGGCCTCTCCAAGTGCTGAGATTATAGGTGTGAGCCACCATGCCCAGCCCAAATAACAGATTAACAGGATAAAAGGCACAAAATTTTTTTTTTATTATTTATGTGCATGGCAGTCCACAAAAAAGAAATGAAGCTCAAGTGGTTAAATCAGGAAATTATGTACCATTTTCACAAAGGAAGTGGATTTAGGAATCAAGGAACAATTAGCTGTAAGGAAGTTGTGACTAGAAAATATATAGGGGAACTAATGGCAGATAAGGGCTCCCTATCTCCAGTGATAAAAATGCTCTTTTTTTTTTTTTTTTCTGGTACAAGGGGCAATTTATGCTTGCTTTTAAGCAGATAAAGGGAGGGTAGAGACTGCGTTTATTGATTCTCAATTGCCTTCAGGTAAAAAAAAAATCCTTGAACCAAAGTGGCATATTTTGGTGTGGCATATTCTGATGCCCTTCTATGTAAAAAAAGATACAGTACAATTTGGAAGATACTTTAAGAGAATGAACCAATACCTTAAGAGGATTGATTTTAAGGGCATATTATTCCCAGCAGTAATCATTCTAGGAGTCAATCAGATGGTTGGCTAATATTATGTGATGTAACTTTAAGTTACTTCATCTTTCCAACGCTTGGGGAAGTGAGAGTCAAAGTGCTGAGAGGGAGTTGAGGCAAGAGAGGACAACAAGATGGAAGATGGAACTGACTCTGGGCTCTTGCCCCTGAAAGCCTAACACCATACAATTGAGTGACTCACCTTGTAAAGTTGCCTGGCTTTAATTTTCCTTTTCTTTCATGGCAGGTGTTTACGTAGGCGTAACCTTTTGTGGATTCTGGCATTATTCTGATACCACATGGTTTAACATGACAGAGGCTATGTATTCCCTACTTGAAGGAGGTAACTCCTCTAACATTGCCTTCATCTTGAGCATTTTACTTATATCAATATTTGATTAATATCTATAAATTGTCTTTGCTTCACTAAGGAGCTCACTTTTTTCTTAATTTTTAATCTATGGTATGATTTCTTGGTTTAGAACATGAAGACCTTTCATTGGTGGATATGGTTTTAACAAATCATTTTTTAGTCGTCCTCACCTCTTTGGGCCTTTTTATAAGTGAAGATCTTCGTTATCCACCACACCGCCTTTTATCGGTATGTAAACTGCTTTGTAACTAGTAGCTAACCTTAAATATCTTCTGTGACACAAAAAGAAATATTTAATACTTGAGTTATGTGTGGTGTATCTTAAAATTGAAATGCTTCTTTCTTTCGAAAAACAAAGGCATAATACAGCAACTTTTTCCTTTGCCTCGTGGTGTTGAATATGTAATTTGGAAATGGTGCTAGTTTTATTGCTGTATGAATTTATAGTAAGTTTTAAATATATACATGTAGAAAAGATCTGTCTACCTACCTATTGATTGATCCATTTATTTATAGCTATGTATGTTACCCAAATGCTTTAAGGTAATTTATAAAGCCACATATAGTATTACAAAGTAACATAAGTGAAAAGTAAGTATTGGGATTGAGCAAAGGGAAATACACATTTAGGTGAAGATTGTTAATATGCATATATCATAAAATTCTTAAACATGTTAACAAATACCTCTCAAAAATTACCACAACAGAGATGAGACCAGCAATAAAGACTTGGGATCTGCAGGAGAAAAGATAGAGGGAAGTAAAGAAGGGGAAATGGTATTGATTGAGAGGCAGATATTTTTTATACGTGGTAATTATTATCTTTCTTCAGGTATAAGAATATTCACATATACTTGAACCTTCTTCACCATCTCTAAGAAAGTACCATTTGTTGCTCAGATGACTAGTGGATCTGGGTGTTTTTTTTTTTTTTACATGCTTATTATATAATTGCTAAAACAGAGAGCTGAAACCAGGAATGCTACAATGGCTTAAATTCAAAGTGCAGAGAAGTAGACAGGGATTGTATATTATAAGTCCTGATCTCCAGACTACTCTGGGCTGGGCAGAAGAAACAGAGTGGCAAAGGAGAAAATAATAGGTTGAGGGTGTGCCTTCCTAAACCCAAGTGGGCAGCAGACTTGCATATGCCAGCACACTTCCTTTTTTTTTTTTTTTTTTTTTTTGAGACTGAATCTCGCTCTGTCGCCAGGCTGGAGTACAGTGGCGTGATCTCAGCTCCCTGCAATCTCCTCCTCCTGGGTTCAAACAATTCTCCTGCCTCAGCCTCCCGAGTAGCTGGGATTACAGGCATGCGCCACCACACCCAGTTAATTTTTGTATTTTTAGGAGAGATGGAGTTTCACCATGTTGGCCAGGCTGGTCCCGAACTCCTGACCTCGTGATCCACCTGCCTCAGCCTCCCAAAGTGCTAGAATTACAGGTGTGAGCCAACGCACCCGGCCCACCTGCATACTTCTTAATTCTTCCATTTAAATCATTAAAAGGCATGGTTTTCTTCTGGAATCACACTAAGGTATAAGTAAATTAATAAAATAATGAAATAAGGCAAAGACTGATGGGGAAATTCCCAGGATATTGTATAAACTATATCAGAGTCTGCTTTTAATGTTTGGCTATCCTAACTGCTAGGATAGAAAAAACATATAATTTTGGTATAATTTTTTTCAAGGAATGTATATGGTTTATTTCCTTTGGTATAATTTAAATTGCTATGTTTTGTTAGGCCTTCTGATATGCAAGCAAATATTAACGTTTTTTCTTTTCTTCTAGTTTTCCAGAGCAGACTTTTGTGGTTTTGAAAGGGTAAGAAGCTTTACATTTCCCAGGGCTGGTTAGAAGATATGTGTTTACTTGGTGACTTGAGATGAGATGCAAGTCAATAATTCACAATATATGTTATTCCAGTTACTATATTATTTATAGTTTAAACAAAATATATAATTAAATATATATGAATTTATAGCATATATTATTTTTATATATATTTGTAGCAATCATTAAGCAGTGCTCGCCTCCTCTGCTTCAAAGGAAGAAGTGCTCCTCCCTGTTTCAGAGGCCACCCTCACCTCGTCTCCTATGCTATGTCCAGGCTAGCTGTGGTTGTTCAGTTCAGATTCTGCACAAGGGCACTTGATTGAAGACAGTAGGTGCTGGGGTCTGGCTAACATTTTACTCCCCAATCCATCTACCCAGGCGTAAGTCTATCCTACTTGGAGAGAGGAGTATCTTTTCTAACTTACACAAAAATGTCACATAATCTGGTCACTGGTCTGCTTCTGGCCTTTTGGGGGATTTTGTTCCATCAGTTATCTCCTCTGTATGTTAAAAAGTCAAGTTTTGTGATTAATGGACTAGGTCATTCCCATCAGAATATAAGCATGCTTCGGTTGGAAAACCACAAATGAAATCATGAGTGTTCCTAGCCATTTGCCATATGCCCTCCCTATTCTGTCCTCATAGAGTGAGCAGATGGCTATGAACCAGGAAGTTGGCCCTCACCAGGCACTGAATCTGCCTGCACTTTATCTTGTATTGTGCAGGCTCCAGTCTGTGTGCACATGTGCATGTGCACATACACCCACATTCACACTGTCTGTGAGAAAGGAGCATTTATTTCTCAGGAAGCACATAGAACTGACTAATTGTCATACTAATCAGAGGACAAGCAAAGCAGAGAACTAAGAGAGCCAGATGGGCAAAAATGATTTGTATTATAAAGAACAGAGGAAAATAACTGTCAAAATAGAATTCCATACCTAGCTAAACTAAATAACTCAAGAATGAGAGTGAAAAGAAAATGTTCACACCTAAAGACATTGGGAGGGTTTACCATCCAGAAATCCCCATGAAGGAGTAGGATGCCAGAAGCAATGAGGAAAACTAGAATGTAAGTTCTAAGACCTAGGAGAGCAGGAGCCCTGTCTATGCTGTTCGCTACTAGATCCCAGTGTCTAGAATGGCACCTGACACAAGGTATGTACTTAGTAAATATGTGTTCAAATAATGGAATTGGTATAAAAAGTAAGTTATGGCCAGGTGCGGTAGCCCACGCCTGTAATCCCAGCACCTTGGGAGGCTGAGGCAGGTAGATCACCTGAGGTCAGGAGTTATAGACTAGTCTGGCCAATATGACAAAATCCCATCTCTGCAGAAAATACAAAAATTAGACAGATGTGTTGGTTCACGCCTGTAATCCCAGCTACTCGGGAGGCTGAGGCATGAGAATTGCTTGAACCCAGAAGGCAGAGATTGCAGAGAGTCGAGATCATGCCACTGCACTCCAGTCTGGGTGACTGAGCTGGACTCTGTCTCAAAATAAAAATAAAAATTAAATAAATAAAAAATAAGTTATACATTTTGTGTTTAATAATTGGATGGAACCAAAACTCTAGACAATATAACAAGGAGAAATGGCAGTAGTTTTCAGTGGATAATAAAGCATTTAAGACCTTTGTAAGGAGAACCAATATGGGGAATAAGTTAAGAATTTGTTAGAAAAATATGTATATCAGCATATATGTTAAGAATTGAAGGATAATTACCAAAAAACTAAAATAAAACAAAAAGAATATAACCTAAAGCTTCCAAACCTCCAGAGGAAGGAAAACAACATTAAAGAACAATCCATCTATTCTACAAAAAGGAAGAAAGGAGAGGAGAGATAAAGGTTAAAGAATAGAAAAACTATGAGGTAAAACAGTAGAAATAAATGCAAATATCTCAGCAATTACAGTAAGTGGAAAGGAACATTATAGGAAACTGAAGAAAAGCTAATAAATATTTTTAAAAGTTACACCTAAAGAAGAATCACACAAAAAGTAAAATAAATGGACGGAGGAGACTGTGACCTTTAACTCTGTTTAGCTTTCATCTTCAGCCTACCTGCCCTGCTAAGTCAAAAGGCTGCTGGGGTCACTGGACAGCTGGGCTCACTGGAAGCCTGCTTTGAGGAATCTCACTGAGGAGATCTGGCATGCCGTTACCTCACTCATGGGTTACCTAAGAACAAAGTGCTTGGCAACACGGAGCGGGGAGTAGAGGACTGGAAGGTGAAGGATTCTGGAGGGAGTCTGACTGGCAGAGCTCCACGAACTCCTAGGGAAGGGTTCTCTCAGTTTTGGGAGTGTGGCTGAGGGTGAGGCTGGAGATAGGCCTACCTGGAGGGCTGCATTCTCCCTGTGCCTGAGGTAGGCAGGCTGAAGGAGACCTGGAAAGAAGGGAGCCCCTTCTGTTTCCAAGGTGGTGGCATGGCAGCCCAGAGGGCTACAGACCACTTTGCCATCTATTATTCCAGTTGTCAAAATTCGAGGTGCTCCACAAACCATACCTGAGCCCATACTTCAGGGCACACTTAAGTAGCCTGGCATTCTGCGAGCAAAGATCATTAGAATAAAACTAGAGTTGCTGGTGGATAAGGCAACAATTGAACAAGAATAACATTTTTAAATAAAATCATTTCACAAATACCCAATGAGCACCTACTCTGTGATTACCATCATTAGCACTGAGATATTAGCAAGAACACAGTCAATACCAATAAAGAGCTTCAAGCGCAGCATAAAAATACTTCCTGGGACTGAATACCAAAATTTCCATTAAAAATGGAATAAATTGAAGGATAGAATGACCACTGTTTAAATGCAGAGTAGTGGCATGGAAAATCAAGATGAAGAAACTTCTCAAACCATCTAAGGAACATCACTAGAAATCACGAGGGCAAAAGTGAGCCTTTGAGGAGAGATCCAGAAGCGCTAACAGGTGAGCAAAAGAGTTTTCAGACAAATTTAAAAAGGAACAGATATAAGACAGGCAATAATAACAAAAAAAGAAGAACATTAACTCAGATTAAGAAAGTTCCAAAGCTATATATTATAATCCACTAAATTCCAGGGAGCACTGAAAAAATGTAGGCATATCCAAGGAATATTCCTCAATTTTAAGGTTAAGGGGGAAATATTACAAGTATCCAAACAGAAAGAGCAAAAGCAAAATATACCTCACTGGTATTAGATTTTATTTATACAACAGTAGAAGCTTGAAGACCATGAAATCAACATCTACAGTCTATTTAACACAGAAGAACCAAAGTCCAGAATTTCTATTTCCAGCCAAGAGATTATTCACCTTTCAGATTAAGAAAGTATACGACCTGGTTATCCCAACTAAAGAAAATAAGAAAGAACTTTTAATAAAACAAATGAAAAAGAACAGACATTTCAATAAAGGGGAAGAAAACAAGGAGAGGACTAGTGATGAGAAATGCTTGACTGTTTCTCTCATTTTATCTCATATTTATTCGTGTGTTTTCTGTCTATCCATATAAATAAAAATGGAGTACTAGATAATGGTTTTTTTTTTTTTTTTTGAGACAGTCTCCCTCTGTTGCCCAAGCTGGAGTGCAGTGGCAATCTCGGCTCAGTGCAACCTCCACCTCCTGGGTTCAAGTGATTCTCCTGCCTCAGTCTCTTGAATAGCTGGGATTACAGGTGTGTGCTACCATGCCCAGCTAATTTTTGTATTTTCAGTAAAGATAGGGTTTCACCATGTTAGCCAGGCTGGTCTCAAACTCCTGACCTTGAGTGATCCACCTGCCTTGGCCTCCCAGAGTGCTGGGATTACAGGCATGAGTCACCTTGCCCAGCCTAGATAAGGATTTTTGAACAGAGACATCTTAGCCAATGTGAGCTGCTATAACACAATTACCATAGACTGGGTGGCTTATACACAACAGAAATTTATTTCTCACAGTTCTGGAGCCTGGACAGTAAGATAAAGGTGCAGGCAGATTCAGTGTCTGGTGAGGGCTGCCTTCCTGGTTCGTAGACAGCCATGTGTTCACTGTGTCCTCACATGGCAGGGGGCAAGAGACTCCCTGGGTTCTCTTTTATAAGAGCACTAATTCGATTCACTGAATCACCCCCACATCAAATAAGGGTACTAATTCCATTCACCTTATCACCTCCCAAAGGCCCCACCTCCCTCCCATAAAGCCTATAGCAAGAAAGGACATGTTGCAAGGGAAATGAGAATTTTCAACACCTAAAAATTATGATGTTCAAATAGGTAATACATTCACATAGTTAAAAACTAAAAAAGTTACAAAAAGATATAGACTGAAAAGTCTCTATCCCACCTCTCTGTATATTCACCCTGATTTTTCCTTGTCCCTTACAGGTAATCTTTTTTTATTTTATATCTTTTCAGTGTTTTCTAATGGAAATTCAAATAATTAGGAATATATATATACTTTTCTTCCTTTTATTATACTATAAATATATGTATTTATGCTGAATTATTTTCTTCACTTATCAATAATTATCATAGAAAAAAACCCGTATTAGTAAATGGAGAATAGCCTCTTTTTCTTTTCTTTTTTTGTTTCTTTTTTACAGCTACAAGTATTCCATTGTATGAACTAACCACAGTTTATTTAAATTATCATCCATTGCTGGATGCTTGGGTAATTTCCCAATATTTTGCTATTACAAATAATGCTGCCATGAATAATTTTGTACCTAGAAATTTTATGTGTCCAGACATGTAGATACAATACATCCTAGAACTTGACTGGAAGATCAAGGGATAACTGCTTATGCAATATTTTTTTAAAATCACGAATTGCCCTTCATGGAAGTTTTTACAATTAGCAAGGATATTATAATAAGTCCTATTAAACTAAAATATCTTAGTAAAACTCAGGGATGGTTGATAGTGATGAGGGAGAGGGGAAATACAGTGTTCCGAAGGTAGAGAGGTGCTGGGATTGGGGAGTGGAGGAAAGGGGAAAAGTGAAATTATTTTTTATTTATTTATTTTTTTTGAGACGGAGTCTCGCTCTGCCGCCCAGGCTGGAGTGCAGTGGTGCGATCTCGGCTCACTGCAAGCTCCGCCTCCCAGGTTCACGCCATTCTCTTGCCTCAGTCTCCTGAGTAGCTGGGACACAGGCACCTGCCGCCACGCCTGGCTAATTTTATTTTTTTTTTTAATTTTTTATTTTTTTTTTATTTTTAGTAGAGACAGGGTTTCACCGTGTTAGCCAGGATGGTCTCCATCTGCTGACCTCGTGATCCACCCGCCTCGGCCTCCCAAAGTGCTGCGATTACAGGCGTGAGCCACCGCGCCTGGCCAAGTGAAATTATTTTTAAGGGTATAAGGATCTATCTTTAAATAAGACCTCTTTTACTAATGATTGAAGCAAAGGTGTTCAGAATGAGATATATGTGGGTGTTTAGGCAGGTAATTGAACGAGTGAATACTTAATGATTTATTCATTCAGTAAATCTCATCCATTCAACAAATATTTGTTGAGCACTTCCTATATTCAATGCTTATTCAGACAAGGAGGATTCCATAGTGAACAAGACAAAGTCCCTACTTTCATGTAGCTTAACATTCTACTGAGGGGGTTAGACCATTAAAAAATACACAAACAAATACATAATGTGATTTTAGATAGTAATAAGTGCTTGTTGAAATTAAAGCAGAGTAAGAGAAAGAGTGAGGGGAAGATAATATTCTGTTTTAAATAGAGTGATTAAAGCAAGCCTTTTCAAAGAGATGAAATTTAAGCAGAAACTTGAGTGACTTGGAGTAATTATTTTGACAGAGCATTTCCAGGCAAAAGTAATAGGAAGTATAAGATCCCTAAATTGGGGGTTTGGCATGAGATAAAATCTGGTAGTTATCCACCAAAATCTGTTTAGTGGCAACAGCAAGGAATATGGATCACTTCTTTCAGGATAAAATTAAAATTCTTGTGACACACAAAATGCTTAATGCTTCAGCCTGAGCGTACCTGCCTCTACCTGCAGCCATCCTGCCCCTACCTGCAGCCATCTGCCTGGCCATGCTAACCCACTCACCTTCCTTGAATGCGCTAACATTTCTCACACCTCAACTCCTTTGCATAACATGTTTTGTCTTCTTAGCATGTACTCCTTCCTCCTATTTCACTTAGAGAATTTCAACTCATTCTTCAGAAATCCCTCCCTGACCACCAAGGTGCTCCTCCTGTGCACAGTCCAAGTTCTCAGCACAGATTCCTATCATTATCACCCTATTTTGTCTGTTGAGCCCCCAGACTAGCCTCACAAGATTTTAGGTTCCGGTCAAGGTCCATCTTATTTACTATTGTATCCTGATAAGTTACCACATGGCCTTGCACATAGGCAGTCTCGATGAATTTATTGAGTCAATGGGTGAATAAATGAAGACAGACTGGATTCAGATTTTGGACTAACTTACCAGCCATTTAACATAAAACTTTGAACAAGTTGTATAACTCTCTGGACCTCAATTTTGTCATTTTAAAATGAGTCTAACAATATCTACCTCTTAGAAATGAGGTGATCAAATAACATTACATATGAAAAATTTCAGCACCGTACATGGCACAATGTAGATACTTAAAAAAATTCATTGGGAGCCAGGTGCAGTGGCTCATGCCTATAGCCCCAGTGCTTTACAAAGCCAAAGCAGGAGAATTGCTTAAGTTCAGGAGTTCTAGACCAGCCTGGGCAATATAGTGAGACTCCTTTCCCTCAAAAAATTTAAAAATTACCCAGGCATGGTGATGCACACCTGTGGTCCCAGCTATTTGGAGGCTGAGGTGGGAGGATTGGTTAAGCTGAAGAGTTTGAGGCTGGAGTGAGCTATGATCATGCCACTGCACTCTAGCTTGGGTGACAGAGCCAGGACCCCATATCAATCAATCAATCAATAAAGTGACTCCTCTGTCAGTGTGGTGGCTCATACCCATAATGCCAGCACTTTAGGAGGCTGAGGTGGGTGGATCACTTGAGGTCAGGAGTTCAAGACCAGCCTGGCCAACATAGTGAAACCCCATCTCTACTAAAATACAAAAAAAAAAAAAAATTAGCCAGGCATGGTGGCTAATAATCCCAGCTACTCAGGAGGCTAAGGCAAGGAGAATCACTTGAACCTGAGAGGCGGAGGTTGTAGTGAGCCAAGATCGTGCTACTGCACTCCAGCCTGGGCAACAGAGTAAGACTCCTTCTCAATTAAAAAAAACAAAAAACAAAAAAACAAAGAAGTGTCTCCTCATGTGTTCAAGTTTTATCATTAGAAATCAGCAAAGGCTTCTGCACACAAATCATACAGATTATATTATTGATCTATAAAAATGTAAGAAAGTCCTGCTTACGTCCCAACAGAAATTTGAAGGTCAGAATCTTCCTATAATAAAATAATCTCAAATTGTTGCATTTAATTAATATCCAACATTTATATCCAACATATTCAATATATTTGAAGCTTCTCTCTCATGACCAATTTTGAAAACCTTTTTCCTGTTGCTCCTTGCTGCTGTCAGGCTTCTGGGAATGCTCCTTAAACCCAGCTGCCACTAATGAGGATAAAAGATAAACATGTGGCCCATTGTAACTGTGCTGAAAGACTAATGACTTCTGGTAGCTTCTGAAAGACAGTTCATAGACAAAGGCATCCTCCATTAACATACGCTAATTCATGTGTGATTTCTTTTCTTTTTATGCCTTTTTTGTGCATTGTTCAAAATGTATATTCCTATTTCTTGTCCTCATTCTACAATCTTTCATTTTATTTGCATACAATTTTTGTCTCTTTATTTGCCTCACATTCCTGAACTATCAAACTTTGAAATTTTTTAGTTTTTTCTATCTTATATCTTAAGATATCTTAAGTCTACATATTGGCTAAGTGATATTTTTATTTATTCATGTAGGTTGACTATGTGAAAGGAAAATTGTGGTATAGTGAAAGATGTTTTGCTAACAGAGAGCACTTTGAAGGTAAATTTTGGTTAAAGATATACTGTATTAAAAGACTTTTACATATACGAGTAACGGAATGCAAGCTCAGCCTTTGGAATGGTCTTTTAAGATGGCCAGGTTGTAGACCAACCTCCTTGAGGTAATCTCTGGAATTTCACAGCTGAGTCTCCATGTCTGATTTGTCTCAAATTTAGACCCTGGAACTTCTAAGCAAGCACATAATTAGATAAGCCAGCAGTGCAAGGGAGTGTCGGGTGGAAACCAAGAATTTCAAACTATGTTTCAAGGCAAAAACAAGAAAGGAAAAAACAGTTTCAAAAATGCATTTTTAACCTAAGCCACTCAGTTGCAAATTTCCATTGTGAAATTCCATTCCATTTCTATGGAAAATGGGTGGCATAGTTGATCTGGCTACTTCCTGCTGAGGAGGGCCATAGGTAGGAGGTACCAGAATGGAATTTGTCCACCTGGAGTTGGAAATATTCTCAAGTTCCTAGACTTGCAGTAGGAATTTGCGGGAGCGTTATGGTGCAGGGACATAGGAGTTTCTGAGAACGTCTTTCCTGCATCCTTGTGCGGAGTATACAACAGCAATAAAATCCACAGCAGCTGAAGAGGACAATGAGCAAAATTGTGCTATATATGAAAGTCTTCCATGCACTAAGGGGCTGACTAAACCAATCTGTTATTGGGAGAAGGCATCTATAGCAGAATATGAGTATCCAGTGCATGCATGGCTTAGGTTATGTTGTGAGAATAATGTAGTATATATAGACAACAGTCTTAATGCATTAGTACCGCTTTAGGCTGCAGTCAGGATATCTACAGCCATATAGTTTTGTAAGGTCACTTGCCTAATCTGAAAGTTTCTTCAGTAAGAAGAGAGATGGCATGGTGGGTGTTATTAAAGGCAGTAGCCATATGCTTAGTCAGGGCCTCTACTTGTAATTCTACATCTATGGTCACTGCCTGGGGGAGAAAGATGGCTAGTGGGTAAAACCACCAGGATGCCCATTTTTGACAGTGGTGTCTGGCGTCTGTGCTTTTCCAGTTGGCAGGCAGAGTCTACATGGAACAGGATTCATCCTGGTAGGTAAGGGTACTCCCAGATGCATCTGCCAGTCCAATCAAAGGGTAGGAAGGGCCAACTGTGAGTGCCACAGGCCCACAGCCAGTCCCAGAGGGAAGGGTTGGCTCCATGTGAGAAGGAGCTGTTTTGCTACCCCAGCCATATAATTGCTAGTCAGTTGAAGAGTCTGATTACATTGCTGGGGAGGTAATCATCCCATGTTACAGGTGTTAGTTTGAGGTGTGCTGTGGTTGTGGTGTTCAGTGCATAGTGATGCTTGACCTATTACCTGTATTTGTACCTCTGTCAGCCATCTGACACGATTGTGTACAGCATATCCCAAGGTGGAGATGACATTGACCTACTTGCGACTTAGTTGAAAAACATGTTTCCTGATTTCCTGGCAAGTAGGAAATTCATGAGGCTTATGATGAGATGAGTTATGGCCATGAAAGGGAAATGGGTGAAGTGCCCCATACCAGGTATAGAAGTTACTCCAAGTACTTAGGTTGGTGGCTTGCATGCACCATGGCAAGCCTGCAGTGGAAGAAAGGGCAATTCCCCACAGACCCAGCAGTCTGTTCTATTCTGGAGGGAAGCTACCATTTGTGCCCATTCAGCAAAAAGGTTAGTTTCAGCAGAGATAAATAATGTACTCATGACTACAAAACTTGTTAAGAAGTTCATGTTAAGAAAAAGGTAGTACTTATCTGTGTGATTTTTTTCCTTTAATACAGTTTTAGGTCTTTTCTTGGCACACATGAACAGGCAGGCTGGTTGTCTGAAGTATCAGGTTGAGGATGAGCCTTCACCTGAGTGTGATATATCCAGGGTTTAATTCCAGCCAATTTGACAGGTGAATGCATGGTCAGCAGTGCATCATAAGGCCCATCCATTTTTGGGTAGCTGCCAGTCAGGTCCTTGTTTTTTCCCAAGACTTTTTAGCAGTACCTTAACTCTTGGTGGAAAGGGTGAAGGGGCTCGCCCCTAGGGTATGAGGACCTGGAAGCAGCAAACTGATGCATGGTTAGTAGTGTCTGCCCTAACTGGTGTATGTATTGTTTAATTCTTAATTTATTTATTAGGTCTAAAGGTGGGACTCCCAGGGAGGGTCTCCCATAAACAATCTCAAAAGGGCTCAACCTGCTCCCACTTTGGGGTGTTACCTTGACTCAGAGTAAGGCAATGGGAGAAATTAATCCCAAGTCAAATTACTTTCTTGACATATTTTGGCAATGCAATTTTTTTAGAGTGTGGTTCATCTCTTTAGTTTCTCCTGTCATTGTGGTCTCCAAGATGACAATCTACAAGTTGTAGGAAGGAGTGAGTCACAATTTGCCCTGACATTCCTGCAACCATCACATTCTTTTTTGAATCAGAGGATAGGCAGATGTTAACTATAGAATATATAGCCCGCCATATCAATAAGAAAGTAAGTTTGTTCTCCATTGTCCATCATACTCAGGGGTCCTGTGGGGACATGATGAAAGATTGGCTAAATGTATGAATTGAACAAGTTATAGGAGGACCTATGAATATTTATGAAAGTGGTCCTGACACATGCATATTGAATGAACATGCATGTAACATATGACTCCATTTACCTTGGGGGGAGACTTAATCCTTGTCTGGTATGATCTTAGGTCCTGTTTATCATTTGATAGCTTATTGCCATAAAGACCTGTTCTGTCAGTCTTATGATAATTAATAGTGATCAATTGTAGTGTCTAAATCATAAAACAGAGGGAATATAATGAGGCATGCCTGACTTTCCATCCCATCATGGCTGGGAATTAAGTTTTTAAGGGTTTTTCTTGGGGTTCCTTTCGCCAAGGGGGAGGATTTGTTTAGTTGGTAGGGGACTCAGTATTTTATTTTTTGGTTTATATTTCCTCTTTTTTGGTAAAGATATGCCAGAGGCAGTATCAATGGCCAAGTTTTACTTTGTCCCATACTAATGCTGGGGTGGTGTGACTACCTGTCCCAGGTCCATCATGCCCTCCAGTGGGACACCTATAGCCAAGGAACTTAGAGTCAAAAGACTTATAGCCAATTAAACATTTCAGGCCAGATTATAATGGAGGTGGGCAGGCACTCATTAACCCTTAAAATTCCTTGTAAGCAGCATAAGAGCTAAAATCCAAAAGCCAATAACAAAGTTATAAAATTGACTTATGTATATATTTTATGCATTGGGCTACTATAATCTTAGCTTGTAGCAATTAGTTATACAAAACACAAGCATTTTGTTTAGCTGTTTAGGCATCTGTGTGCCTGTCCTTGATTTGGAAGTTCTGAACTAAGTTTATGCCTCAAAACCAGCCCTTATAATATCACATGACCACCTCTTCTGCAATAGTCCCTGGGCCTGGAAGGACTGGATAGTTTCAATTTTGGAGGTAAAGTAAAACATAATTAGCAACATTTCAAACAAAATGGTTATAAGCCTTGCCTCATTCTGAGAATGACAGGAAAGGAAGCTCACAGGTAGCTAAACATTTAAATTATTTAGAATTAAGGCACAGAATAAATTATATTAATTCAGATGGGGCAAAATTAGTAAATGAATCTTAATGTTTTTTAATACAGGCTTGTCTTGTGTCCTATTAAGGCAGTATACGTTGATTGTCACCTTTGTCTGGGTCTAAAGATGAGGCTTTGGTTGACTTGAGATTGGTATCAGATACTGGCAGAGGCAGCATCTTCTTTAGATGAGATATGTCCATCTAGTAGTTAAAGCCCTGTAACTTAACAGCACATGGATTCGTTAATAGCACCTGTTAAGGACCTTTTCAAGAAGCTGGAGATGGTGATACTGGAGTCTATGACCTGACTGGAAGCCATAAAAAGATTTACATACTTGCATTGATTAATTTTTATAGCTTTGATGAGCCCAAGAAATAAGTCAGAGACTTAATTTAGGATTTGATTTTGAGGACGTTTGTGAAAGATGCTAAAAGGCTCAAAACATTTGGTCAAAATAGAAGAATAGGTCATTGTAAAATAATAGTTATTCATTTAATCAAAGTGATAATCAAAAGACTTTAAGGGCAATGTAGAAGGTTATGTGGCTGTAAAAACCTTAACCCTTTTAAATCTCAGGTTTTTTAAGCTTTCAAAAATCTAATAAAGACAACATAGAAATTATCTTGATAAGATGTAAAATCTTACATCTGACATAGGCCATCTGTGGATATGGCTTATGATACAGGCCATCTATAGCATGCTTAGACTTTGTATCTTGTCCTATATTACCTCTTTCCTAAACAACCATTTTACTTTAGGACAGAAATTTACCATATAAGATATTTTCTCATACAAAAAGTATTTTAATAAGAACACAACTTACAGAATTATATATTAACTAGTATTTTTATTTTTAATAACTTTAAACTTTAGTGAAAGCTTAGGAAGCAAGAAATCCTGAACTGTTTATCAGATGTTAACATTTTATAGATGAAATAATTCTACAAGTTTTATAAACATGTTTTCCCACATCATAACCCTTTTTTAGTTGGAAATGACCCAGACATCAAAATGAGCATCCAAAATAATTTTAAGATTTTAAATTTCATAAAAAGTTTACCTGCAAGCATTTACCCCATTTACATGTATTTGATTTTTTCATTTTTAATCATTAATCTAGATTACTTTTGAAAACTGAGATATTAGCACTAGTCATTATTTAAAGTTATTTTCCTGTTAACCATTTTTAAAGCTCATAAACATCAGGGGTCCACCTAAGAACCTTAAAGTTAAACACATGGGCATTTTGCTGACAACTTAGAAGATTTGGCTGTTTTCATTGAACCACCAATATTAAATTAGTCTTATGTATCAAAAAAATCATACAAACAAAGATCATTCTGCTTTTGGCTGGGTTTATAGCCTTATAACTTTTATGCCAAATCCAGACAGCTTAATATATCTAGCAGAGGCAAATACAAAACATATCTAATCAGTAAACTCAGACAAAAATGTATACTGACACTTCTGAAGACATTTCTATGTTAATTTTATTAATCATATTTAAAACCAGTTTTATTTATCAAAGATTCATGTGAATTTGAAGAGCTTTTGGATTTCATTTATGAGTACTCATTTACTTATAAGCCAGCTTGGTAGTGTGCCAGATATGACACATCACATAATACATCAACATCACATAAACATATCTAAACATGTATATGCACACACAAATATCCAATAGCTTTTACCTTCAAATTCTAGCCATAAGATAGCAATATAATCTCATCATTTTATAAAAGATAGCTGGATCTGAATTATTTTTGTGACAAAATTGGAATCTGTTCACATGGCTGAACTTTGTTTGCCTTAGTAGGTAATCCAAGAAAAGCGATGGACCAAAATTTGGGTAAAGCAGTCTCTATGGCAGTTCAGTTTTGTTTTTTATTTTTATTTCTATTTTACTTCAAGTTTCTTTTTTTTTTTTTTTTTTTTTTTTTTTTTTTTTTTTTTTTTTTTGAGACAGAGTCTTGCTCTGTCACCCAGGCTGGAGTGTAGCTGGGACTACAGGCACCCGCCACTTCACCCGGCTAGTTTTTTGTATTTTTTAGTAGAGACGGGGTTTCACCGTATTAGCCAGGATGGTCTCGATCTCCTGACCTCATGATCCGCCCGTCTCGGCCTCCCAAAGTGCTGGGATTACAGGCTTGAGCCACCGCGCCCGGCCTACTTTAAGTTTCAGGATACAAATGCAGAACGTGTAGGCTTGTTACATAGATATATATGTGCCATGGTGGTTTGCTGCATCTATCAACTGTCATCTAAGTCTTAAGCCCCACATGCATCAGCTATTTGTCCTAATGCTCTCTCTTCCCTTGCCCCCCACCCACCAACTGGCTCTTTTGTGTGTTGTTCCTTTCCCTGTGTCCATGTGTTCTCATTGTTCAACTCCCACTTACAAGTAAGAACATGTGGTGTTTGGTTTTCTTCTGTTCCTGTGCTAGTTTGCTGAGGATTATGGCTTCCAGCTTCATCCATGTCCCTGCAAAGGACATGATCTCATTCATTTTTAGGGCTGCATAGTATTCCATGGTGTACATGTACCCATTTTCTTTATCTCATCTATCATTGATGGGTATTTGGCTTGGTTGCATGTCTTTGCTATTGTAACTAGTGCTGCAATAAAGTAGCAAGTAGATAAGGGCCCAAATGTGCATGTGTCTTTATAGTAGAATGATTTATTTTCATTTGAGTATATACCCAGTAATGGGATTGCTGGGTCAAATGGCATTTCTGGTTCTAGATCCTTGAGGAATTGCCACACTGTCTCCACAATGGCTGAACTAATTTACATTCCCACCAACGGTATAAAAGCGTTCCTATTTCTCCACAGCCTTGCCAGCATCTATTGTTTCTTGGCTTTTTAATAATCGCCATTCTGACTGGTGTAAGATGGTATTTCATTGTGATTTTGATTTGCATTTCTTTAACAATTAGTAATGTTGCACTCTTTTTTCATATGTTTGTTGGCTGTGTAAATGTCTTATTTTGAGAAGTGTCTGTTCATATCCTTTGCCCACTTTTTGATGGGGTTGTTTTTTTTCTTGCAAATTTGTTTAAGTTCCTTGTAGATTCTGGATATTAGCCCTTTGTCAGATGGGTAGATTACAAAAATATTCTTCCGTTCTGTAGGTTGCCTGTTCACTCTAATGATAGTTTCTTTTGCTGTGCAGAAGCTCTTTAGTGTAATTAGCTCCTGTTTGTCAATTTTGGCTTTTGTTACAATTGATTTTGGTGTTTTCATCATGAAGTCTTTGCCCATGCCTATGTCCTGAATGGTATTGCCTAGGTTTTCTTCTAGGATTTTTATGGCTTTGGGTTTTACATTTAAGCCTTTAATCCATCTTGAGTTAATTTTTCTATAAGATGTGGGGAAGGGGTTCAGTTTCAGTTTTCTGCATATGGCTAGCCAGTTTTCCCAGCACCATTTATTAAATAGGGAATTCTTTTCCCCATTGCTTGTTTTTCTCAGGTTTTTCAAACATGAGATGGTTGTAGATGTGTGGTGTTATTTCTGAGATCTTTGTTATGTTCCATTGGTCTAGATGTCTGTTTTGGTACAAGTACTATGCTATATTGATTACTGTAGACTTGAAGTATAGTTTGAAGTCAGGTAGCATGATGCCTCCAGCTTTGTTCTTTTTGCTTAGGATTGTCTTGGCTATACGGGCTCTTTTTTGGTTCCATACCATTGACATTCCTTACAGAATTAGAAGAAACTACTTTAAATTTCATGTGGCAGTTCAGTTTTTAAAAGTCTCTTTTATCCTGTTTTTCTTCCATTCCAAATGAGTTTCCAATGTTTACATTTCAGTTAGAACATAAATAATGAGTCCTATCTTAGCACCACATCTTAGTAAAAGCAGATTCAAAGCATATTCAAGGCAGGCAGGAAAAAAAGAGAAGGTAGCTTTAGAACTCTGATTAACTTTACAGTTGCAAATTAACCATGTGAGCTCTGACTTTTTTTTTTTTTTTTGCTATAATTTGCCCCTCAGTTTAAAATGTGCACAGAAATGGACCATAATATGTAACCAGCTGGAGTCCCAAAATCAGGGGCCTCTAGTGAGCAGAGGAGCAGCCTCTATTGGTGCCTTGCTTTTGCCTCTATCAATAATTCCCTGCAACTAGATTGCCAGGAATTGGGCGAATTCTCCTTACTTTACACAACCGGTGTTGATGGTACCATTCATTATCCCAATAGGCATGCCTGTGTAAATTTTGCCACACAGTTAGGAGAGCCAAATGTGTCAAAGAATTAATTTCCCCAACAGGCTAATGACTGGCAATGACCAGTATAGCCTTTTTTTTTTTAGCATATCCACCTTAATCTAAGTCCAGGTCCTGCTGCAATCCCAGTAAGCCGTAATGGAAGGGCAACAAATGAGATGGCAAAACAAGTGGACAGAAAGGGTAAAGGGCAAAAGAATTGGAGTTGGGACTGTTTCAACGTTTATCCCAGGTATTTCCGACAAATAGCATTGAAAACCATAAGTGGGATACAGGCCCATTTAGATAACCTACAGAAGAATTCATATGCTTCTTTCCCCCATAAGATTTGGCACAGCTCTGAGAAGTACTTTGGGGTCCAATACAGAGCAACTCAGCCAAGAGCCAGGGTGACAGAAATTGTTCTACTTCAGGGTTGGATCCCTAGATTGAGTGGGGGGGCTTATACACGCTGCCTTAAAGGGTAGAGAAAGAAGGAAAGAAAGTTGCAAGTAGATAAGGGCCCAAATGTAGATCACATACATACACAGTTACAGATTCAGATGGTACACTCCCAGGCTGATTCCCCGTCAAGGGGACTGGATAAAAGTCCTGAAACCTTGTCTCAACTTCAGATGGCTCCATGAGCAGCTAGGTCAAAACAGAACAAAGCTCAAGTGATGCCACAGATAAAGATGGTGTTCCTGCCCAGACAATGTCACAAGCAGCTATGTCCAAATGGAGCAGAGCTCAAGTGTTACCACAGAAGAGACAGAGGAGAACTGGGTACATTCCAGTTGACTTATCCAGTTCTGAAGTCCGTCAACTTCTTCACATGTCACTTACCCTACACCAGCAAAGTGTAGTAGGCAGCTAACGCCATGACAGGGAGAGAAGGAAGATTGCCTGAGACAAAAGTATCTCAGCAGCTGCCAGGAAAATGCCCAGAGCCCCAGCTGCAGGGTCAGCTTGCCAGCAGCAGCTAGTATTCATGAGCAACTCTTTTCCCATCCGGTAGCATGAAGAGGAAAGCCCTGGCACACTGCTGCAGCCAATTCCCCCACTCGCTGCAAACTAGGTTGACAGACTAGACCACTCAAAATGCAGACTCCCTAAAGGGACTACCAAATTTGTAATGAATGCAAGCTTGGCTGCTTGCCACATATAAAGCCAAATGAACAAGGATGAGATGCAGTGAAAGGAAAGTCACTTTTATTCCAAAAGCCAGCAGTTGGGAGAGCCAGGCTCATGCCTTTAAAAGACCATTCCAAACTTTAGGCTAGGGAGAGGAGTTTAGAAGGGGGAACTTGGGGTGGAAGGCATGCAGGAATGATGCTGGGTACAAGGTCTGTGTGTTTTGTCCCAGTGGCTGTCTTGAATCATGGTCCACTTGGAGCATAGGCTGGTGTCATCTTCATGATGGCCAGGTTGTAGACTAACCTCCTTGAGGTAATCTCTGGAATTTTACAACTGACTCTCCATGTCTGATTTGTTTCAAAATTAGCCCCTGGAACTTCTAAGCAAGCACATAATTAGATAAGTCAGCAGTGCAAGGGAGTGTCAGATGGGAAGGGAGGGAAACAAAGTTCCAAAGTATGTTTTAAAGGCAAAAATCAAGAAAGGAATAAAAAAAGTTTTAAAATGCATTTTGAATCTAAGCTACTCAGTTACAACTAGATTTAATAAAATGACATAAAATAAAACTAGACCAAAATATGAAGGTAAGTTTGCTTTATATAAGTTAATGACCTAAAACAAAAAAAAAATTCTAACTTAAATCTGAGACAATAGGTACACTTGCAATAGGGATAAGAAAATTAGATTCAAGTATACATTACTTGATGATACATAACTTTTATTATTATTATTATTATTTTCATTTACCATAAAGTTTACTTGCAAAAATAACTTCTATGATTTTCATGATGACTATTAAGACTAACCCTTCCAGTTTTAGAAATACAGATGTGCTTATAATTCCTGTACCCTTGTATTTATTTTATAGTTGATTATGTTACAGTCACCTTTGAGAGAAACAGAACCCTAAGTGAGGTATGATATCGAATATTTTATAAGTTAAGAAATTTTGTTATACATGACTTCATGGATTGTGATTAATCTAAAAAATCCTACAGACTGAAAGGCTTCACAATCACTCTTTGCTCCCAGGGGTGTTTCTACTTGGGTTTAGTAGTACTTACCTAATTATGTTAATCAGGACCTAAGCAATGATTTTAGAAAAACAATTTGTACCAGAAAGAGATGCATTGCAATGTTTTCTGGGCTCATATCCCTCAGAAGAGAGGCACAGACATGAAGGATTTTTTTTTTTTTTGAGACAGAGTCTCACTCTGTCTGCAACCTCTGTCTCCCAGGTTCAAGCAATTCTCCTGCCTCAGCATGCCAAGTAGCTGGGACTACAGGCGCACTCCACCACATCCAGCTAATTTTTGTATTTTTAGTAGAGACGGGGTTTCACCATGTTGGCCAGGATGGTCTTGATCTCTTGACCTCATGATCCACCCCTCTTGGCCTCCCAAAGTGCTGGGGTTACAGGCGTAAGCCACCAAACCCAGTCACATTAAGGATTTAAAAAAAAAAAACAATTGTGATCAGTCAGAGCAACACAATGGTTATTAATTTATTTTCCTACTGTTACTAAAACACCAGGGATTCAGTCTAGGTCCTGCTGCTTGCTGTATAGACTGCCAATCACTGAGTCAACAAGTATTGCCAGGGAAGAAGGCTTTAATCGGGTGCTGCAGCCAAGGAGAATGGGAGATAAAAATCTCAAGCCTGTCTCTCTGAGTAAAATTGGGGTATTTACACAGAAAGGAAGGTAGGAAAACAGGAATTAGAGATGGGTAAGGAAGCAATCATGATGGATGAGGAGTCTGACTTCTCATTATCTGGATGTGGTGATCTGTTGAGTTTCAGTTCCTTGCCTAAGGGTCAAGTTTCTTGCCTGAGGGTCAATTTCCTAAAGAAGGAATTCAGATGAGACAAATGTAGGTTTTAAGACCAGGAGTTTAAAGACCAGTGGGTTTTAAGACCAAGGAGGGAGGGTTAATTTCTGTTTGTTAAAAAAAACTGTAAACATTAGTTCTATGAACAATTGGGCTAGTTTCACTAAGAGAATTAGAACTTATGTTTCAAAAACAGCATTAATTTTTCCCTTCTTTTTTTTTATAGTCAAGCTCTTGTTTTTATAGTCAGGAACCACTTCTTGAATGGGTACCCTGCTTACCTTACGTATTTAAAGGAATGAAAAGTATTCCAAGAGTGCTAACATTTCTTGTTGACCAAGAGCATGGTACGGGAGTTTTCCTCTTCCATAACAAGGTAGGCCTTATATCCCAGAGGGAATTTATCTTGACATGACAACAATAAAAATTTACCTTAGCGAAAGTTATTTTCAAGTTCTTGTTATGTCTGGCAATAGAACCTAATAAAATTGGCTACAGCAAAATTATTTAAGATCAATAATATAGCTTGACACTTTAGAGATTTCTTGCCTGATTGCCATTCATTTTGATGAAAATGGAAAACGTGATGCTGTGTGCATAGTGATTCTCCCTTGCTAATTCTCTAAAGAATATAAGCTGGGATTTTTCTATATAAATTTAAGATTCCATAAAATGCTTAATTAAACAGAAAAAAAAAATGGAATTAATTGCCACAGATCTATATTTTTTTCTTCCAAACGTCCTTAACCTTACCTGTGAATTAGAATTCTTCTTGGAGCCATTAAAAAACACATAAACTGACAGTTGTGATGGTTCATGCCTGTAATCCCAGCAATTCGGGAGGCTGAGGCAGGAGGCTTGAGGCCAGGACTTCAAGACCACAGTGAGGCACTACTGCACTCTAGCACTCCAGGCGAGGTGACAGAGCAAAACCCAGTCTGAGAAAACAAACAAATAAAACCATAAGTTCAGCCCCTATCATCAAGATTGTAGGGAAGGAAAAAACTCTTTCCTCCACCTTCTTATGTTCAATGACTGGAGCCTTGCAAATTAAACCGAAAAAAAAAAAAAGATTAATAGGAGAAAACAGTTTATTTACATGTGCAGTGTGCACACATGGGAAACTCAGTGATGAGGTTAAAATTTGGAGGTTAGGTACCATCTTAATAGGTGAAGGGGAGAGGGAGAAAATCATTTATGGAAACACAAATTGCTTTTAAAAAAAAAAAAAAAGATAAATGGGTTTTCAGGACAGCAAACAGGAGATACGATTTTTTATTTGTTTGTTTGTTCTTTGGGGCTTTTTTGAGATGGTGTCTCACTCTGCTGCCCAGGCTGGAGTTCAGTGGTGCAATCTCAGCTCACTGCAACCTCAGCTCACTGCAACCTCTGCCTTCCAGGCTCAAGCAATTCTCCTACCATAGCCTTCCAAGTAGCTGGGATTACAGGTGCCCGCCACCACACCTGGCCAATTTTTGTATTTTTTAGTAGAGATGGGGTTTTGTCATGTTGGCCAGGCTAGTCTTGAACTCCTGACCTCAGGTGATCCACCCACGTTGGCCTTCCAAAGTGCTGGAATTGCAAGCATGAGCCACAGCACCTGGCCAGGAGATATGAATGATTTCGATAATGTTTGAAAATCTAGGTATGAGTGGTCTTTCCTTCTCCTTCAGGGCTATAAAACTCCTCTGGAGAAGGGATTTGGGACAGGTTTTATTTGCATTCTTCCTTCTGGGAGTAGATCTGCCCCAAAGAGGAATTTCTGTCAGCCTCATTTCCTAGCAGTTCCTGCTTTTAGTCAGACACCAGAGGCTCCAAAGTTTTTTCTCTGCATCTGTTGAATCTCAACAGTCTTCAGCTTAAAATTATCTTTATATAAAAGTGGCATTTTTTTGTTTTGAGACAGAGTCCCTGTCACCCAGGCTGGAGTGCAGTGGAGCAATCTTGGCTCACTACAACCTCTGCCTCCCAGGTTCAAGAGATTCTCCCACCTCAGCGTCCCAAGTAACAGAAATTACAGGTGTGTGCCACCACGCCGGCTAATTTTTGTATTTTTAGTAGAGACAGGTTTTTGCCATTTTGTCCAGGCTGACCTCGAACTCCTGGCCTCAAGTGATCCACCCAGCTCGGCCTCCCAAAGTGCTGGGATTATAGGCGTAAGCCACTGTGCCTGGCCAAAAGTAGCATATTTTGAGGTTTCATATCTCTTTTTTTTCTTTTGAGACGGTCTCACTCTGTCACTCAGGCTGGAGTACAGTGGTGTGATCATAGCTCACCGTAGACTCTAACTCCTGGCTCAAGCGATCCTCTGCCTTGGCCTGATTAGTAGCTGGGACTACAGGTGCATGCCACCGTGCCTGGC
Organism: Macaca thibetana thibetana; assembly: GCF_024542745.1. Lineage (NCBI taxonomy): Eukaryota > Metazoa > Chordata > Mammalia > Primates > Cercopithecidae > Macaca > Macaca thibetana. The sequence continues at coordinate 15,952,649 of NC_065584.1, forward strand.
TAATTTTTAATTTTTTTTATGCAGTTGGGTCTCACTTTGTTGACCAGGCTGTTCTCAAATTCCTAGGCTCAAGCAATCCTCTCGCGTAGGCCTCCCAAAGTGCTGAGATTACAAACCACTTTTATATAAAGATAATTTTAAGCTGAAGACTGTGCCTGGCCTGAGCTGTCATATTCTGATCCCCTTTAAAATCATGGTTGAATAGAACTGGGGTGTGGCTTAGGCATCCATACTATTGGCATGATAGTCATAAGCATGGGCTTTGGAGTCTGTCTGCCAAGTTCAGCAGTGATTCTATAATAAACCTCTCTTTGCTGTTAATTATAGAACTTTCAACAAATTATTTAATCTCCTAAACTTCATTTTCGACAACTATAAAATGGGTGTGTGGCAGGGGCCAGAGTAGTGGAGTAAAGAGGTAACAATTACTGTTAATCCTTCTAGTTCTATGTTGTGTTAGTGAGTGTATCTCTCTCTTAATAAAAATGCAAGTAACAGGAAATTCTAAAAATTGTAACACAGACTAATAATAATGGCAAAATTCTCATGACTTACTCATTCTTTGTTTACCTAGGTTAAGAAAACTGCCGTTGTCTCTGTGAGCATCCTGAGAAATAATGAACCAAGTGCACAAGCAAAATTTCCAATTTTTCGGTTTCCTCCATCATTCTCTTCTCCCGTTGGAATGGTATTTCATCCCCGAAGCCACTTTTTATATGTTTATGGCAATCAGGTGCGTACACGTGAAACTTCAGTCTGTGTTAGAGTTAAATCATCCACCTACTGTATGCTGCATGGTTGTACATTAAGAACAGAGCTTCTCTGATGACCTAGAGATGGCAGTGGGAGGGAAGACAATATTTATTGACTATTTATTGTATACTAACCTTGGTGTCTATTATCAGTTTTTACCTTTCAGGTAGTTCATTGGCTGATGAAAATGAGCCATGGGTACATCAGAGTTACCTTGAATGTTGCCAATTACTATACATGTCTTTCCAGCTCTGAATTACTTAGATTTTGCCACTAACCTCATCAAAAGTGTATTTCTAACTAGTGTTTCCAGCATTTAATGTTTGCCTTTTTCTGTTTGATTTTGTCTGAGCTTGACTTTCTGGCTTTGTTCTTTAAGTTCCTTCTGGTAGCTTTTTCCACCCTCTGGCTGCTCCTTCAGTCAGTTCTGTATCAGTACACTGAAAGCTTGGTAAAGGAGTAGTTATACCATCTATGGAGCATCTGACAGTTTAAAAAAGTAAGGGCCACAGATTATGAAACATTAAGCAAAACTTTGGAACTAAGAAAGTACTGCAATGACTTCCAAAGAAGGAACTAATTCAGTTTCTCAACTATCTATATTATGTGCAAAATTTAGAGATTTGTAAAGATGATACCCTGTTTCCAGGTCTTCTTAAAACTCTCTTCCATATTTTAGTTTTTCACACTAAATGGTTATGTATTAGTCCATTCTCACACTGCTATAAAGAACTGTCCGAGTATGGGTAATTTATAAAGAAAAGAGGTTTAATTGACTCACAGTTCTGCATGGCTGGGAAGGCCTCGGAAAACTTATAATCATTGTATCTGGAATTGGTTCCTTCCGGTGGGTGCTTGGTCTCGCTGACTTCAAGAATGAAGCCACAGACCCTTGTGGTGAATGTCACAGCTCTTAAAGATGGTGTGTCCGGAGTTTGTCCCTTCAGATGTTCAGATGTGTCCAGAGTTCCTTCCAGTAGGTGCGTGGTCTTGCTGACTTCAGGAGTGAAGCCGCAGACCTTCATGGTGAGTGTTACAGCTCTTAAAGGTGGCATATCCAGAGTTGGTTGTTCCTCCCCTTGAGTTTCTGGTCTTGCTGACTTCAGGAATGAAGCCACAGACCCTCACAGTGTTACAGCTTGTAAAGACAGTGTGGACCCAAAGAATGAGCAGCAGCAAGATTTATTGTGAACAGCAAAAGAACAAAGCTTCCACAGCATGGAAGGGGACCCGAGTGGGTTGCCACTGCTGGCTCGGGTAGCCAGCTTTTATTCCCTTATTTGACCCCACCCATGTCCTGCTGATTGGTCCATTTTACAGAGTGCTGATTGGTCCGTTTTACAGAGAGCTGATTGGTCCATTTTACAGAGTGCTGGTTGGTACGTTTACAATCCTTTAGTTAGACACAGAGTGCTGATTGGTGCATTTATAAACCTTTAGCTAGACACAGAGCACTGATTGGTACATTTTTACAGAGTGCTGATTGGTGCATTTACAAACCTTTAGCTAGACATAGAGCACTGATTGGTGTGTTTACAATCCTCTAGCTAGACAGAAAAGTTCTCCAAGTCCCCACTCAACCCAGGAAGTCCAGCTGGCTTCACCTCTCAATCCCCCCTCTAAACAGGACACCCCAACTGCTGTTGGGAATTGGCCAATGACAGCTCTAGCTACTTCCTGCTGGATAGAGGTGAAGAAGGGGCCCTGCAGTTGTAGTGTCCTCCAGAGGGGAATTCTTTACGCCAGTGAAAGGGCCAGTGGGTCAGTCCAGGGGTCCTTGGTAGAAGTTGTTAGTTGAGCTCATTTGGGGTTCCATTTTTAAGACCATCTGTAGCTTGATGGCCTCAATCCTAGAGGAAACAAATTTGACAAGGAGGTTAAAAATACAGGGCCCAAAGGCAAGTAACAGCAAAATGGCTGTCACAGGACCTAGAAAGGGGAGAAGTCATGTTGCCCAGCTCCAGAGGTTGGTATAAGAGTTTGAAAGGCGTTGTCTGATTTCAGAAGCCTTTTCCTGTAAACACCAGGCAGCATCTCTTACTATCCCTGACTGGCTAGTCTAAAAACAACACTCTTTCCCTGAGAAGGTGCAGAGTCCTCCTTTCTCAGCAGTGAGGGGGTCTAGGCCTTGGCGGTTTTGGAGAGTCACTGCTGCCAAAGAGTCTATTTGGGATTGTAGAGTAAAGATAGATTTCGTTATTTCTTGCAGACTGTCTGAGAGGAAGATATAGATTGAAGTTCCACATAAGAAGAATATGCCTTGGCTGGGTAGACAGAAATTTACCCTGGCTTTTAAAGGAATAGGGTACACTGTTTTTTCTTGACTACTTCTATCTCTCTCTTTCCTTCTGTCTTTGACTTTGTTTCTCTCTTTCTCTTTCTTTCTCTCTGAATTTCTGTCTCTTTATCTCTTTCCTTTCTGCTGGTCTTTCCCTGCCTCTGCCAGACACTTATGCTGCTGTTCTCCTCTCTCCTTTCCCTTTTTGATGGCTTCAGCAGTGTAAGACTGCCACCTCCTTGGGTTTTTGCACTGCATGCAGTAACTCCATAATTTCCTTGTGGTATTTAACGGGCGTTCCCCCAGAGGTTAGGAGCTCCCTTTCTTTCCTTATTGCAGCATGGGCATGTAGGATTAGATAAGCATACTTGCTATCTGTATACACATTTAGTCTTTTTCCCTTTCCCAGTTCTAAGGCTTGGGTAAGTGCCACTAGTTCTGCTAACTGGGCACTGGTCCCTGGGGGAAGAGGCTTACTTTCAAGTATGGTTACATCACTAACTATGGCATAATCTGCCCTTCGTATCCCATTCTCCACAAATGAACTTCCATCAGTATATAGGTTAAGGTCAGGATTAGCTAAGGGGACTTCTAAAAGATCATCTTGGGCGGCATAAGTCTGGACTATAATTTGTTGACAGTCATGCTCGATTGGTTCCCCATCCTCTGGGAGAAAAGTGGCAGAGTTGAGGGCCACGCACATACATATTTGAAGCACCAGTCCCTCAAGGAGTAGCACCTGGTATCTAAGTAGGCAGCTGTCTGATAGCCATAAACTTCCTTTGGCACCTAGTATGCCATTTACATCATGAGTAGTCCAGACAGTGAGATCCTTTCTTTGTATTATTTTGATAGCCTCTGACACTAAGATGGCCACTGCTGCAACTACCCATAAACAGTGAGGCCAGCCTTTTGCTACTACATCAATGTCCTTACTTAGGTATGCCACTGGTTGTGGGGTTGTCCCACGAGTCTGAGTAAGGACTCCAAGAACTATCCCTGCTCTCTCTGTGATGTATAAAGAGAAGTTTTGTCCTGTGGGAAGGCTTAAAGCTGGAGCTTGTACTAGGGCCTGCTTTAAGGTTTTGAAGGCTGTTTCTGCCTCTGGTTCCCATTCTACTAGATAAATATTTGCCCTCTGGGTCTCCTTGATTAGAGTATAGAGGGGCCTGGCTATCTTGCTGTATCTGAGGGTCCATAGTTGGCCAAAGCTGGTGATTCCAAGGAACCCCCGCAGCTGTTTTAGTGTCTTAGGGCAAGGATAAGCCAGTATTGGCTATATTCGTTCCTTACTGAGGACCCTGGTTCCTCTGGCTAAGATTAGGCCTAGATATTTGACCTGCTGTAGGCAAAGCTGGGCCTTCAACCTAGATGTCTTGTACCCTTGATTAGCTAGAAAGTTCAAGAAATCTAGAGTAGCCTGCTGGCATGAGGTTTCCGAACTGGTAGCCAAAAGTAAATCATCCACATACTGAAGGACCAGAGTGCCTGGACTTTAGAAATGGCCTAGATCTTGGGCCAGTGCCTGACCAAACAGATGAGGGTTATCCCTAAACCACTGGGGAAAGACCATCCACATAAGTTGGGATGTGTGGTCTGTGGGATCCTCAAAGGCAAAGAGAAACTGGGAGTCAGAGTGCAGGAGAATACAGCAGAAGGCATCCTTGAGGTCCAGAACAGTGAACCATTCTGCTTCCTCTGGTATTTGAGAGAGCAGGGTATAGGGGTTGGGTACAACTGGATATAGAGGAATTACTGCCTCATTAGATGAGTCTAAGATCTTGCACTAGTCTCCACTGACTGTTCAGTTTTTGTACTCTTAGAATTGGGGTGTTGCAGAGACTGCTGCATTTCCTTACTAAGCCTTCAGCTTTTAAATGTTTAACAATAGCCTGTAATCCTTTATGAGCTTCAGGCTTTAAGGGATATTGCCTTTGATAAGGAAAAGTGGTAGGATCTTTTAGCCTGATTTGGACTGGGCGGGCATTTTTTACCCTTCCAAATTGTTCTTCCAATGCCCAGACTTCAGGGTTGATTCCCTCCTCAAGTAGGGGACAACAAATGGGTAACTTGTTCCCCATATTCATGTAGATAATAGCTCCAGCTTTCGCTAATATATCCCTCCCTAATAAGGTGTGTGACTTTCAGGCATCACAAGAAAGCCATGTGAAGAGAGCAAAGTCTCCCAATTACAACTGAGGAGGTGGGAGAAATACCTGGTTACAGGCTGTCCCAGGATTCCTCAGATGGTAATGGACCTTGAGGACAGTCGTTTGGGACAGGAGATTAACACTGAAAAGGCCATGCCAGTGTCCAGGAGGAAGTCAATTTCCTGGCCCTCAATGGTTAAACATACCCGGGGCTCAGTGAGGGTGATGACATGAGCTGGCACTTGCCCTGGGCACCCTCAGTCCTGTTGTTGGATCATCTGGTTGGGGGCTTCTGGCCCAGAGAACCATTGCACTCTGGGGCAGTGCACTTTCCAGTGATTGCCTCGGCATAGCGGACATGGACGAGGGGGCAGCTTGTTTCTCATTGGACAATCTTTTTTAAAGTGTCATTGTAAACCACACTGATAACAAGCCCTGCTGGGTGATTCCTGCTCCATTTTCTGTCTCCTCTGAACCACCAAGATTTGTTTGTCTGAGGACCATGACTAAGGCTGGGGCCTTTCTCTGATCTCGTTTTTGCTTTTGGGCCTGTTCCTCTTGGTCCCTGTTACAGAACACTGAGGTTGCCAGGTTTAATAATACCTCCAGATTTTGTTCAGGGGCCAGGGCTTCTTTTGGAGCTTTCTCCTGATATCTGCGGCTGATTGGATAATAAACTTATCTTTTAGCATCAGTTGACCTTCTAGTGAGTCGGCTGACATGGGAGCATATTTTCTTAAGGCCTCCCATAGCCACTCGAGGAAGGCAGAAGGATTTTCTTCCTTCCCTGAGTTATGGTGGACATCACTGAGTAATTTATGGGCTTTTCGCTAATTCTTCTTAGTCCTTCTAGAGCACAGGTCAACAGATGTTTACGACTCCAGTCCCCATGATCTGAGTCAAGGTCCCAGTAGGGATCCATACTGGGGATGGCTTGCTGACCAGCAGGGAATTCATCCCTTTCTTCGGCTGTCATTCTATCATTTACTTGACTAAGATACCAGATATCTCCAAACTCTCGGGCTGCTGCTAAATCCGCATTCTTTTCATTAAAGGCCAGATTTTGATCTAACAATAACATGACATCTCTCCAAGTGAGATAGAAAGTTTGCCCTAGACCCTGTAGGACATCTATGTACCTATCAAGATCATCCAAAAACTTCCCCAGGTCTGCCTTGATCTGCTTTAAATCAGAGAGGGAGAAGGGGACATGTATCCAGGTTGGGCCAAATTCCCCTCCCTCTACAGCTTGAAGGGGACATAACCAATAGCCTGGGGGTTTTTGTGATCCCTTGGAGATTTCTTTGCTTGCTTCCTTCTGGGTTGGGGAGATTGGAGGAGGCCTATTGATAGGAAGGGGAGCTATAGGGAGGCTAGGATATGGGGGTAAGCTGAGAGGTCCTCCTGTGGGATGTAAATTGCAAACTTGGCATAATTGTGTATTCTCCTTCAATGAAAAGAAAACCTGGACATAAGGTATTTCACTCCATTTGCCTTCCCTCTTACAGGAAAGGTCAAGCCGCAGTATAGTATTGTAATTTATACTTCCCTCAGGTGGCCATTTTTCCCCATCAGAGAGAGAATATCAGGGCCAAGCCATCGTGCAGAAAAAAATGAGCCGCCTCTTTTTCAGGGTTTATGGGTCAAATTAGTCCCAATAGCTTAGAATGCATTTCAAGGGTGAGCCTGTTGATGCCTGAGTGTTTCCCATCTGAAAGACAAAACCATCTGTGGTTTTGGTTTGTTTGTGTCTCTCCCCGCCCAAGAACACGCAACAGTCCCTGGACCCTGCTTATCAGAGTAGTTGCACTCGCTGATGCAGCAGCAGAAACACCTCTTGCCCAAGAACCCACAATGGTGCCTAGACCCTGCTGATCAAAATAGTTGTACTCACCAACACAGCAGCGGAAACACCTCTTGCTCAAGAACCTGCAACGGTCCCTGGATCCTGCTGATTGGAATAGTTGCACTCACTGACGCAGCAGCACAAACACTAGTTTTCCTCCTAGACCACAAGGAGGACCGAGGAAGGTTGGATTTAGTGGCCCTTACCAATGCATTCTCGAATACATGCACCCTTGCCTGTCCTCCTAGACCACAAAGAAGACGGAGAAAAATCGGATTTAATGGCCCTTACCGATGCATTCTTGAAAACCTGTTAGAGTCCTAAGCATTCTCCTGTTAGTAATGGGACTTTACCCATGTCCTATAAAGATGTTATGCCCCAAAATGAAGCAGAGGGCCATACCCTGAGGGAGGGAAGGGATCTCCAGAGTTGAAAGGGTGATGCCTTTTGTCCTCACTTATGTGAATAGGAAGGATACAATTTCTGAGGCTCCCCATATCCTAGCTTTGGGAATAGCTTTTATTAGGCCTGCTTGTCTGAGGAGGGATCCTAAAATTCCAGGTAGTGCCCCCTACAATGGGACTTTGGGCAAAAATTATGTGTTTCTGATTAGTGAGCCTGGATGTCTGAAGAAGGGAATAGAGTCCTAAAGTTTATACTAGAAATCATCCTTATAGGAGAAACTAGAAAAGCACCAGAGACAGGGAGTTGTTTTTAGAAGCGTGACTAGCCTTGGAGAAGAGAGGCGGGAGGAAGTTTGTCTGACAGGCATTAGGACCCAGGAGGCAAGGGTCAGGATAGATAGGATAGATGGGCGAGTCTTGCTTGGGTGACGTGACTTTGAGAGTTCCACTCATGGCTGCAGGGTCAACCAACTTGTTGTTGGGACCCCAAAGCTGAATGGCTTTCCTCTCTGTTGACCCTCACTCAGCTCAGCCCAGAAGTACAGGAAAAGCAGAAGCTGGTTCCTGGCAAACCAAGCTCCCAGCTCCAAAGAGTCGGGGGTTGTTAGAGAGCCCCTTCCCAGAAAGCCTGACACCCGTGTCTTTAATCCTGCAGTCATGCTAGTCACTTTTAACTGGCCAACAGATGCCCGGTATTTAGCCCCTGAATTCTGAGGAAAAACAGGACAGAATAGCAAGCAAAAGGGGTCCGATGGTACTCACCACTTGGTGATTGTCCCTTTGTGGTCACCAAAATGTGTCCAGAATTGGTTCCTTCTTGTGGGTTCTTGGTCTCGCTGACTTCAAGAATGAAGCCACGGACCCTTGCGGTGAGTGTTACAGCTCTTAAAGATGGTGTGTCCAGAGTATGTCCCTTCAGATGTTCAGATGTGTCCAGAGTTTCTTCCTTCCGGTGGATACATGGTCTCGCTGACTTCAAGAGTGAAGCCACAGACCTTCACAGTGAGTGTTACAGCTCTTAAAGGGGGTGTGTCCAGAGTTGTTTGTTCCTCCTGGTGGGTTCATGGTCTCACTGACTTCAGGAATGAAGCTGCAGACCCTCGCGGTGAGTGTTACAGCTCATAAAGGTAGTGGGGACCCAAAGAGTGAGCAGCAGCAAGATTTATTGTGAAGAGCGAAAAAACAAAACTTCCACAGCGTGGAAGGGGACCCAAGTGGGTTGCCACTGCTGGCTTGGGTGACCAGCTTTTATTTCCTTATTTAGTCCCACCCACATCCTGCTGATTGGTCCATTTTATAGAGCACTGATTGGTCCATTTTACAGAGTGCTGATTGGTGCATTTACAATCCTTTAGCTAGACACAGTGTGCTGATTGGTGCGTTTACAAACCTTTAGCTAGACACAGAATGCTGATTGGTGCATTTACAAACCTTTTGCTAGAAACAGAATACTGATTGGTGTGTTTACAATCCTCTAGCTAGACAGAAAAGTTCTCCAAGTCCCCACTCGACCCAGGAAGTCCAGCTGGCTTCACCTCTCATGACAGAAGGCACATCTTCACATGGCAACAGGAGAGAGAAGAGTGGCAGAGTGAAGAGGCAACAGCCTCTTATAAAACCATTAGATCTCATGAGAACTCACTCACTATCATGAGAACAGCATGGGGGAACTGCCCCCATGATCCAATCACCTCCACCTGGTTCCTTCCTCAACACCTGGGGATTATGGGGATTATAATTCAAGATGAGATCTGGGTAGGGACACAAAGCCTAACCACATCAGTTTTGGTTTTTTTGTTTGTTTTTTTGTTTGTTTGTTTTTGAGATGGAGTCTTGTTCTGTCACCCAGGCTGGAGTGCAGTGGCACCATTTTGGCTCACTGTGACCACCACCTCCTGGATTCAAGTGATTCTCCTGCCTCAGCCTCCCAAGTAGCTGGGATTACAGGCACCTGCCACCACACCTAGCTAATTTTTGTATTTTTAGTAAAGAGGGGGTTCCATGACCATGTTAGCCAGGCTGGTCTTGATCTCCTGACCTCAAGTGATCTGCCCACTTTGGCCTCCCTAAGTGCTGGGATTACAGGCATGAGCCTCTGCACCCAGCCAATATCAGTTTAAAACCCCTAATTTCTTCTTTGACCCTTGAACGTTTGTTCCCCTTATAAGAGGAACACAATTTGCATTCGATCGTGTTCAGGTTTCTCCACATATATAACAGGTGATCATCTAAATAGACTTCTTGGGCATGAAGTTCCTCCAGTATCCATCTTGTGTTTTTTTTTCTGTATATTTCTCCAACTGTGTAGAATCCTATGACTTTATTTACTCATTTTCTGTCATTTTTTGAAAAAGTGGTTGCTTCATTGTCTTTTGTTCTAGAATTCCTAGGGCCCATAGATTGGAAACTAACAGTGATGTAAGAAGTTGTCATACTTGAACTTAATGGTTTAAAAGCATGTAGATCAAATTTTTTGCCAGTATGTTATACATCTCAAAAATTCAGGCTGAGTGCAGTGGCTCACACCTGTAATCCCAGCACTTTGGGATGCCGAGGTGGATGGATCACCTGAGCTCAGGAGTTCGAGACCAGCCTGGGCAACATGGCAAAACCCTGTCTCCACCAAAAAATACAAAAAAAATTATCCAGCTGTGGTGGCATGTGCCTGTGGTCCCAGCTACTCAGGAGGCTGAAGTGGGAGGATTCCTTGAACCTGGGAGGTAGAGGTTGCAGTTAGCCAAGACTGTGCCATTGCACTCCAACCTGGATGACAGAGTGAGACCTGATCTCACACACACACAAAATCCATTTATGTGTGTTTTGATTGTGGACAATAAATAGTCAGAATTAAAGATAAAGCGTTTATATGGTGTCCTCTGAAATGGAGCTAAGAAACAGAACTAACAGTTGAACAAAAATTTAGAAAGGCCAAGGAATTGGAACAATTCTTGTGGAAACAGAAGAACAATAGCTAAAACTGATGTAAATCTAATAGAGCTTACAAAACGGTCCAGTTGGATGTGAGGGTTGTACAGCAATCAACATGTCCTTCACTAGGAGAATGGACAAATATACTTGGTATATCCAGATAATGGATTATTATTCAGTGCTAAGCAGAAATGAGATATCAAGCCATGTAAAAGACGTGGAAGACTGTAATCCCAGCACTTTGGGAGGCCGAGGTGGGAGGATCACCTGAGGTCAGGAATTCGAGACCAGCCTGGCTAACATGGTGAAACCCTGTCTCTACAAAAAATACAAAAATTAGCTGGGTGTGGTGGTGGGCACCTGTAATCCCAGCTACTCAGGAGGCTGAGACAGGAGTATCGCTTGAACTGGGGAGGCAGAGGTTACAGTGAGCCAAGATTACACCACTGCACTCCAGCCTGGGCGATAGAGTGAGACTCTGTCTCAAAAAAAAAAAAAAAAAAAAAAAGGAAGAAACTTAAATGCATATTACTAAGGGATAGAAACTAATCTGAAAATGCTGCAAACTTTATGATTCCAATGTATAACATTCTGGAAAAGGCAAAACTATGGAGAGAGCAAAAAGATCCGTGGCTGCCAGGGATTAGAAGGCAGAGAGGTTGGATAGGCCGAGAACAGAGGACTTTTAGGGCAGTGAAACTCTTCTGTCTCATACTACAATGGTGGATACATGCCTTATACATTTGTCTAAGTCCATAGGATGTACAAGACTAAGAAAGGTCCCTAATGTAAACTATGGACTCTGCGTGGTAATGATGTATCAATGTAGGTTCATCAGTTGTTGGGGAATGCTAGTAATTGGGGAGACTATGCATGTGTGGGGGAACTCTTCCACTGCAGTGTAAATATATGTAACACTACTGAACTGTATGCTTAATAATGGATAACATGATAAAGTTTATGATATGTGTTTTTTACCTCAATAAAAAAGAAAAAAATATAAGATAACCAATAGTTAGATCACAAATCACTTTTGTATTTTGACCTAGAAAATATCTGCCATCTCTTCACAAAATTGAAAACATCTGAATTAATTTTTAATAATTTTGAGCACCATCCATATGCAGTAACATAATCAAGACAAAGGATATTTCCAAAGTAATTTGGCAATGACTTATAATTTGGATCCAGTTAAACATTCAAAATAAAAAATAATAAAGGAAATGAAGACTGATCCTAAGTTACACTGGTGATATGGCCAAAAGCTCACTTGTAAGTCAGCCATTTAGCGGTCAGTTTTCTCATTTGGTTAGGCCCCCAAATCAGATCATAGAGTCTCTTAACTTCACTTTTTATCCAATGAAAGTTCTCTGCATCCTCTTTTTAAAAAAAGGAGGAGGGGGAAGCAGAAGAGGAGAAGGAGGTGGAGGAGGGAGGAGGGAGGAGAAAGGAAGAAGAAGGAGAGAAAAACGAAGAGACTTTTTCATGAAGGATATCCTAAGAAGTGAAAAACAACAATCTGCAAACTGGGAGATGATATTTGCAACACATTTAACTAAGAAAGAATGATAGAAGTAAGAATATATAAAGAATTTCTGCAAAGCAATATGAAAAAGACAACCTAATAACAAAAAGGAAAAAACACACAAATGAGCATATCACAGAAAAGGAAACAAGTGGAATGAATATGTGAAGAGATGATGGAGTTTACAAGCAATCAGGGAAATACAAATCAGGAATGAACAATGATACCATTTCCAGATACTTAATTGGCAAAATTAATTCTGACGTTACAAAATGTTGAAAAAAGTGTAGATCAACAAGATTTCTTATATATTGCTGCTGGGAGAGTAAATTATTACAACTATTCTGGAAAGCAATTTGCCATTATTATTATTATCTTGTGAATGTGAATATTTGCATATCCTGTGTCCCACCAATTTCACTTTTCAGCAAGGGAAATACATATATCCAGAGACATTTTAAAATGTTTGTCATGGGTACTGCTAGTAATAAGATCAAATTACTAAAAGTAATCCAGATGTCTGTGAATAGGAAAATGAATAAGTAAATTACATCTTATTCACCTAATGAACTTTTATATGGAAATGAAAAAGCAAATGAACTGAGCTGTATGCAACATGTATGAATTTAAGCACATAATGTTGAGGAGAAGTAAGTTATAGAAGACAATATATGGTATGGATAGCCCTTTTTACAAAGAGCAAAAATAAGTAAAATTAAGCAATATGTTATTTGAACATATGCGCTAAAAATAATTTAAATACCAAGGGAATGAGAAAACACAAAATTCAAGATATTGGATATGTAACAGGAAAGGTAGAGGGATAGGAATGGGGAGAAACAGGAAGATGTAAATTACTAGCAATATGCTGATTCATAGGTTTTCAGTTCACACAGTTCATTATATTATTAAATAATATAAGGAAAAATATAAATAAGCCATGTATAGACAAATAATTTAAAATATTTAGGGAAAAAATGCAATGAGATGTCATTTTTCATTCAGATCATAAGTAAAAATTTAAAATAAATTTTTGGTCATATCAAGTATTGGTGAGGTTTGGAAAAACAGATACTCTCATACACTACTGGTGGGACTATAATCTGGTTCAGCAAAACTGAAGAGCACTTGGGTAGTCTCTATTAAAATTGTAGAAATGTGGCTAGATGCAGTGGCTCATGCCTGTGATACCAGCACTTCGGGAGGCCAAGCCCGGGAGCTTGAGACCAGCCTGGGCAACATGGCAAAAACCCATCTCTACCAAAAAGTACAAAAATTAGCCAGGCATGGTGGCATACACCAGTAGTCCCAGCTACTTGGGAGGCGGAGGTGAAAAGATCACTTGAGCTGGGAAAGTAGAGGTGGCAGTGAGCCAAGATCATGCCACTGCACTGCAGCCTGGGTGACAGAGACCCTGTCTTATATGTATGCATAGCATCTGACTCAGCAACTCAATTTTTCAGTATTTCCTTTAAAGATAACACTGTGACATTAGTACAGATAGGCAGATAAATGAATGTTCACTGCAGTACTATTCACAACACTGAAAATTTGGGTACAACTTTTAAATGTTCATTAGTGGAAAAGTAGACTATCTCAAGTATGATATATCCATAAGTTGGAGATTATGGGACAGTGTAGAAGAATGTGCTGATCCACATGAGCTAACATAAAAAGACCCGAGACATAGGGTTGCATGACAAATGTAACTTATAGAACAACAGGTACAGTATGATACAAGTTCGAACCTACTGTTCAAAGTGCCCTTCCTTAGACACCCTAACTACCTCCCTGCTCACCGGTAATGTTTGCAGGGCCCAAAGCAAGAGTGAAAATTGAGGTCCACATACCATATGTTTCGGCTCATAGATTGTATTATGCCAGCAATGAGTGCTGCATCCTGAGTAACAGAAGCACCTATGTGTATTCAGTACGTTTCCTGTGTGTGTTTGTAATATTCAGGCCCAGTAAGCAAGCAGTCCAGGTCAAAGGTACTTCCTGTCCAAGTCTAAAAGCCTTTCTCTCCTCCCCACCATAAAAATGAAATCAGTACTGTACATATTTTATTGGTATCTGCATACATATGAATGTAAATGCTTAGAATTTGCAAACTGAATAACTGGTTACCTCTGGGAAGAGATAGAGGAGACTAGGATTGATTATATCAGATGAGGTATAAAAGAAGAATTATTTGGATGGTGGTCTCAGACTCTTCAGCCATATTTATAAAGTTGGAAATGCAAGAAAAGCCTATTTTCTTGTATAACTTGTTATTAAAATTAATTTTTAAAAATCCAAACAACAGAAATCTTCATGTGAATGAGTCTCAGGCTATTAAAGGAGGTAGCAAGTGGGAATCATTAATACATAATCGATCTGTTTTATCCTCAAACAACTCTTACCTAAAGATGAGGAAATACAGAAACTAAGATGCTATAGTAATAAACTAATATAACTGTACAGTGAGATAAGTGATTTGAGGATCTACGAAGGTACCAGGACACATCCCTTGCAAATGACAAGGGCTTTTCCATGCAAACTATGTCTGCATATATATTTGCCAGACACCTAGAACATGAAGTATTATGTCAATATGGCGTAAACCCCTCCCCAGATCCAAATGTACCCAGCACTCCATTCTTTTATGAACACGGAATTATTTGGGAGATCATAGGAATAACTTTGTTGTTTTATACAATCACTATGCATATTGTGTAGACCTGCTACTCTGCAACAGACACCTTCATACACACTCTAGGGTGGAAATAGAAGGTAGACAAAGTAGATAAGGAGTCTGCATACGAGTGTGTGTGTGTGTGTGTGTGTGATGAATGTAGGCATATGGAAAAGATCATGCCACATGGCTATTCTCATGTAGGCTGATAGGTAATTGCCAACTGTTGCATGGCAGCTATTTAGTGAGGTATTATCTCTTTATTCCTTTAGGTATGGCTTTCAGTCGATGGCGGCAGCACCTTTCAATTAGTAGCTGACTTTCATAATGATATCATAAAGAAGACTTTTCATAGTTTTCATACATCAGCTATTACTTTTGTTTCTCAACGTGGAAAGGTTTACTTGACAAAGGCAGGTAAGAAATTTGCTTTCACTGGTGTAAGCATTACATGTGGCCCAGGATTAGAAGATATATGAAAAATCTGCCATATTAATTAACTAATCCTAAGATCTCAAAACTATTAGGGGTGATGGATTTGTAGGATCTATAGAAGTAGTATCCTATGGATAGCCCTAAAGAAAGGCAACACTAGGTCACCATGCTATGTTCTCATTTACCATTTCAGAAACATTTTACTGTCCCAAAAGCCAAATAATAACAGTTGCCACTTGTCAAGCTACAATTGTGCTCAACAAGTTACAAATATCGTCTCATTTGATATTCACAACAACCTTGCTGAAGTACCTAATGTTAGCTTACTTTTGCTGATTACACTGATACAACTGACACACAACTAGTAATGGTGAAGTTGTGTGAATGATACACTGCTCTCATCGCTTTCATTTGGTAATCTTGTGCTTTCATTGATCAACTCTATATAGTTCCTATCAGTGTTTGCATAGCAAAAGAAGTAGCTAATTTTTAAGTATAATTGTACTTCTTAACTAACAAATACTGATTTTACATATTCATGGAGTACAAAGCACTATTTTGATACATATAATGTAGAGTGATCAGATCAGGGTAACTAGCATTTCTGTCATCTCAAATATTTATCATTTCTTTGTATTGGGAATGTTCAATATCCTCTTCCTAGCTATTTGAAACTATATAACATATTAGTGTTAACTATGCCATCCTCCAGTGGTATAGAACACTAAAATTTATTCTTCCTATCTGGCTGTAATTCTGAACCCTTTAGCAAATCTCAAAACAGTTAATATTGATTGACCTTAATGACAGTTGCCCACTCCTTTCCAACTCAGTTGAATTTTGCTAACCAGCCTAGGACCCTAGAGTGATAAAGGGACATGATTCTCAATTTATTTCTATATCTTCGTGACCTGCATTTTCATTTTATTTTGTCATTCTATTATTGAGTCTTTGAGATCTTGTTTTGTTGAATTTAGTTTATTAATATTTTTTGAGCAGAATATGGAAGTAAATTTACCTCTTCTCTTGGGATATGCTTTGTCTCAACTTGATTCTTTTTATCTTTTACATGCTGTTAGTTTCTTCATTCTCTTCCCTTCCTTTTTAAAAAAAATTTTATTCTTAATTTTTGTGGGTACATAGTAGGTGTATAAATTTATGGGATACATTAGATATTTTGATACAGGCATACACTGTGCAATATCAGGGTAAATGGGGTATCCATCACATTAAGAATTTATCCTTTCTTTGTGTTACAAACATTCAAATTATATTCTTCCAGTTATTTAAAAATGTACAATAAATTATTATTGACTGTAGTCACTCTGTTGTGCTGTCAAATACTAGATCTTATTTGTTCTATGTGATGATATTTTTGTACCCATTAACCATCGCCATTCTCCCCCTACATAATGCCCCACTACCCTTCCCAGCCTCTGGTAACCATTATTCTACTCTCTATATCTGTGAGTTCAATTTTTAAAATATTTAGTTCCCTCAAATAAGTGAGAACATGCAAACTCTGTCTTTCTGTCCCTGGTATATTTTACTTAACATAATGTCCTCCAGTTCCAATCATGTTGTTGCAAATGACAGGATCTCATTCTTTTTTATGGCTGAATAGTAGTACTCCATTGTGTATATGTACCATATTTTCTTTATTCATTGATCTGTTGATGGACACTTAGGCTGCTTCCAAAGCTTCACTATTGTGAATAGTGCTACAATAAACATGAGAGTGTAGCTATCTCTTCAATATACTGATCTCTTTTTGGGGGGTATATCCTAGCAATGGGGTTGCTGGATCATATGGTAGCTCTATTTTTAGTTTTCTGAGGAACCTCCAAATTTTTCTTCATAGTACTAATGTACTCTCTATTGTACTAATTTATACTCCCACCAACAGTGTACAATCTCCATATCCTCACCAGCATTCATTATTGCCTGTCTTTTCGATAAAAGCTCTTTTAACTGGGATGAGATGATAATCTCATTGTAGTTTTGATTTGTATTTCTCTGATGGTCAGTGATATTGAGCACCTTTTCATACGCCTGTTTGCCATTTGTATGTCATCTTTTGAGAAATGTCTATTCAGATTTTTTGTCCATTTTAAAATCAGATTGTTAGTTTTTTCCTATTGAGTTGTTTGAGCTTTTTATATATTCTAGTTACTAATTCCTTGTCAGATGAGTAGTTTGCAAATATTTTCTCCTGTTCTGTGGATTGTCTCTTCACTTTGTTGATTGTTTCTTTTGCTGTGCAGAAGCTCTTTAACTTGATGTGATTCCATTTGTCCGTTTTTGCTTTGGTTGCCTGTGTTTGTGGGATATTACTCAAGAAATCTTTGCCTAGATTAATGTCCTGGATAGTTTCCTCAAAGTTTTCTTTTAGTCATTTTATGGTTTTTAGATTTAAGTCTTTAATCCATTTTGATTTGATTTTTGTGTGTGGAGAAAGAGGTCTAGTTTCATTCTTCTCCACATGGATATCTTCTGCATATGGATATGGATGGCCTAACATATATTCTATTTATTTCAGAATGATCTATGTGCTGAGGAGAAGAGCATGCATTCTGCCGCCATTGGTTGAAATGTTCTGTAAATATCTATTAGGTCCATATAGTCTACAGTGCAGATTAAGTCCAATGTTTCTTATTTGATTTTCTGTCTGGATGACCTGTCCAGAGAGAAAATCACGTCCAAAGGTGAACATGGGTTGTTGAAATCTCCAACAGTTATTGTATTGGGATCTGTTTCTCTCCTTAGCTCTAATAATATTTACTTTCTGTATCTGAGTGCTCCAGCATTGGGTGTATATGTATTTATAATTTTTATTTCCTCTTGCTGAATTGACCCCTTTATCATTATGTAATGACCTTCTTTGTCTCTTTCTATAGTTTTTGTCTGAAATCTATTTTGTCTGATATAAGTATAGCGACTTCTGCTCTTTTTTGGTTTCCACTTGCATGGAATATATTTTTCCATCTCTTTATTTTCAGTCTATGTGTGTCTTTATAGGTGAAGTGTGTTTCTTGTAGGCAACAGATCACTGGGACTTTAAAAAAAAAAATCCATTCAGGCACTCTATGTCTTTTGATTGGAGAGTTTAGTCCATTTACATTAAATGTTGTTATTGATAAGTAAGAACTTACTCCTGACATTTAGTTAATTTTTTTCTGGTTGTTTTGTGGTCTTCCCTTCCTTCTCTCTTTCCTTCCTATCTTCCTTTTAGTGAAGACAATTTTCTCTGGTAGCATGTTTTAATTTCTGTCTTCAAGCTCACTGATTTTTTATTCCACTTGATCAATTCTTCTATTAATTTCTTGCTTTTATTTTTTGTATAACTGTTGTATGTTTTTAAATTCTAGGTTACCATAATATCTTATAACCCATTATTTTAAACTGACATATCTTGAAAAGTTGTTGTAGTTATTATATTTGATCAGTGTGTCTTTTAGTTTTTCTACTCAAGATATGAGTTTACGCACCATAATTAACATGTTATAATATTCTGTATGTTTCTGTGTACTTACTATGACCAGTGAGTTTTGTACCTTCAGATGATTTCTTATTGCTCATTAATATCTTTTTATTTATGCTTGAAGTATTCCCTTTAGCATTTCTTATATGGCAGGTCTGGTGTTGATGAAATACCTCAGGTTTCTTTTTTTATCTGGGAAAGTGTTTCTTTTTCATGTTTGAAGGATATTTTTGCCAGATATACCATTCTAGGATAAAAGTTTTAAAAAACATATGTCATGCCACTCTCTCCTGGCCTGTAAGGTTTCCACTGAAAAGTCTGCTGCCAGATGTGTTGGGGCTCCTTTGTATGTTATTGTTTCTTTTCTCTTGCTGCTTTTAGGATCCTTTTTTTATCCTTGACCTTTGGGAGTTTCATTATTAAATGAATTACCTTGAGGTAATCTTCTTTGGCTTAAATCTGTTTGGTGTTCTGTTACCTTCTTGTACTTGAATATTGATATCTTTCTCTAAGTTTGGGAAGTTCTCTGTTATTACTCCTTTGAATAAATGTTCAATCCCTATCTCTTTCTCTATCTCCTCTTTGGGGCCAATAACTCTTAGATTTGCCCTTTTAAGGCGATTTTCTAGATTTTACAAGCATGCTTCATTCCTTTTTATTCTTTTTTCTTTCATCTTCTCTAATTGTGCATTTTTAACTGGGCTGTCTTCAAGCTCATTAATTCTTTATTCCGCTTTATCAATTCTGCTCTTAAGAGACTCTGATAATTCTTCAGTATGTCAATTACGTTTTTCAGCTCCAGAATTCTGCTTGATTCTTTTTAATTGTTTCAATCTCTTTGTTATATTTATCTGATAGGCTGGATTCCTTCTCTGTATTATCTTGAATTTCCTTGAGTTTTCTCAAAACAGCTATTTTGAATTCTCTGTCTGAAAGGTCACATAGCTCTGTCTCTCCAAGATTGGTCTCTGGTGCCTTATTTTGTTCCTTTGGTGAGGTCATGTTCTCCTGGATGATCTTGATGCTTCTGGACATTGATTGGTGTCTGGGGATTAAAGAGTTTGGTATTTATTGTAATCTTCACAGTCTGGGCTTGTTCATATCTATCCTTCTTGGGAAAGCTTTCCAAGTATTCAAAGGGACTTGAGTGTTGTGATCTAAGTCTTTGCTCACTGTAGCTGAATCTGCATTAGGAGGTACCTCAAGCCCAGTAATGCTTTGGCTATTGCCAACTTGTAGAAGTACTGCCTTGGTGGTCTTGTGTAAGATCCAGGAGAACTCCCTGTATTACCAAGAAGAGACTTTTGTTATCTTACCTTACTTTCCACCAAACAAATAGTGTCTCTTTCTCTGTGCTAAGCTGCCTGGAGCTAGGGCAGGGGTGATGCAAGCACCCCTGTAGCCACCACCACTAGGACTGCACTGGGTCAAACCCAAAGCCAGCACAGCACTGGGTCTTGCCCAAGGCCCACAGTGCCTACTGCCTGGCTACTACCTATGTTTACTCTAGGCCCAAGAGCTCTATAGTCATCAGGTGATGAGTCCAGCCAGGGTTATGATCTTCGCTTCAGGGCAGTGAGTTGCCCCCAGCCCCAGCTAGGTCCAGAGATGCCATCTGGGAGCCAAGGAAGTTGAGACCCTTAGAGTCTATGTGGTATTCTATTCTACTGTGGCTAAGCTGGCATCCAAGCTGCAAGACAAAGTCTTTCTCACTCTTCCCTCCTTTATCCTGAAGCAGAGCAGTCTCTCTTCATGGCCACCACCACCCCAAGCCCATGGCAATTACCTCCCGGCTACCACCGCTATTCACTCAAGGTCCAAGGACTCTTCAGTCAGCTTCTGGTGAATGCTGCCAGTCCTGGGTTTCTCCTTTCAGGGCAGTGGCCACACTCTGGCCCAGGGCAGGTTTAGAAATGCCACCCAAGAGCCAAGTACTGGAATCAGAGACCCCAGGAGCCCACTTCATGCATTGTCCACTGTGGCCAAGCTGGTACCCAAGCTGATTTCTGGTTCTTATAAAGGTGCTTTCTTGTGTTCATCATTGTTCAATTTGATGTTCTGCAGGGATGGATAATCATTGGAGGCTCTATTCAGCCATCTTGCTCTGCCTCCTTTCTATAATCCCTCCCTTTCTAATCTTCCCTACTCCCCTCCTCTACTCACCCACCTCCTTCTTTATCCCTTTTCCTTCCTTCTTCTTCTATTCCTCCCACTCTTCCTATTTCCATCAAGTTCATCATTAAAGATGCAGCACTGGTCAGATCTTCTATTTGCTCTAACATAGTGTAAGTGAATTATTCTTGAGACCCATCTGCTTCACCTCATTTAGATAGGACTTGGACCCATTTTCTCAACGCAGTGAAGTGCCTTGGAAAGTGGTAAACCTGGTTTCACTCATGAGGGTTTGATTTTTCCCTTTACTTTTCCTTTTGATATCTTCTCATCCACTGTCACCTTCTTATATGGTTTGGCTGTGTCCTCACCCAAATCTCAACTTGAATTGTATCTCCCAGAATTCCCACATGTTATGGGAGGGACCCAGGGGGAGGTAATCAAATCATGCGGGCTGGTTTTTCCTGCACTATTCTCATGATAGTGAATAAGTCTCACGAAATCTGATGGGTTTATAAGGGGTTTCCGCTTTTGCTTCTTCCTCATTTCTCTCTTGCTGCAACCATGTAAGAAGTGCCTTTCACCGTCTGTCATGATTGTGAGACCTTCCCCAGCCATGCGGAATTGTAAGTCTAATTAAATGTCTTTCTTTTGTAAATTGCCCAGTCTCAGGCATGTCTTCATCAGCAGCATGAAAAGGGACCAATGTGCCTTCTTACTTGTTAGGAGGGTATTACCGAGAGTCTTTAGGATTTTGTTGATTTACCTTCCTTCTCTCAATGTTGCCTCAACAATGAACTGTTATAGATTATTGGGTAAGTTTTGAGATTGAGGTAGACTTGGAAATATCTTATTAGGTCTAACAGGAATTAGAAAAACACTGTCACCAAGACAAGACAGAGGCTGTGTTTGTTTGTTTTTAACACACAGCAGTTTTTATTGTACAGTTTAAAACCAGTTTCTTCTGATCTTCAGTCTCTGATATGATTTTAAATGACAAATTTCTGAAGATTTCTGACATAACTTCAAAAAGCATGGTTTTGTAGGCCTCAATATTTTGTCCTTGATGTTCACCAGCAAAAGCAGTTTTACAGTTGTAGAATCTCCTCTATTGGTCCTTCCTTGTTTGAGGATAAAGAGAGACCACAAAATCCTGATTCTGTTTCTCCAGATCTTCACCACTCAGTTTATTTATTCTCTATTCTGTCAATAAAGCTTTTGTTTAACTTATGTTAGTATCAGGATTAATCCTTGTGGTCTATATGTCTGAATCGTGTGTTGAGACAGCAGCTGTGTCAACCTAAGATTCTGGTGATCACGCATCATATGATTGTGAAATAAATGAAAGTAATCGTGAATATTGTTAGGAGCACAATGTGGAACATTTCCAGTATTCCAGAAAGCTCCCTCTTGCCTCTTGCCATATTTTTTTTTTTTTTTTTTCCTGAGACAGAGTCTTGCTCTGTTGCCCAGACTGGGGTGAAGTGGCATGATCTCAGCTCACTGCAACCTCCGCCTCCCGAGTTCAAGTGATTCTCCTCCCTCAGCCTCCCAAGTAGCTGGGATTACAGGTACCCAGGCTGGTCTCAAACTCCTGACCTCAAGTGATCTGCCCATGTAGGCCTCCCAAACTGTTGGGATTACAGGCATGAGCCACTGCGCCCAGCCTAATGGTATTTCACTGAAAATTTAGTTTGCATGAGTAATAATGTTAAGCACATTTTCATGTGTTCATTTTTATATCCTTTTTTGCAAATTCTTTTCAAGTCTTTTTTGAATGAAGTTTTGATTTGAGTTACTTTTCTTGCTGCTTCTATGAGATTTTAATGTATTATGGGTATGATTTTTTGTTAGAAATATGACTTGGAAATATCTTCTTGTAATTAGTGGCTTGTCTTATTTACCTTCTTCATGGTATCTTTTGAACAAAAATTATTAATTTTTGAAAGCTCAATTGATCAATCTTTCCTTTTATGGTTAGCACTTTTTACTTCTTGTATTCTATTTAAGAATTCTTTGCCTATCCCAAAGCTATGAAGATATTCTCCTGTTTTCATCTGGAAATTGATTGTTTTAGATTTCATATATAGATCAAATGTAAAATCTCTAATTTTGTATATATTATGAAGTGAAGTTCATTTTTTTCCCATATGACTACCAGAGCCTCTACTCTGGCCTTGAATTGAATATTCATCTTAAGCTTTTCTTTTTGCTCTTGTAAGCCCTCCAATATATCCATGAAAGTCATGCTACCCCACAATCTTTGTAAAAACCATGGTTGTCATTGTAATCAACTGTAACTACTCCACTGGACCACCTCAAGTCTTGCCCTCCACAGACACTGCATCCCACACTCGCCACAGAGATAATTTGAGTAATTGTGAAGCCCTTGCTTGCTATGGTTTGCCAGGCATAAGTGGTCATCTGTTCACTCATTAAGTATGTAAGCAGCTCAGTCCCAGAATTCCACCTCTATATTCTATGCCCTAGGGACATTGTAAGTAAAAACACCTTATCAGTTTTGGACTATGCAGGAAACATAATTCCACTCAGGTGTTTTACCGGAAGAAGCTTTATAAGGAGACTATTTGCAGAGGGCAGACATGGTTAAAGGGAGCAACAGTGATATTAAAATATCTAGAGACTTGCAATGGAAGAAAGATGTTACAGTCTCTTTGCTTAGAGGGATAAGATAGTTAGATGGCATTACTAAAGCCCAGTCAAAGCTGGAATGGAGTAGGGACCACCCTTTAAGAGGTGTAGTCTAGGAAGCTCACAGCCACCACAGAACCACACCACCAAAGCAAGAAGAAAGAGGGTGAAAACTACCTTAACTTCTGTTTCCTTCCCCTTTCTTAACTCCTGCTGCTGCATTTCATTTGCCAAGCCCAATCAGGAGTCAACTGGAAACAGCACAAAGATTGCAATTCATAGAAATCAGTCTTCCATTGCACCAAACAGGAAGGAGAAAGTCTGAGAGTGGATCTGGAGGAATGGCCAAATAGAGAATAAAAAGTGCATTTTGTGAAATAAAAACCAAAATAGACCTAGGAAGATGTTGGAAACAGCAAAAATAACACCTAAGAAAACTAAATTGTCAATAAAAATTATAAAATATTTAAAATTATAAATATAAACTATAGAAACATACCCAGATATAAAATGAACAAATAAGTGGAGAAAATCTAAAATAATAAATATGGATGCTAAGGATTCAGAAACTGCAAAATTGTAGGAATTTCTAGTGATGGACAAAAACTGTGGCTGTATGTTTCTCTCTTTTATCTACAGTTCCTGGCATAGTATAGCCCTCTGATAGAAATGGGTGGGTGGATGGATGGATGGATGGATAAATACAAAAAATAGAAAGAACAAAGGAAACCAAAATCAATAATGACATTAATTTTTTGAACTAAAAGCAAAACAAACCAATACTAAAAGCAGAAACACTCTTCTGAATTATTTGAAATGGAAAATGTAAATCAATTTTAAAGAAACAAAAATCAAGCCAGCCTTAGATTCTTCTGCTGCAACTGTTTGCATATTCTAATATAGAACCTCCAAAAAAATTAGTTTCACGTAAGAATTTGGAACCAACTTAACTCATTATTCATATTCATATTCATTTTCTAAAAGAGAATGTAAAATTCTTCTACAACAAATTATGGTGATTCCTTCCATGACACTGGCTTTACTGATAAATATAGGTCCTATTGCTTTGTTTTATTCTCTGCACCCACAATAACTTTGTTTGAAAGCATTTTAAGCAGCGATAAAACTCAACATGTATTGCACCAATGATCTAGGAAGCTCAATTAAAGTGATGACAGTATAAATAACTGAGACAAAGTAGGCAATTGACCACACCACTATGGTTTGAGTGCCCTCTGGCTGACAATGATTGTAAGACACATCAATTATAAGACGTGTCTCAATTCCTAAGCTGTTAACATGTGAAACAAGCATTTCTTGCTATATTTATCCACAGAATATGGCATATTGAACCTTAGCAATTACATCAGCAAAGTTTTGCTACTGAAAAGCTCATGGGAGCATAAGAAAAAACCTGACTACATGTGATTCAGAGGAAATAATTATGAATATTATTGACCAAAAAATAAAAACACAGTTGGAGACTTTCAGAACTGCATGATAAAATAATCAATAATTTAAAATACAAGAGGAATAACAAAAAGTTAAAACCAAAAAGCCAAAGTTTTGCCATCCCTAAAAGGCAATCCAAAATCCTATCTGTTTATCTGAGTATAACTTTACATGGAATTAGGAATTTTTTTGGAATCCTTTATTGTGATCATTCACAGAATTTTTAAAAATGTGCATGCTGGCGGGTGTCTGTAATCCCAGCTATTTGGGAGGCTGAAGCAGGAGAACCACTTGAACCCGGGAGGCAGAGGTTATAGTGAGCCAAGTTCGTGCCACTGCACTCCAGCCTGGGTGACAAGCAAGACTCTGTCTCAAAAAAAAAAAAAGAAGTGTGTACAATACAAGTCTTAAAAAACAAAAGAAGACTAGATGTGTGACTCATACTTGTAATTCCAGAACTTTGGGAGGCCAAGGCAGGAGCATCGCTTGAGCGCAGGAGGTCAAGAGCAGCCGGGGCAACAATGTCTACACACACACACATATATATACATTTAAGTTTGTGTATATGTATTAAAGCAAGGGAGACAGAATAACCCATAAAAATAGACATGAAAAAGAGAAAAGAAGACATACCAGAAAATGTACAAAGTATAAAATAGAATAACCAAAAGTAGAGCTGGTCTGCAGTTATCACCATAAATTTTACAGATTCATTTACTCAACAGCATTGATTGAGTACCTCGTATATGCCAGGTATTGTTCCAATCACTAAGGGTACAGCAGTCTCTTTTCCTGTGGAACTTACACACTTGTCAGAAAAGACTGATAATTAACAAATAAACCAAAATAGGCTGTATGTAAGATAAATGCTACACAGGAAAAAAAAAAAAAAAAAAAAAAAGGCGAGATAGGTGAATAGGAAGTGCCAGGTGAAGCATTTGTTGTGTTGTGTGGTGTAGCATGTATTGTAGTCTTGGTGAGCAGCCCTGAAGCAGATGAGGGAATGAGCAGATATCGGAGGTAATCTACATTTCTCAATTAAAGACAGAGTCTTATTTTGGATTTTAAAATCTTAAAATATATTGCCAGGAGTGAAAAACTTAAAGCTAAAGTGGAGAGAAAAAAAATATGAATAAAAATTTGAACAACTGTGCCAAACACACTGGGAGAGAAAGCAGAGGCAGTAATGTTCATATTCACACACAGAGCAAGAGTTTTAGGCTGAAAGTATTCAATAAACAAAGTTCTTTCTGTGATAAAATATAAATAGTAAAATTATACCATATTGAATCAATGCTCTAAAATAATACAAGATATGTAAATATACAAAAATGAACTATAAGGAACATAAGAAGAAATCAACTGAAGTGCCAAAGTAGAATACATTTGAAATTGACAGTGTTAAATCTTTAATATATGAAGATCAAGACAAGACTATAAGGGAACATTCCATGTAGAGGAATTAAGTGTTGAAATATAGGGCACATGTAGTATGCTACAGCTAAATTTCCTAGGGATGACTCATTGATGATGAGAGCAGGGAGGTAAACTGAACCCAGTTTTCCATTTGAGTCAAGCTAAAGAATTTCATCATGCCATTAAAAGATTATTAATATAATCATAGTTGTATTTTAGAAAGATCATATAGGGGAATATACTGGAAAATGTAAGATTTTGTTAAATCCAAGGGAAGTCGTTTCCAGACTCTGTGTCACTACAGAATCTATTCACTGAAGTAGGGGAAGAAACAAACAGAGGGGATGTTTAATTAAGAGATCTAGAGGAAAAGAAGTTAGGTTTCTCTAGTAGTGGTTTCTCTTCCTATTACCAGCAAATCAGATTCCTGAAGAGGTAAGATTTTAGGCCAAGTGATATGTTGATAAGTGGCTATTTTAAAAGTTTCAGTGTGATGATGAGGGTCCGGATTAGAAAAGTGGCCCCAAGTATGAAGAAAACAATGGCAAATTATGAATGAAACCAGTGGGAGTTTGTGAAGGATTGGCTGTGAAATAGGAGGAAGTGGGTATAGTCAAGAGTTACACATAGGGCAGCTGGATAAGTAATGATACAATGAACATCATCCACAGAACACAGTATCTATTTCCAGTTGTGGCATCACTTTGCTGCTGAGAATAATTTAACAAAATACTTAGAAAAATTATTTTCTAAATTGATAACCTGAAAAGCTAATAGAAACAACCAGGCCAAACTCTAAGGGAAAACAAAACCTTGGTGATATGGTTTGGCTGTGTCCCCAACCAAAGCTCACCTTGAATTGTAGCTCCCATAATCCCCACATGTTGTGGGAGGGACCTGGTGGGAGGTAATTTAATCATGGGGGCAGGCCTTTCCCGTGCTGTTCTGGTGACAGTGAATAAGTCTCACAAGATCTAATGGTTTTATAAAGGGAGTTCACAAGATCTAATGGTTTTATAAAGCTTATCCCCTGCATAAGCTCTCTTGCCTGCCACCATGTAAGATGTGACTTTGCTCCTCATTTGCCTTCAGCCATGATTGTGAGGCCTCCCCAACCCATGTGAAACTGTGAGTCAATTAAATCTCTTTCTTTTATAAATTACCCAGTCTCAGGTATGTCTTTATTAGCAGCATGAAAACAGGCTAATACACTTGGAGAGGTAAACAGGGCACACAGTACCAAAGTCCTTTTGACCTGAAGAGATTTACAAATTCCTGCAAACTTAGACTTTGAATTTGGCGGACTAATGAAGAGTTATGGCCCTGAGTCTACCCAGGTAGTGAGAATAATAGATGGTGTGCCCCACCATACACCAGAACCCCTAAGGGCTCTACCCTTAGGACAAAGATGAATCAGAGGTAAATCCATACACACTCACACATATCCCCAAGGAATACAACAAAGTCGTCTTGTTAAGTGGGTAGGAAAAGAAAAAGAGAGAAAACTCCGTCTGAGAGGTTATGGCCATTGGAAGGCCTCTGTAAGATTTGCAGCTCTGATTTGCATTGTCTGGGATTACAGGTGCCCACCACCACACCCAGCTAATTTTTGTATTTTTAGTAGAGACGAGGTTTCACCGTGTTGGCCGGGCTGGTGTTGACCTCCTGACCTTAGGTGATCTGCCCACCTCCGCCTCCCAAAGTGTTGGGATTGCAGGCGTCAGCCACTGCTCCCAGCCATTTATGATTTTTTAAACAAACACTTATTAAAGCATGAATAGAATGTAACTTCTTGATTAAGAGTATCTAGGGGGGAAAGAAGCTATAGCAAATATCCAGTCAGATTTTCTAGTAACACACCAAAAGCTTTTGCTATGTCATCTACCACTACCTCTATTCATCATTGTATTGGAGGGCTGAATTAGTCTAGACAAGCAAGAACAATATATTAAAAGTGTAAGGTTGGAGAGTAAGGAGCCCAGCTATTCCTGTAACAGATTATCTAATTGTGGAGATAGACAACCTCAGGCTCGTGTAGCTGGAGCAGAGTAAGCATTGCAGAAAGTCATAGAAGATAAGGTCAGAGAGGTACTAGAATTCAGACCACGGTGGCCCTTGGAGGGCATTGCAAGGACTTTGACTCTTACTGAGAAAGAGGTTGAAGCCATGGAGAGTTTTGATAAGGGGAGTGGATGAAGTGACTTAACATTTTGAAAGTGTTACTTTGGATGCTTTTTTGAGAATAGACTGAAGGGAGCTATGGGCAGAATCACGGAGATCAATTAGGAGGCACAAGAGAGATGACAGTGGCTTGTACAGGGTGATAGTGGTGACAGAGGTGAGAAGTGGCTAGAGTCTATATATATTATGAGGCTTGAGTAAATAGGATTTCTGATGGATTCGATACAGGGTATGAGAGACAGAGGAATTAAGAATGACACTGAGGTTTTTGGGCTGAGCAGCAGCAATAATGTAGCTGCCATTAATGAAGGTGAGGAAGGCTGGGGCTGGAGGAGGTTTGCATGAGGATCAGGAGCTCAGTCTGGAATGAGTTCACTTTGAGAGGCCCTACCAACATCGAACGAAGCTGTTGGAAGGCAGTTAGCTACATAAGCCTAGACTTCAGGGAAGAGCACTAGATGGTAGACTTAAATTTGGGAATTATCCATCTAAAGATGGATTTAAAATCCTGAAACTGTATGAGATCTCCAAAGATAGTGAGAGAAGAAATCTAAAAACGGAGTCCTGGACACTCCAATGTGTAGAATGAACTAGGAGAGCCTGAGCTAACTGGGTGGGTTTGAGTGAGACGCAGTGTGCAGAAATTAGCCTTTTTCATCCTGAGCTATGATCTTTCACTCTAGCTCCTTCCAAGGGAGGGGACCCTGTCTTAGGACCAGTGTCTGCTTGGCTAAGTGAATGCTGCGGCATCATCTGATTACTGACAGTGCCTCTCAATGTGGCGCCCTAAGGATGAGAGAACCACAGCATGCCCAGTTTGGTTCAACATATTAATCCCAGTATAACTTAACGACCAATGTCTACTGACGATTCCCCTTGCCTTCCTAAGGCATTTTCTCACTGCCTTTTACCTCTTCAGGAATCTGATTTGCTGGTAATAGGAAGAGAAACCACTGCTAGAGAGACCTAACTTCTTTTCCTCTAGATCTCTTAATTAAACATCCCCTCTGTTTGTTTCTTCCCCTACTTCAATGAACAGATTCTGTAGTGACACGGAGTCTGGAAATGACTTCCCAGGGACTTAACAAAAACTAACATGCATTTTCCTAATTCAGGAGTCTCAGGGCCCTACTTCCACCTCTTAGTTTAAATGAAGGTGTCTTTACAAGGTATGATATTAATGTTTTTCGACTTCTATTGTATCAGTATCAAGACACTTCTCTTTATTTCCTAATAGGAATGGGAAGACACGGTGCAGTTGGAAATGTTACTGAGAGAATTTTCACATTATTCTATGATCACTTGGGATTCCTACATAAGCTGACTCCGGGTCACTTTGAAGCTAGTGGACCACCCACAGCCTTTGGAAATTCTAGAAATCTTTTTGGACAGGTCAGTATATAATGCATTGAAACAGTTTGCCTTATTTTAAGAATAGATGCCACATTCGATACACAGAATAATGGGAAAATGGGAAAGCATTTTCCTTGGGACAAACCCATTAACGCAGTTTGCTCTATTTAACTAAAAGAAGAACCTCCATGTGCCACAAACATCTCCAAATCTTCTTCCAAGTCCCATATGGGGTTATATAGCTTCAATTCCACCTAGAATATCTTCATGCAAATATCTTCACAACAGAATACCACTAGACATTCTAAGCTAGAACCACTACTCCCAACCCAAGCCAAGGTAGGGATGATTCTCTACCTCCTAAGGTTGGCCCTGGAAAATCATGGATTGTGAGGCCAGGCACCGTGGTTCATGCCTGTAATCCTAGCATTGTGGGAGGCTGAGGTAGATAGATTGCTTCAGCCCAGGAGTTGGAGACTAGCCTGGGCAACAAGGTGAAACCCCAGCTCTACAAAAGAATTCAAAAATTAGCCTGGCGTGGTGGCATTCTTCTGTAGTTCCAGCTTCTTGGGAGGCTGAGGCAGGAGGATCACTTGAACCTGGGAAGTGGAGGCTGAAGTGAACTGCGATCGTGCCACTGAAGTGAGCTGTGATCGTGCCACTGAACTCCAGCCTGGGCAAAAGGGCAAGACCCTGCCTCAAAAAAAAGAAGAGAACATGAGCTGTGGTCTACTTTTCTTCTTTCCTATTAACCCTGCCCCCCTGGTTTCTTTTTCTAGTGACAACATTAAAAGGAGTTATCTTCTTTACAGATGACACTTGATACAGGTTTTTCTAATAGTTTAATGTGTAATATGCTACTTGTGAAGGTAGCTCATCCTTGGGCACCAGTTACAAAACTGGACACTCTCAAACCATCAGCAAATTATCAAATATTTTTGACTGGGGTTAGTAAAACCTGCCCTTTGACTTCAAGGAGATGGAACAAAAGATGAATCTGGTTTTAACAGATCATTCCAATTGCCAGGCCACAGCTGCAGTTGAGAGGATGGTGTTTAGCTTCCCCTCTCCCTGCGCTGCATAGAGAAAGAGGGCGGGAACTTCCATGGGAGAGTGAAGATGCCACATGTGACGCCCTGTGTCTTTGCCCACGTCTGGGGTGTGGATTCTGCATTTATACAAAGCAAATGATGTGGACAGGAGCGTAGAACTAACCCAAAAAAAGCATTTACCTCCATTTTTCACCAACTTCACAATTTGTAGAAAGGGTCTTAGTTCCCTTATGTGAAAGTTTAAATTATTAAAAGAAAAAAAAAAAAACCTACAGGTATTTGTATACTTAGGACAAGTTTGATGAAGCCATACTCAACAATATCACTTCCCTCTCCACAAACTATGCATGCATTTTCTCTGGATAAAAATAATCATTGCCTCTTATTACAGTGTTGGAGCTCTTAATCTTTATAACAACTATTTATTTGTATTTCACTTATGAAGAAAGTGAGGGACAGACAGACTGGTTAGTTATTGGGATTAGACATCTATCCTAGGCAACTGGCTCCGGGGTCTGTGCTCTTAGCCACCCTGCTGCCTTTCATTGGATTTACATACACTTTCCCTAGGATACACTTGCCACTCCCAGGCTACAGTGTCATACAGAATTCTAAAGATGTTTAGCCATTTCAGTGATTTTCAAGAGTCCTCAAGCCATTTGGCTCAGTCCCACATTTATTTTCCTGGCATCTATTTCCCCTTTCTCCTCAGTGCATTCCCAAAATTCAGTAACTAGGGAAAAAGGCATGACAGAAGATGAGTCTTGGAGGCACTATGGGACGGATGCGTCCCCAACCAGTCTGCATAATCTACCACCCACACCTTGTCTCATAGCAACAAAGTCAACCCCAACAGCCCCTTTGGGGATGGTCCTTACCTCTCTTCTCTCCCCTGAAAGTTCTCCAAGCAGGACAGGGTCAGGATTAGAGAAAGGTGTGTTGAAAAGAAAGACCTATAGATCAGAAATCTAGGCCAGAAGTGCCTGAGTAGACTGCAAGGGGAGATCTGTGAGTCAAGAAAGGAGAACGGCTTATGCTGCCAGTTGGGAGACTCAGACGGCAGCTGTCCAGAGTCTCTAGCATGAGATCAGGAGCGGCAAGTGAGGACAGGGATTTCACGAGCTCTTTCCTAAATAAAACTTCAAATGAGAACCCAGTTCTAAAATCTGCATCTCCGGGCTCCTCACACACCTGCAATGTAAGTCAAGTTTCCATGTACCCTTTTACTCCAACCATCCACGAAGGGCATAGGAATCTTACACCAAATCTTAGTCATCAGAACTTCCATTCCTCCTTAACAGGAAAATACATCTTCCCTTGCACACACGTAGATGTTCCAACAAAACATGTTGACATAGTTCTCCAATTGATAAGTATACCAGTATTGTTTTTATGTGAACTGGAAATAAATCTGTGACTTGAATTTTTTCATAATTGAAGTATAAAGTAGTTTAAATATAATATTTTCTTTTCTCTGTTTCCAGCCTCCAGATATAGGCTTTGAGACTGCGCTTGCCCCACAGCACACCTCTTTAGATGAAATTATCTTTTTTGCATACGTACCTGAGAACGAACCACAGGAAACGATCTACAGCAAGAAGTTCAACAATATACACTACGGAAAAGTGATACACTCTGGGTAGTGATTTGCATTTATTTATATGGCATATGGGTTTCTAGAATCTACTTTTTAAATTTTTTGAAATAAGGTCTTGCTCTGTCATCCAGGCTGGAGTACAGTAGTGCGATGACAGCTCACTGCAGCCTCAACCTCCCAGACTCAAGCAATGCTCTGGCCCCAGCCTCCAGAATAGCTGGGACTGCAGGCACACACCACCACACCCGGCTAAGTTTTGTACTTTTTGTAGAGATGGGGTTTCACCATGTTGCCTGGGCTGGTCTCAAACTCCTGAGCTCAAGGGATTCACCCACCTCAGCTTCCCAAACTGCTGAGGTTACAAGTGTGAGCCACTTCACCTGGCCAACAGAATCTAAATTTTGGACCTACTTTTTTGAATGATTTTCTTGGTCAAATAGAGTAAGTCTTTTTTTGACACCCCACAAGGCCAAATACATTTATAGACTCCAAGATGCCTTGCATGGTGCCCCAATTTTAGAAACCTAGGACCATTTATATCAGCGCCATCAGGCCAAGCTATAAAATGTGTTTCTTGAGTATCAGAAATATTCTGGACTACACTGGATACTTCCTATCCACTGAGTTTACTCACATGACAATTCTTGTATATCCTAGAGACTAACACATTTGATGTAGTGGAGACTATCTTTTATGAAATATTGCATGGAACAATACACAGAATTCTCAGAAATGCTTACTTCTAAGGTATCAGTAAAAGTCAATAACCCTTCAAGGCCTAATAACTCTTATTCAGAATATGAATTCTGGCTAGGTGCCATGGCTCACACCTGTAATCCCAGCACTTTGGGAGGCCAAGGCCAGCAGATCAGTTGATGCCAGGAGTTGGAGACCAGCCTGACCAACATGGTGAACCCCATCTCTACTAAAAATAAAAAAATTAGCCAGGTGTGGTGGCTCACATATGTGATGCTAGCTACTGGGAAGACTGAGGCACAATAGTTGCTTGAACCCAGGAGGCCGAGATTGCAGCAAGCCAAGGATGCGCTACTGCACTCCAGCCTGAGTGAGAGAGTGAGACTCTGTCTCAAAAAAAGAATATGAATTATATAACCCCCAAATCTACCAACTAAAAAAGAAACAATTTCAACAATTTCAGATTACCAGAAACTCACTGCTATGGTCTAAATATCTGTTTTCCCCAAAAATTCATATGGAAATCCTAACCCTCAAGGTGGTAGTATTAGGAGGTAGGGCCCTTGGTAGGTATCTAGGTCATGAAGACTCTGCCCTCATGAATGTAATTAGTGCCCTTATGAAAGAGACCCCAGAGAGCTAGCTAGGCCCTTCCACCACTGGAAGGACTGAAGGACAGAGCCAGCTAGGCCTTTCCACCGTGGAAGGACACACATAGAAGACACCATCTATAAACCAGAAAGTGAACCCTCACCGGATACCAAATCTGCTGGCACCTTGATCTCAGACTTTCCAGCCTCTAGGGCTGTCAGAAATAAATTTCTGCTGTTTATAGCCTACCTTTGTTATAGCAGCCCAGATAGACTAAGATATTCACCTTGTCTCAAAGTGGTGGGCTCTATTCTTACACCAGGTTGGAATCTGTATATTACATGTGTTTGGGGCTGTCAATATATATCTTGTCCCACAGCTAACAATACCTTGCACTGTGAGGCAGCTCACTCAGAAGTGGAAGTGAACATGGGAATTAGACCTACTATAACAAACATCAGCAATATTTTTTCTTATGAGGATTGTATAAATTTTGTCTCTAACAAAAGTGTCAGTAATCTCTAGAATTGTTTTTTGCTCTAGGTGGATCTTGTATGTGTGATGTTCCAAATCAGCTAGTTTGTGTTTATGTAGGTGTTTTTCTATAGAAAACCTACAGAATCACTTTTCAATCTTTTCATATTAATATGATTAATATTATACCAATGTTAATCTTAATTTGTTATATTCTAATTATTTTTAAAAGCATATGGTCATTCTCTTAAGAATCAGAATATTTAAAAACCAGAACAGCACAATCTGTGATAAGACTCAGTAACTTTGCTCTGTTTGCACAGAAACTAGGGAATGGGTATCTTCAAGGCAGGAAATATGAGCAAAGCCACCTGGATAGCAAGTGGAACTTCAACTAGGGAGGTGAGGAATTTGGGAACCCACTGTTCTCAGGTCCGCAGGAGGCCAAAGGCAGTTATCTAGCTAGTCAGGACATAAGGCAGAGTGAACCATTCACTCACTCCACCAATCAACATTTAACACTGACTACCAGCAAGGCACTGTGGCGGGTGCTGCAACAGAGTGGTGAGCATGACATTCAAGCATCTCAGTCCGTGAGCTTGTATTCTAGCCCCAGAAGCAGACAAGTATGTAATTACAGTTGACTAAGTCTACAAAAGGGGAGTATACAGCATTTAGAGAGTTTTTTCCTGGGGCTTGAGCCCTTGTTTGGAGAATCCTAGATTTCTCCTGGAATAACACCCAAGTTCCTTACTGGAACTCAAAAAGCCCCACTGACTGGGCTCCACTCTCTTGAGTGACCTCTTTGCTTTGTTCACTGCAGTGAAGTCACTCTGGTTTTCCTTTGGTTTCTGTAACACATCCTGCTCCTTTTGGCCTACAGGCCTTTGAGCATGCTGTTCCTCTTACTTGGAATCTTCCCCCAACCACCACTTTCTTCCTTCATCCTTGTTCTTCTGGTCTTTTCTTAGGCTTCAGAGTTTGGGTGAAAGAAGAGAGGTGAGGTAAAGGGACAAGAAGTCCTTCTGTTGGAGACTTCCAGAGTCTTTGGTTATAGGCAATGCTACCCTTGCCACTAGTGACAACTACCCCCGCCCTGCCAGCCCTTGGAATTCTATCACTGTGTTGGGGTCCCTTCACCCTTTCAGCAGTTCTTCTGGGCAGCATTTTTTTTTCTTTCCTGCCTCCCCTCCACCCCCACATGACCCTTCTCCCGCAGAGACAAGCATTGTCTTGGATTTTATGTTAACATCTTTTAAAGTTTTGCTTTAGAGCGTTAACACCAGTTTTATGAAATGTGTGACTTGCCTTTTTCATATAACATTATGCTTTTGAAATTACTCCATATTGGTATGTGGTCTGTAATTCACTCACATGAATATGCTACAATTTATGTAGCTATTCTCCTATATTGTTTTGGAATCATGTCAAACTTTTCCTTCCTTCCTTCCTTCCTTCCTTCCTTTCTTTCTTTCTTTCTTTCTTTCTCTTTCCTTCTTTCAACAGGGTCTCCCTCTGTCACCCATGCTGGAGTGCAGTGGTGCAATAATGATTCACTGCAGCTTTGACCTCCCTGGCTCAAGTGATCTTCCTACATCAGCCTCCTGAGTATCTGGGACTACAGGCACGCACATGCCACCATGCCCAGCCAGTTTTTTGGGTTTTTTGTTTTCTTTTCTTTTTTTTTTTTTTTTTTTTTGTAGAGATGGGGTTTTGCCATGTTGCCCAGGCTGGCCTTGAACTCCTGGGCTCAAGTCATCTGCCCACCTTGGCTGTCCAAAGTGCTAGGATTACAGGTGTGAGCGACCCCGCCCGGCTTTTCAATTTTACCTATGTAGAATTGATGTGTCTAGGGTGAAGTGGGAATCCAGTTTTTCCTTTTTTTTTTTCATGTGGGTAATCTATTGTCCATACAAGCCCCTCCTTTCCCCCACTGATCTGCAGCACTGCCCTGTGATATATCCTGGTCCCATATATGCATAGGTCTGCTCCTGTCCTCTCTCCTATTTCACTGGTATATTTGTCTTCTCCGTGACACACTGACTAAATGACTCTAATTATGAAACATATGTGAATAACCCCCTCCCTCTGCCTTTTCTTGGCTTTTGGTCTTGCATTTATGTGTTAGACTCAGCTTGTCAAGTTCCATTAAGGAAAATAAAAACCCCAAAACCTGGTAATGGAAATTACCTCTTGCAACCAAACTCTGCCTTATATTACTGTTAGATAGATCTTGGGTGGGAATTTCGTGCTCTTCCTCTAGCAGTAAGATAATTATTAGTTCTTGTAGAATTTTAGGACCAAGACAGTTTCCTGATTCTTCTTAAGGGATAGAAGTTATTATTTCCTCCTTCCCTCCTCTGCCACATATCTTTCCTTGGGCCCTGTGGGTGAGTGGACCCTTACTTCTTCTCTGACAGTAGGTAAAAGTGTTTGCTTTGTAAGAAAAAGGATGAGGGAGGGAGGCAGGACTTCTGTACCAGCACCCTCCTGACACCCCGTAACCCTCAGCCACTGATCAGCTCTTTTGAGGCCTGTGTGCAAAAGTATCTAATGCCTAACCTTCTGTGGTTTAAGGCTTTTACTTCCTATGAGAGAAGGTTCAGGGAAGTAGGTGATGCTTCAGGTCTGTTTCCTCCCAACCTCTGATCCTCACAAACTACCTGTACCACTAGTGGTGGCTGTCTCTGGTCTACGGTCCTGCCCCAGTCCTTTCCTTTGGGTAGAGCCTTCAAGGGAAGCCAGTGGAGTCTGCAAGTGAGTACAGACTCCCATTTGTCAGGTGCCCAAGCACTTCCAGACTCACGTGCTAGCACATACCTGACCTTTGGCCCTTTTTCACAACTTCAGCTAACTCTTACTTGCTTGTGTTGAGGTCAGCACTGTTTCTCCTTCCCATGTTCTTCCACAGGTGACACTGTCCTGGTGTTCAATCTCTCCCTGGAATGGCTTATTGCTCTGGGTTTCAGGTTAGTTGGTTATCTTGTGACCTTAGTTCGCTGACAAGCTAGACAAAAGTCATGACTTTGTACTTTATCTGCTTTTTGTTTTGTTTTCTTGTTCGAGAGCATCTTTCTGCATTTAAAGCAAAAGCAGAAGTCTCGTGGTTGCCTTTTGTAGAGTAATCTTACATTTTTCAAATTTGCTAAATTCTTTTAATAATTCTAGTACTTTTTCTACATATTATCTTGGGTTTTGCAGTAGAGGTAAATTTTTAATTTTTTTTTAAGTTTCAATAGCTTTAAGGGTACAAGTGAATTTTGGTTACATGGGTGAATTGTGTAATGGTGAAGTCTGGATTTTTGGTGTACCCATCACCCAAGTAGTGTACATTGTACCAATAAGTAGTTTTTCCTCTCTCACCCCTCCCACCCTCCCTTCTTCTGAGCCTCCAATATCCACTATACTACTCTGTATGCCTTTGCATACCCATGGCTTAGCTCCTACTTATAAGTGAGAACATGCAGTGTTTGGATTTTCTGTTCCTAAGTTACTTCACTGAGGTTAATGGCCTTCAGTTCCATCCAAGTTGCTGCAAAAGGCATTATTTCATTATTTTGTATGGCTGAGTAGTATTCCATGGTATATATATACCACATTTTTTAAATCCACTCATCAGTTTATGGCACTTGGGTTGACTCCATATCTTTGCAAATGTGAATTATGTTGCAATAAGCATATGTGTTCAGGTGTCTGTTTTTATATAATGACTTATTTTCCTTTGGGTAGATAACCAGTAGTGGGATTGCTGGATTGAATGGTAAATCTATTTTTAGTTCTTTGAGAAATTTCCATACTGTATAAATATTTTTAAATAGATAATCATATTACCTGCCAGTACAATTGATCCTTGAACAACATGGCTTTGAACTGTGCAGGTCCACTTATATATGGAATTTTTTCTGCCTCTGCCACCCCTGAGTCAGTAAGGCCTCCTCAGCCTACTCAAGAAGATGACTAGAATGAAAATCTTTATGATGATCCATTCCACTTAAGAAATAATAAATATATTTTCCCTTTCTTATGATTTTCTTAATAACATTTTTTTCCCATAGCTTACTTTATTGTAAGAACACAGCATGTAAGACATATAACATACAAAGTATGTGTTAATCAACTGTTTATGTTATTGGTAAGACTTCCAGTCAACAACAGCCTACTTGTAGTTAAATTTGGGGGGAATTAAAAGTAATATGTGAATTTTCATCTGCACAGGAGGCTGGCATCCCTAACCTCTGCATTGTTCAAGGGTCAACTATAATTTTTTTTGTTTTTTCCTTAACATTTCTTAGCATATTATAGCTTTTTCCTGTTATAGTGTCTGGGACCTCCAATACTTTGTTAAATACAAGATAATGGAATTATTGTTGTTTCTGACTCTCTCTCTATATATATATATATATCCATATCTATATATATAGATATATATATCTTTATATATATATAAAGCATTTCATAGTTTTCTTAAACTCTTTATCATTTAAATAAATTTATCTATTTTTCTAGTTTAAGAGATTTAGACTTTGGGATTTTAATTATTATTTCTCCTGTATCTATTGAGCTTATCTATAGAATTTTTCCCTTTAACTTTTTATTTAATGTTGTAAATTCTATTGTGGATTTAATGTTGAACCAACCTTAAAGTCCTGGAATACACCTATCTTTGACATTGTGTATTATCTATTTACATACATTTCTGAACTCTGTTTGCTAATCTTTAGGATTTAAACATCTATGTTCTTGTGGAAAGTTTGCCTGTAATTTTTCTTTCTCATATTGTCCTTCTGTGGTTCTGTTAACAAGATTATACTAGCTTCATGGACAATTGTTTTATTATTATTATTATTATTTTCTGGAAGAGTTTAAGACTGGAATATTTTGTTCCTTGAAAATTTGTTTTTTGAAATTGTTTGAAACTTACTTTATGGCCTAGGACTAGGCCATTCATTATGGTCAATTTCAGTAAATATTTTGTATGGGAGGCAAAATTTTACATCTATCCTCTTAGGGTGTTTTGGCTGGGCCTGAGAATTAAACTGACATAAGACAGATTAACAGGAGAAAAGCATACACATTTATTTAATGTAAGTTTTTTGTGACATAGGAGTCCTCCTAAAGAAATGAAGACCCCTGAAGAAGCAGTTAGAGTTGAACATGTATATACTAGGTTGAACAAAAAGCAGTAAATTGTGAAAATGTGACAAGGCAAGGGGGCTCGGGCTAGGGTAATTAACTGTGGAGAAGTGGCTAGGAAGATAAGGGTTGGTTTAACAAGGTCTATTTGTACAGATTTCTCTTGGCTTTGACTCCCCATCTCCACTAATAAAAACAATGTCCTTCTCCAGGTGCAAGGAGGACACCTTCCCCATGGGAGTTTTATCTCCTGCCTTTAGGTAGGTCAGAGTGTCCTTCCTGTGTTTGCTGGTGTGTGTGTGTGTGTGTGTGTGTGTGTGTGTGTGTGTGTGTGTGTGTTTTAAGTGACTTTAACTCAATCAGCGGGCTAGAGCAGATGTTTTGGGGTGTTGTGTTCTGAATGCTTTCCTATTGCGTGCAGTATTAATATTTATTTGTTAGATTAATCCTGTTCCTTGTGATATTGCAATTTTCTGTATCCTTAGTGATTTTTTTTTCTGCTTGATCTGTCAATTATTGAGAGAGTTGTATTAAACTTTCCTAATGTGTATACTGGGTTTGTCCATTTTTTAATTATAGTTGTGTCAATTTACCTTGTATATTTTGAGATTGTTATTAGGTACATATAAGTTTAGAATTGTTACATCTTCATGATCGGTTGAACATTTTGTTGGTATTTAGTGACTATTTTTATCATTATAATACTTTTTTGCATGACTGTGGCTTTTTATTATGCTTTTTTTTAAAACCATTTTAAAGCGTACCATTCTGTAGCATTAAATTCATTCACATTGTTGTACAACCATTATCACCATCCATCTCTAGAATTTCTCGTCTTCCCCAACTGAAACTTTGTACCCGTTAAATAATAATTCTTCATTTTCATCTCCCACTGGCAACCACCATTCTACTTTTTGTCTCTATGAATTTGACTACTCTAGGTACCTTCTGTAAGTGGAATCATATAGTATTTGTCCTTTAGTGACAGATTTATTTCACTTAGCATAATGTCTGCAAGGTTTATGCATGTTGTTGCATGTGACAGGATCTCCTTTCTTTTGAAAGCTGAGTGATATGCATATATATATTCCACATTTTGTTTTTCCATTCGTCTATTGATGAACACTTGGGATGCTACCACCTGTTGGGTAGTTTAAATAATGATGCTATGTACCTGGGTATACAAATATTTTTTCGAGTCCCTGCTTTCTAGTCTTTTTAGCATATACCCAGAAGTAGAATTGCTGCATCATGTAATTCTATGTTTAATATTTTGAGGAACCATTATACCACATTCCACAGCTGTACCATTTTACATTCCCACCAGTAATGTACACGTGTTCAGATTTCTCCATATCCTGGCCAATGCTTGTTGTTTTCTCTGTTTTTTATCATAGCCATCTTAATGGGTATGAGATGGTATCTCACTGTGGTTTTGACTTCCATTTCCTTAATTATTCATGATGTGGCTCGTCTTTTCATGTGCTTATTGGCCATTCATGTGTCTTCTTTGTAGAAATGTCTATTCAAATCCTTCGCTCACTTTTAAATCGGGTTTTTTGTTATGAGTTTCAATGTTTTGTTTTTGTTTGTAGCTTTTTTTGTTATTGATACATGGCACCAGCCTTCTTTGAATAATATTTTTGTGGTATACTATTTCAATCCTTTAACTTTCACCTGCTTTGTATATCTGTCATAAAAGACATAAATGGATTTTGTGGTTTTAGCCAATTTAACAATTTCTGTCCTTTAGCTGGAGAGTTTCGTTTAACTACATTTATTATTTTTACTAATATATTTGTCTTCATTCCTACTATCTTCTTTTGTACTTTCTATTTGTCCCACTTTTTCTATGTTTCATTTTTGTCTTCTCTTCTTGCTTACCTTATTTTAAGGTTCTTTTTTCTCCTCTTTCCATTCTTTTCTTCTTCTACTTGATTAGGACTTCTACACTCTTTTATTTTGCTTTTTAGTGTTACCCAAGATTTTTACATGTATGTTAACTTAAAAGTCTAAAGTTAATTAATAACTTTATCTCTTTCCCACTCCATCTGTAATCATTAAACTCTGGGTGTCTAGGCAGTATCTACCCTTTATATTTCTCAGGAATGAGTCCAATTCTGGTCCCTCTGTTCCTCAAACCTCAGAAGATGTATTACAGTTTCTAAGGTGGTCCCCTTGAAGAAATCCCTCTTGGCTTTTTTTTTGAGATGGAATTTTGCTCTTGTTGCCCAGGCTGGAATGCAATGGCACGATCTCGGCTCAGCAACCTCCACCTCCTGGGTTCAAGCGATTCTCCTGCCTCAGCCTCCTGAGTAACTGGGATTACAGGCATGCGCCAGCACTCCCGGCTAATTTTGTATTTTTAGTAGAGATGGGATTTCTCTATGTTGGTCAGGCTGGTCTCAAACTTCTGACCTCAGGTGATCTGCCCTCCTCGGCCTCCCAAAGTGCTGGGATTACAGGTGTGAGCCACCACACCCGGCTGCCTCTTGGCTTTTTTGTGAGAGAGGCACTTATCTTTCTACATGTAGGGTTGCATGGAGATGAGAGGTGAGATGCACAACACACCATTACTACTTTCTTCTTTAAATTCTTCACGTCTCATTTATCTTAAATAATCTAACTTTTGTTTAGAATGTCACTCTGGCTGTGATATAGAGAATGAGTTGGAGGGTAACAATTATGGATGCACTTAGGTCATTTAGAAGGCTTTTGCAGTAGCCTAGGCTAAAATTTTCGATGTTTTAGTCTAAGATATTGATGGTAGAAATTGAGGGGAATGAATGGACTGAGCGATACATGGGAACAGACTCACCAGGACAATGAAGTAGAGCAATTTTCATTACTTTACTTCATTGTCTGTCTCTGTGCCTTAAAAAAAACACAGCTGTTCTTGCCTTCTATTTACTGAATCCAGCTACATGTGATCTTATTATGGTGATGCTGTCTGAGATTCTTACACTGTGCTTAAGAGGACAGGTACTTGAGGTAGACAGACTATGAATGAGGAATCAGGCAGTATGGGAATGGCAAATGGTAGATTTGGAATTCAGAAGAGAGTCTGAAGAATAAGAATCAAGAACTAAAGTTAGATGATGGAAAAGAAGGGATTCTGAACATTATCAATGAATCTGAATCATGGAGGCCAAAAGGCTTGCAAAATCTCAACAAAGGTATGGGCTACCACCTACAATGAGATGTTAGGTACTGAATCAAAATCCTTTCACAGTAGGAGTTAATTAAATATACACAGATAAACGACACTATCTGATTGATAACAAGGGAAGTATAGTCATTGCACAAATGGTGAACTATTTGAGAAGGAAATTCTGTCATCTTATAACAAGGTCAGTTGTTCTTAAGAATCTTCACAAAATCTTTTATTTATTTATTTATTTATTTATTTTTTATGACAAAGTTTCGCTCTTGTTGCCCAGGCTGGAGTGCAATGGCATAGTCTCAGCTCACTGCAACCTCCGCCTCCTAGGTTCAAGCGATTCTCCTGCCTCAACTTCCCAAGTAGCTGGGATTACAGGCGCCTGCCACCATGCCCGACTAATTTTTTTGTATAGTTAGTAGAGACGGGGTTTCACCATGTTGACCAGGCTGGTCTTGAACTTCGGACTTCAGGTGATCCACCCACTTCAGCCTCCCAAAGTTCTGGGATTACAGGTGTGAGCCACCACGCCTGGCCCTGAATCTTCACAAAATCTTAAAAGTGATGACTTAATGTCCATGTTTTTATTAAATCGCTCAGAAGGAATGTATCATCAACACACAAAGGTTTCAGTAAAGCTGTTCATTCAGTGAATATTTTAGTGCCTATTACATATCAAGTCTTGTGCTAGACACTGGGAATATAGTGGTAAACAAGATAGACAAGGCTCTTCCCTGCATGGAGATGACATTCTAAAAACAGATACAGGTGATAAACAGGTAAACCAAAACAAATTCATATCTAATATGTGCTTTGAAGAAAGTAAATATGGTGACAGAGGGAGTGAGAAGGGTAAGCAAAGACCCAAGAACAGAGAGCAAAGAGCCAATGAAAGAGCTTTCCAGGCTAAAGAAGTTGCATACAGTAAGGCAAGAAAAATTGGGATGTGTTTTTAGTAAGCATGAAGAAAGCCAGTACAGATGATGCACAGTGATGATGTGGTGGAAAGGCCAGCAAGGAGGTCGGCAAGTGCCAGATCATAGTCAGCATTATAGGCTGCAGGAAAAGTGTAAATTTTCTTCTTGGCGTCAGCAGAAACCATTGGAGAATTTTATTGGATTATTTTAAAATAATCAAATTTACATTTTTGAAAGGATCACTCTGACTGCTGTGAAAAGTGTGGGACAGGGTGTGAGTAGAAGCTGCTAAGCCCCTTAGAAAGTTATTGAAGTAATACAGGTGAGAGATGATGGTGCTGGAGCAGGTGCAGTTGAGTGAAGACAGGATCTGATGATGCATTTGCCTGTTAGGGATATGAGCAAGAGAGTGATCAAAAATTGTCTAGGTTTGTGGTTTGTAGCTAGAAGGACAATACCACCATTTTCTGAGATGAAAAGTGCAGGTATCAGGCAGGGTAACTGAGAGTTCCACATTGGAAATGTTCAGTTTGAAATGTGTGT
The DNA here is from genome assembly GCF_024542745.1 of Macaca thibetana thibetana. NCBI lineage: Eukaryota > Metazoa > Chordata > Mammalia > Primates > Cercopithecidae > Macaca > Macaca thibetana. The sequence continues at coordinate 15,996,452 of NC_065584.1, forward strand.
TTGGTGTCTAAGTGAAGATGTGAAGTTGGCAGTTAGACGTATGAATTCATAGCTCAGAAGAGACAGAACAGAAACTTGGCATTTGGCAATTGTTCAGATACAGATGGGTGATTCTACCTGCAGAGGAGGATGTATGTAGAGAAGAAAAGCCCTGGGGCACTCCAGGAAGAGAGACTGGGCTAAGAAGAAGACCCTAGCAAAGAAGGATGAAAAGGAGCAGCCAGTAAGGTAGAAAATACGCAGGAAAATGTGGGGCCACATAAACCAAGAGAAGAAGGTGTTTCAGAAAGTATGGAGTGATCAATGATGCATGCTGCAAAGAGACTTGAGTAAAATAAGATTAAAGATGTGACTTTTGAATTTGGCACCATTCTAGGCTATAGTAACCTTGATGAAAACAGTTTCATTGGCATGGAGTGGAAGGGATCGGCTGGGCTGGGGAAATGGCACAGGCATTGGAATGGGAGCTTAGAATGCATAGGTAGCTTAGTTTGGTGATATTTGTCTTTTTGCAGTATTTTCTCCACTCAACAGTTGTTCCTTTCCACCTCTAAAACTCACTGATTAATTCTCCATTGCCCAAATCCCCTTTCCTTCTCCTTTAAAGGCTGCTTTCTTTCCTCTTCTGGAACAGCAGTGCTTAATCACCCCCAAGTGCAATCCTAGGAAGAAGTGGGGAGACAGCTTTCATAATTAAGGTAGCTGCCTGACCACTGGCCATTGACTTCAGATACAAAGAGGTTAACTTTTCAACATTAATTAATAAACTTTTAAAATTAATTACAGTTTTACAGCAAAATTGAGCAGAAAATAGAGTTCCTATACACCTCTGTCCCATACACACACAAAACCTTCCCCACTATCCACATCCCACACCAAAGTGGTACATTTGTTACAGCTCATGAACCTACATTGACACATCATTTATCACCCAGAGTCCGTATCTACATTAGGGCTTACCCTTAGTGTTGCAAATTCAATGGGTTTGAACAAATGTATAATGACAAGTATTCATCATCATAATATCATACAGAAGAGTTTCACTGCCCTAAAAATTCTCTATGCTTTGCCTATTCATCCCTCTCTCCCCCTCATCCCTGGCAACCACCGATCTTTTTGCTGTCTCCATAATTTTGCCTTTTCCAGAATGTCATATAGTTTGAATCATACAGTATATAGCCTTTTCAGAGGCTTCTTTTACTTAGTAATATGCATCTAAATTTCCTCCATGTCTTTTCATGGCTTGATAGCTCATTTCTTTTTTAGTGCTGAATCATATAATATTCCATCATCTGAATATCCCACAGTTTATTTATTCATTTACCTACTGAAGAACATCTTGGTTGCTTTCAAGTTTTAGCAATTATAAATAAGCTTCTGTAAACACCTATTTACAGGTTTTTTATAGATATAAGTTTTCGACTCATTTGGATAAATACCAAGGCATTTTGCTTGATCATACGCTAAGAGTATGTTTAGTTTTGTAAAAAATGATAGAACTGTCCTCCAGACTTTTTCATTTTCATTTCTATCAGCAATGAATGAGAGTTCCTATTATTCACATACTCACCAGTATTTAAGTTGTCAGTGTTTTGGATTTCTGCCATTCTAATAGGCGTGTGGTGGTATCTCATTGTTAATTTGCATTTACCTGATGACATATGCATTAGTCTGTTTTCACACTGCTATACATACCTGAAACTGGTTAATTTATAAAGGAAAGAGGTTTAATTGACTCACAGTTCTGCATGGCTTGGGAGGCCATGGTGGAACACAAAGGGGAAGCAAGGCACATCACATGGTGGCAGGAGAAAGAGGCAGTGCAGGGGAAACTGTCATTTTTAAAACCATCAGATCTCATGAGAACTCCCTCACTGTTATGAGAACAGCATGGGGAAAACCGCCCCCATGATCCAACCACCTCCCACCAGGTCCCTCCCTTGACACGTGGGGATTACAATTAAAGATGAGATTTGGGTAGCGACATTGGCCAAACCATATCAATATGTGATGTAGAACATTTTTTGATATGCTTACCTGCCATATGCATATCTTCTTTGGTGAGGTATCTGTTAAGGTCTTTGGCCCATTTTTAAAATCAGGTTGTCTGCTTTCTTATTGTTGTATTATTAGAGTTTTTTGTATTGTAGGAGATCAGATTATGCCACCCCAGAACCATGCAGTGGTGTGTGCCTGTAGTTGCAGCTACTAGAGAGTCTGAGGCAGGAGGATCTCAGTTCAAGCCTAGCCTGGGCAACATAGTGAGACCTCCAATTTCCAAACAAAACAAAACAAAACAAAAACAAAGAGTATGCCACTTTGGCATTAAGATAATTTATGCTGAAGGCAATTAAGGAAAAACAGACACAAGAGGAACTCTTTGCCCCCTCCCACCAGGAAGGGCAGAATAATTCTTAATCACTGGAGATAACTCTAGACTATATAATTTTTTTTTTCTTTTTAGAGATAGATTCTCACTCTGTTACCCAGGCTGGAGTACAGTGGTGCAATCATAGCTCACTACAGCTTCGAACTCCTGGGCTCAAGCAGTCCTCCTGCCTCAGCCTCCCATGTAGCTGAGACTACAGGCATGGGCCACGACACCCAGCTAGTTTTTTGTGTTTTTTTTTTTTTTAATTTTTAAATTTTTTTAGAGGCAAGATCTCACTATGTTGCGCCCAGGCTGGTCTCCGACTTCTGGCCTCAAGCAATCCTCCTGCCTCAGTCTTCCCTCCAGAGTAGCTGGGATTACAGGCACAAGCAATTCTAGACTATTAATAAACCCAGAGACACAAAGAATTCACAGAAGAAACCTTGTCAAAACAACCCTTATCTTCCATTAGTTCCCTCCATTTATTTACCTTCCACAGTTTGCTCACCCTAAAAACCTGAACCCATTTTTCTTTGTCTTGTCACTTCTCTAAAAATGTATTGTTATTTGTTATGAAGCCCCATATTCTAACTACCTCTTTTAGTTACTCATAGCTGCTGTTTTTCCTGCATGTAAGTACAATGCACACGTTAATAAATTCCCCCTGTTTTTCTTTTGTTACTCTGTATTTGTCAGGATAATTGTCAGGTTTCAGTTACAGAACCAAAGAAAATAGAGGAAAAAGAGGTTTCTTCTCCCCTCCCCTACAGTTTATTTTGGATAACAGTCCTTTATATGTCTTTTGAAAATATCTTCTCCTAGTATGTGGCTTGTCTTCTAATTCTCTTGACAGGACATTTCACAGAGCATAAGTTTGTAATTTTAGTAGGGTACCAATTACTAATGAGAGCTACATGCAAACCATAGCATGTATTTTTAACACAAATTCAGTGTTCACTGCTTAACACTGTCATTTAAAAATCTTTACTAATTGGTTAAAAATTGTATCCCATTGTTGTAATTGGATTTCTTTGATTACAAATGAGGTTGACCAAATGTTAATCAAATGTTTGTTAGCTATTTGTGGTATATTTTGTTTGTAAACTATTTGTTCATAAATTGGTTCATTTAATCCACTGTTTTATCCAAATTATTTAATGGTTTTATTTGTGTTTCAGAAAACTGGAGAGAAATTTATCAATTCTCTCTTTCATGGATTATATCTTTGGTGTTGTATTCACCAGTCATTGCATTAAGATGGCAAATTTTGTTAGGTGTATCTTCTTAGTCTGTTTCATGTTACTATAATAGAATATCACAGACTGGGTAATGTATAAAGAAAAGAAATTTATTTCTTACAGTTCTGGAGGCTGGGAAATCTGAGGCTGGGGGGCCTGCATCTGGTGAGGGCCTCATGCTGCATCATCCCATGGTGGAAGGCAGAAGGGTGAGCACATGTGAGCACACATGTACACAAGCACTCATGTGCAAAAGAGAGAGAGGAAGACGGGGGAAGGAAGGGACTGAATTCATTCTTTTATCAGGAACCCACCCCCACAATAATTAACCCACTCCTGCAATAATGACATTCATCCATTCATGAAGGCAGAGCCTCATGGTCTAATCACCCCTTAAAAGTCCCACCTCTCAGGTTGCAGTGAGTGGAGATGGCACCCCTGCGCTCCAGGCTGGCAGCAGAGTGAGACTCCGTCTCAAAAAAAAATAAAAAAAGAAAGAAAAGAAAAGAAAAAAAGTCCCACCTCTCAACACTCTTGCATTGGAAATTATGTTTTCAACACATGAACTTTGAGGAATACATTCAAACCATAGCATATATTTTAACATAATTTTTTTAATTGAGAGAAAAAAGTAATTGCCATACCCATGGTCATCTAGATTTTCTCCTATATTATCTTCTTAGGAGTTTTATAGTTTTGCATTTTATATTTAAGTCTGTGGTTCATTTAGAGTTCTTTATTTTCTTTTTTGAGACAGGGTCTGGCTCTGTCACCCAGGCTGGAATGCAGTGGCACTATCTCAGCTTACTGCAACCTCCACCTCACAGGCTCAAGTGATCCCACTGCCTCAGCCTCCTGAGTAGCTGGGATTACAGGCACATGCCACCACACCTGGTTAATTTTTGTATTTTTTAGTAAAGATAGGGTTTCACCATGTTGCCTAGGCTGGTCTTGAACTCCTAGGCTCAACCAATCTGCCTGCCTCAGCTCCCAAAGTGCTGGGATATAGGAGTGAGCCACTGTGCCTGGCCTAGAGTTAATTTTTGTGATGATTGTAAGATCTGTGTCTAGATTGAATTTTTTGCACTTGGATATGCAAGGCTAACATTTTAGAAACAGATTGTTTTCTTGTTTATAAAGTTAATACATGGTCAGTATAGAAATTTCCTAAAAGACAGAAAAATATTAAGATAATTGAAAGTATGACTGTTAATACTTTGATGAACTACCAATTAGTCCTTTTTATATGCATTTTAACATTTTTTAACTTGCTTTCTTCATTTGGACATTATAATACGATCATTTTCCCTACACTGTTAAAAACTATTTCTAAACATCCTTTTAATCATTGCATTTTCTCTAAGTAAATCATGTAATATCATTCACTTAGTTTTTTTATTGACATTTCTCATTTCTAAATTTTACCATAATGAATATCTTTGTGTGGAAAGCTTTCTCCCCCACCCCTCTGTTTCAAGGTCTTTCCTTAGGATAGAGCCATAATAATAGACATGGAATCAGACTGGGGAAAAGGTTAGCAGGCTCCTAATGCATAATGTCAAATTGCTTTCCAGGAAGCTAGTTCTAATTTACAATCCCATCAGTAGTGGATAAGTGCCTGTCTTCACTCAATTCCCACCACTACTGAACCCTGTCATTTAAAGATCTTCGCTAATTTTAGAGGTTAAAAATTGTATCCCATTGTTATAATTGCCATTTCATTGATTCCTAATGGGGTTGAACAAATGTTAATCAAATATTTGTAAGCTATTTGTGGTATACTTTTTTTGTAAATTATTTGTTCATAAATTGGTTCATTTAATTCACTGTTTTATCCAAATTGCTTAATGGTTTTATTTGTTTTCAGGAAAACTGGAAGAGCTCACATAAGAAAGGTATTGCAACATACCATTCCGAAAGGATTTTTGTCCTCAGTTATTGCAGAAATGAAAGAGCCTTTTGGATTAGAAGAAGTGAATGAGAGCTCTTGTTTGTCTAGTTCCCTTTTGATTAATAAAGCTGGAAATGTCTATAAACTCACTCTTGATTCACAAGGTGGGCATAATAATATCGTACATCTTTGATGGCTAGAAAAAAATGAAAAATTATCTTTTGTGAAGGCTTTTTAATGCTTATTTATAGAGCAATAGATTTCAAATTTTAGTCCAACTGGCAACCTACCACAGTTTACATATATTTAGGTTCCTGAAAGATTTATTTATTTATTTATTTATTTTTGGCAATGGAGTCTTGCTCTATCACCCAGGCTGGAGTGTAGTGACGCAATCTCGACTCACTGCAACCTCCGCCTCCCAGGTTCAAATGATTCTCCTGCTTCAGCCTCCCGAGTAGCTGGGATTATAGGCATGTGCCACCATACCCAGCTAATTTTTGCTTTTTTATTTGTAGAGACAGAGTCTCACTCTGTCACCCAGCCTGGAGCGCTGTGGCGCAATCTCAGCTCACTGCAACCTCCGCCTCCTGGCTTCAAGCAGTTCTCTTGCCTCAGCCTCCCGAGTAGCTGGGATTACAGGAGCATGCCGCCACTCCCAGCTAATCTCTTTTGTATTTTAGTAGAGATGGGGTTTCACCGTGTTGCCCTCTCGAACTCCTGAGCTCAGGCAATCCGCCCACCTTGGCCTCTCAAAGTGCTAGGATTACAGGTGTGAGCCACTGCACCTGGCCTAATTTTTGTATTTTTAGGAGAGATGGGGTTTCACCTTGTTGGCCAGGCTGGTCTCAAACTCCTGACCTCAAGTGATCTGCCCGCTTCAGCTTCCCAAAGTGCTGGGATTACAGGCATTAGCCACCACACCCTGCCCAATATTTTTTTTTCTAATATAATAAAATATAGTTATAACTTCATTGATATTTCATCAATAGTAGTGCTTATTATTTATTCCTATGAGGTTATTTTGTCTTAGAGTGATCAGAAGAAATGAAAGAAAATGGGAAGTTCATACAGATTTTGCCTTACATTAACAAAATAATTTTGAGTCACTGTTCTATAGGATGTTTCTATCTCAAAGGATTATTGATTCACAGCAAAAGTTAGTACAGTTTATTCTAAGGGTTTAGGTTTTACTCTGACTAAATGGGAAGCCACTGGAGGGTTTAAGCAGAAAGTGACATGATCTGACTTAGCTCTCAACAAGATCACTTTGGCTGCTGTGATGAGAGTAGACAGGGCAGGTGATGAAGAGAAGGCAAGGAGGAAAGCAGAGAAGTCAGCTAGGAGGCCATTACAATAATCATGTGAGATCATATTAAACTTAAAGGTGCCTGTTACTCATCCAAGCAGAGAAATAAGACAGGCATTTAGAAATACAAGTCTGGAGTTCAGAGAAGATGTCTGGGCTAGAGACACAGATTTGAGGACTGTGAGCATATGTATGATAGTTAATGCTATAAGACCAAATGAGAACACCTGGAAAATGAGTGGACTTATAGAAGGGAAGAGGCTTGAGGTCTAATCCAGGGCAATATCTAGTGTTCAGGGAGGTGGAGGAGAATCAGGAAAGGAGATTGGGTGGTCTGGTCAGAGTAGAACTAAGAGAGAGTGTGTCAAACCAGGTGAGGAAGGTGTTTCAAGAAGGAGAGGCTCCTCTCCCATGTTGCATAACACCAGTAGGTCTGGTAAGATAAAGAATGAAAACTGGCCAGTGGATCTGTGTGAAAGTCCTTGGGAACCTTGGCCAGGCACGGTGGCTCACACCTGTAATCCTAGCACTTTGGGAGGCCGAGGCAGGTGGATCACCTGAGGTCAGGAATTTGAGACCAGTCTGGCCAACATGGTGAAACCCCGTCTCTAATAAAAATACAAAAATTATCTGGGCCTGGTGGCAGGTGCCTGCAGGCTGAGGCAGGAGAATTGTTTGAACCCAGAAGGCGGAGGTTGCAGTGAGCCAAGATTGCGCCATTGCACTCTAGCCTGGGTGACAAGAGCGAAACTCTGTATCAAAAAAAAAAAAAAAAAAAAAAAGTCCTTGAGAACCTTGACAAAAAGCTGTTGGCTGGAGTCATGTAGACAAAAGTCTGATTGGAATGGGTTCAAAAAATTATGAGAGGAGAGTAGAGACAGTGAATAAAGGTAACTTTCAGGAAGTTTCACTACAAAGGGGAAAAGAGAAATTACGTGGCGGTTGGAGGGAATATTGGAAAGGATTTTTGTTGGTTGGTTTGAACTGGGAGAAAATGGAGCATGTGTGCATAATTAAGGGAATGATGAGGCCCTCTTCTGACTGTTTCTATATATTTTTTAGAGTGAGGAGAGTATGGATGACATGTTTCATGACCTATCAAAAATAGTTTGATAATGATTACTTCCCTCTCATTTCAACAGCCTTCCTTGGCTTCGTTGATGTCTTCTCTGATTTTCTCCACTCATTTCTTCTTCGTCTCCTTGAGAGGATCTTTTTCCCTTCCCATTCCTTAAATGACGATGTTCCTTAAGGTCCTGCCCAAGAACCTCTTTTCTTCTAAATCTTCATATTCTCCTTAAATACTCAATTACTCATCCATTCAACAAATATTTATTGAGTATCTTCTGTGTAATAAGCACATCTTTAGGTACTGAGGAAACTGGCTACATTATCCTTCTCTTGTAGAATCACAATAAAGATTTTAGGTTATTAAGGCTTTTAGTAGTTCCATAGTGGGAAAAAAAAATCAGCTTTACTTAGCTCTACATTGTTTTTCTCTGCCAAAAATTGTATACAGTAGTTTCACAGTAAACATTAAAGCATAGGTACATGGTCTATTCATGATAAACTTTCTATAAAATAATTTGAATTATGACTAAAATTTGGCAAATGTGTTCTCTGATTAAGAGATAGTTTAAAAACTCAAACAGTGTATTTGTTAGCTATGTAAATCAGTTTGTTTAGCAAACATCAGATGTTTGATTTAATACCAAGTCTCTTCTGTTTAATCTCCAGTTGTTCAGGCCTTGTTTGAAAATACAGATATAGAGAAGACTGTAGTGCTTCCTGGGTACAGCAGCTTCCTCATCACAAGCATTTTAGATAATAAGAATGCATTAGCCATTGCTACCATGCCTGAAAATGCACCCAACAATATGACCTTTCTAAAGAACACATGGTTCTTATACAACTTTGGGCAAAGGAATGGACGAACATGGAAAATACATTCAAAACCATGTAATTATTGGTTTCAACATGATGATTCACCATCCCTCAACATTGTGAAATACATTGATCTGGGAAACTCTCATGTTTTAAAAGTTAAGGTCATACAGAATTCAAAAGGTAAGTTTGTTTTGAATCGGAAAATATCAAAAGGAAATGTTATTTCTTTTCTTGAATGTGAAATATACTCTTTGATACTGACTGACTTTATCTTTGGTTCCCATACTTGTTGGCATTCTACTACTAACAGTATTAGTGCCTAATTATTGAGCACTTACTATGTACTGGGCTCTATATTAAACTATTATTTTATTTATTTATGAGACAGACTCCCTCTCCATCGCCCAGGCTGGAGTGCAGTGGCACAATCTCGGATCACTGCAGCCTCCGCCTCCTAGGTTCAAGCGATTCTCCTGCCTCAGCCTCCCAAGTAGCTGGGATTACAAGTGTACACCACCACACCCAGCTAGTTTTTGTATTTTTAGTAGAGAAGGGGTTTTGCCGTGTTGGTCAGGCTGCTCTCAAACTCCTGACCTCAAGTGATCCACCTGCCTCAGCCTCCCAAAATGCTGGGATTACAAGCGTGAGCCACCTCACTTGGCCATATTTTTATACATTATTTTATTTAATGTTTACAACAACCCTAAAAATATAGATTATAATCCTCATTTTACAAATGAGGAAAATGAGATTGCTACCAGCCCAAGTTGACACAGAATTTTAGTATAGATTTTTGTTGCCCTCTGAAATGAAAACTTTTTAATTACTTTGGTATTGTTATATTTATTTCAGCTACAGTTGACCCTTGAACAACACCAGTTTGAACTGTGCAGGTCCTCTTATGTGCAGATATTTTTCAGCCAAACACGGACAGAAAACACAGTTTCTGCGGGATGTGAAACCCACATATACACAGGCACTGACTTTTCCTATATGTGGGTTCCACAGGCCCAACTGGGGGACTTGAGTATATGTGGATTTTGGTATATACAGGGCTCCTTGAACCAACCCTTTGTATATACCACGGGATGACTGTATTTATTTTAAGCCAAAAAAAAAAAATGGCTTTGAAATAGAATTCTATACTTTCCTCCATTTTTCAAGCTATTTGTTTATTACAAAAGTAATACAAAAATTGTTGAAGATGCTAGAGAAATAGCAAAATGGAAAAAATAAAACAAAAAATTTTAGTAAATAACTGAGATAGGAAGAGAAGAAGGAAAGATGGAAGGGAGGGAGTAGGGGAGAAAGGGCAAGAAAAAGAAGAAAATTGTGTCACCAGAAATGAAGAGGGAACTTAAAACCAAGAGATTAGCTAATGTATGACTCCCTGAAGGATGTGAAACCCAGATACTGATCATAAGGCAGTGAGATGGGTTTTAATGCCCAAGTGTTGACAGAAAGTTTGACTTTGGGCCTTACTACTTTGTGGAAGGAAGTTGGAATGGAGACCATTAAAGAAAGCTGGGACCGTCTAATCATGAAGAGAGAATTAGGAAAACACTGTCCACGCAGCAGCATGGGCTTAGAATGGGGAAAAGGAATTTCCCATAAAAAAGCGAAACTTCAAAACTGTATCACATTCAGAGACTGAATTCTGCATTCAGATGCAGAATTCCAAGCTGAGAAATAATAACACCTGGGCCCCAACGCAAGGAAGCACAAAACTCTCTGTAGGGGTCAGGCATGGTGGCTCATGCCTCTAATCCCAGCACTCTGGGAGGCCGAGGCAGGAGGATAGCTTGAGCCCAGGAGTTTGAGACCAGCTTGGGCAACATAGCGAGACCCTGTCTCTATTAAAACACACACACACACACACACACACACACACACACACAATTTTATTACATTAAAAATATTTTTTTAATTAACTCTCTGTAGGAATACTTTCATAACCCAGGAAGTATGGACTTCCAGGGAAAAATCAATCTCCATTGATCACAAATTGAGGAAAAGAACTTTAAAACTACGTAAGGAAATGACCCACCCTAACTGAGAGTCAACAGACATAGGAAAATTTTAGACTTCAAGAACTTGAGATAACAGAAAAATCAGAAAGACACTATCAAATAAGTATGCGTAAAACTCTCAGAGTAAAAGAAGATATAGGAACCATAACGAAAGGACAAAATGCTATTTAAAAAAAAAAGGCTTATTTGAAAAAACAGAACCAAGTAATTTATATAAGTGAAAATTAGAAGTTTTGAAAAAAATTGAGAACATCTATTTCCCTCAGTATCGTGGATTAAATGTCCTGAAAACCTTTCTTCTATCTGAAACCCTTAGAAATCCTTTCTTGTTGATTGTATGACTAATTGTCCCTATTTCCTTCAAGTAATTTTAGAGTTTTAATTTTATGGTTTTAACTTTCCATTTAATTTTTAGGTTACCTCTATTCTATTTTGGATATTATATATGGTTAGCTAGTTGTTCCAATATTATTTATTGACTAATGCATCCTTTCTCTACTGATTTCAAAATATAACTTTATCTTAATATACAATTTACCTATTATTCTGACCATTTCTGAATTTTTGAGATTTGTTCCATTGTAATCTCTCTACATTCTGTCACCAGCGCCACAACGTTCTAATTATTTTCCCTTTAAAATATACTGAATTGCTTATTAAAGGGCTCAGTCAGTTATACATGTTCAGTTTGATGGAAGCAAATAGTAATCAACAAATCAACCAAGTTGCCTGTTTCTGCGGAAAAATCTAGTCCAGTCTACTGATGGTGTGGTCCCTGAACCTGTGTTAGCATCACCAGGGCACTTGTTAGAAATGCAGAACTTCAGGCCTCACTCCAGACCTGCTCAATCTGTATTTCAACAAAATCTCCAGGTAAAGGCTAGGAAGCACAGGCTAGGTCACTTTGGTTTAAGGGAAACAACTGTAGGTGTTTATGAACTCTGGTTTATTGATTGGTAAAGATGCCAGTTAGACTACGTAGTATTTCAAATCTGTTTTTCCATTGAAGTCCTCAGTATGGCAAAGTTGCAAACAGGTGGCCTGCAGGCAGAAATTGGTCTGGTGAAATATTTTGTTTGAAATGCATAAGAATTTTTTCTTGGCAACAGTTGACTGGCAGCCCTTTCAATTGACCATGTACCCTTCAGTTTTTATACTCAGTCAACCAACTCAGTGTAGCCAATATTATCGGAGACCTTGATTAGCATTTGAGAACCAGGCTGAGGAACAAGGGAAACATTTCTCTGAGAAAATATCTGTAAAGAATTTTTCTGAGAACTGTAGAGGCATTTGAACCAGAGCAACTTCATCTTGAATAGGAATTGGGTAAAATGAGGCTGAGACCTACTGGGCTGCATTCCCAGACAGTTAAGGCATTCTAAGCCACAGGATGAGATGCGAGGTTAGCACAAGATACAGGTCATAAACATCTTGCTGATAAAACAGTTGCGGTAAAGAAATCAGCCAAAACCCACCAAAACCAAGATGGCAATCAGAGTGACCTCTGGTCGTCCTCACTGCTACAGTCCCACCAGCACCATGACAGTTTAGAAATGCCATGGCAACATCAGGAAATTACCCTATATGGTCTAAAAGGGGGAGGCATGAATAATCCACCCCTTATTTAAAATATCATCAAGAAATAACCATAAAAATGGTCAACCAGCAACTCTGTCTATGGAGTAGCCATTCTTTCATTCCTCTACTTTCTTAATAAACCTGCTTTCACTTTACTTTATGGACTCACCCTGAATTCTTTCTTGTGCGAGATCCAAGAACCCTCTCTTGGGGTCTGGATCAGGACCCATTCCTGTAACAGAACTCTTAAAGTTGACTCTATATAAATTGCTAATTATGTGCAGCCATCGTGCAACCTTCAGAATAGATTCTGTTTTTGTTCTAAAATCTGATTAGCCAATCATTGAGTTTACAGATTTCATTATATAAGATTAACTGTTAACCTTGTTTCCATAGGTTTTCGAATGCTTGAAATACCACTACTGACTGTGTTTGTTGGAAACCCTAATTTGTTGGAAGTTAAAGCTGAAGCTGCTTTTGATGATACTGACAGTTACCTAATAGCAATTTCTGCAGCTAGCAAAGTTTTACAATGGGTAGGATTTTCTTCATTTACAAAACATTCTTACTAATGAAAAAATTTTCTAAAGCAATTATTATTAATATTTAATGAGCATCATTTTAGACATCTCTGTTTATAAGTACACACATAAGAGTATAGGGTTGCAAGGATAAATATATTGAAGAAAACATTGTAATAATTTTATAAAAATAGATTTATGTCCTACATAATATTTTTAGTAATTACTTATAGATTTATCAAACTTAACAAAAGAAAAATTGAGATGCAACTAAAGGTAACTGCACATTTCAGAATCATATTTTTTCACCACAAAAATATTAAGTTGAGCTATATGAAATTACTCTTTTGCAGACCAAAACACAGTGAAATCTTGGCAATTTAATATGTTCAATTTATAAATTTTGCAAATATCCCATTAAAAATTAAAGAAAAAACTAACAAGAAACAGTAGCAATTGAGGCCATTTCTTTTTTTGTTGTTGTTTAACTTGGACTTCTTTTTATCACTTTATACGTATATACAGGTTAATTACATTTCTTCCTTCACCTGCTTAAAAATAGGGAACACAGGCTGGGCATGGTGGCTCACGCCTGTAATCCCAGTATTTTGGGAGGCCAAGGCGGGTGGATCACCTGAGGTCAGCAGTTCAAGACCAGCCTGACCAACATGGAGAAACCTCGTCTCTACTAAAAATACAAAAAAATTAGCCGGGCTTGGTGGCCGTACCTGTAATCCCAGCTACTCGAGAGGCTGAGGCAGGAGAATCGCTTAAACCTGGGAGGCAGAGGTTGCAGTGAACTGAGATCGTGCCATTGCACTCCAGCCTGGGCAACAAGAGTGAAACTGTCTCAAAAAAAAAGGGAACACTTTAAATAATAAGAAATTCCCTAGTTGAAATAAAGGCTTATTATTCATATCATGTTCTTAATATGTACTTAATATGATTGATTTATTGAAATTGTGATAGAATAAAGATGAGCTACTAAATGAAAACTAAATGGTGAAAAATAAAACACATGTAGCTTACTACTAGTATCTAAGAGGAAGAAATATCTCAATTCTTCAGGAAAAGCAAACATTTTTCAAATTATAAATTTACAAGTCATTTTTTTTAACAGTGGACAATTACCAGGGCATAAACCCTTCATTAGCATTACTTTATTCAGTAAATGAGAACCACAAAAAATCGCTGGAAAGGACTAGATACAGATACGGAATAAATGTGCTCTTGGGCATTTTTCCTTTTTATTTTACATAAAATAAACTTTTAATTTACATAAACTGTAAATTAACAGTTTATGAGGTACAAAGTGATGAAAGATGAAAGATAAGTTTTGGTGATAATGTGGAGAAAAGGGAACGCTTGTACAAAGTTTCTGGGAATGCAAATTAGTAGAGTCACTATGGAAAACGGGATGTGGCCGGGCGCGGTGGCTCATGCCTGCAATCCCAGCACTTTGGGAGGCCAAGGTGGGCGGATCACCTGAGGTTGGGAGATCGAGACCATCCTGGCTAACACGGTGAAGCCCCATCTCTACTAACAATACAAAAGATTAGCCAGGCGTGGTGGCGGGCGTCTGTAGTCCCAGCTACTCGGGAGGCTGAGGCAGGAAAATAACTTGACCCCGGGAGGCAGTGGTTGCAGTGAGCCAAGATCACACCACTGCACTCCAGCCTGGGCAACAGAGAGAGAGACTCCATCTCAAAAAAAAAACAAAAAAAAGGAAAACAGTATGGATGATCCTCAAAAAACTAAAAATAGAATTATTGTATGATCTAGCAATTTCACATCTAGGTATTTACCCAAAATATTTCAAATCCGTTTGTCAAAAAGATGTCTGTGTACCAGTGTTTATTGCAGCACTATTCACAACAGCCAAGTTACTGGGTCAACCTAAAAGTTCATTAAGAGATGAATGGATAAAAAAATGTGGTACAGGAATATATACATAATGTAATACTGCTCAGCCTTTTAAAAGAAGTCTGTGATTTGCAACAAAATGATGGAATTGGAACAGTATGCTAAATGAAATAAGCCAGGCACAGAAAGATAAATACCACACATCCTCACTTGTATGTGAAATCTAAAAAATTGAACTCACAGAAGCAGAGAACAAAATGGTGGTTACAGAGGTGGAGGTAAGAAGGATGGTCAAGGGTTACAATGGTGGTCTCCACCCTTTTTGGCACCAGGAACCAGTTTCATGGAGGACAGTTTGTCCATGGACTGGGATGCGGGGGCATGGTTTCAGGATTAAACTGTTCCACTTCAGATCATCAGGCATTAGATTATCATAAGGAATGTGCAACCTGGATCCCTCGCATGTGCAGTTCACAATAAGGATCAAGCTCCTATGAGAATCTAACGCTGCTGCTGATGTGACAGAAGGTGGAGCTCAGGCACTAATACTTGCTTGTCTGCCACTCATCTCCTGCTGTAAGGCCAGGTTCCTAACAGGCCACAGACTGGTACTGGTCCTCAGCCCAGGGGTTGGGGACCCCTGGGGTACAAGATCTCAGACAGAAAGAATATGGGTTTTTCTTAGTTCTATTGCACAGTATGGTGAATATAGTTAATAATAGAGTATTGTATGTTTCAAAATTCCTAAGAGAGTAAATTCTAAATGTTCTCACCACAAAATGATTAAGTATTCGAGGTGATGGCTATGTTAACCAGATTGATTTAATTATTCCACATTATATTCATAAGTATAGCAAATCTAGAATATAAGTTATGAAAGAGAAGGAAAAATATGCTTAATTCTATCTTTCTTTTGTTTTGTTTTGGTTATTTTTGAGATAGGGTCTCTCTCTGATGCCCAGGCTGAAGTGCAGTGGTGTGATCACAGCTCACTGCAGCCTTGACTTCCTGGGCTCAAGCAGTCCTCCCACCTCAGTCTCCCTAGTAGCTGGGACTACAGGCCCACCACACCTGACTAATTTTTGTGTTTTCAGTAAATATGGGGTTTTACCATGTTGCCCAGGCTGTTCTCAAAGTACTGGGCTCCTGGACTCAAGCAGTCCTCCCACCTCAGTCTCCCTGGTAGCTGGGACTACAGGCCCACCATGCCTGGCTAATTTTTGTGTTTTTAGTAGAGATGGGGTTTTACCATGTTGCCCAGACTGGTCTCAAAGCCCTGGGCTCAAGCGATCCACCCACCTAGGCCTTCCAAAGTGCTAGGACTACAAGCATGAGTCACTGCACCTAGCCATATCTTTCAAGGATGACTAAGCACTTTTAACATTTTGGGTATTTAAAAAGGCAGTGTAGAGGTTCAGAACAGAGGATAAAAGTGTGAGCCCTAGAGAAGACTACCTGGATTGGCTCTCACTTCTGGTATTGTGAGTGACCTTGGGAAAGTTACTTTATTGTGGCTAAGATTCCTCATCTATAAAATGGAGGTGACAATAATTATAGCTACTTCATATGGTTGTTTTGAGAATTAAATATGATAATGTTACCAGGAGGAGTGTGGGGTCCTCAGTTCTTGTCTTCTTGGAGGAAAAAATTCAGCCAAGAGCTGTGCAGCAAGGGAATTTATTTAAAGCGACAATACGCTCAGAGCTGGCTGCTCGAGAGAACGATCCAGCTCCCGCTAGCGTTGGTGAAACCTTCTTCGTGAGAATCTTACATGATTATTCATGAAGGGCCATGAGGGGGTGTTACTTGCAAGCATATTTCGAGTGGTCCCTTGGACGCATGCGCTGTGGTTGCACGTGCTAGTACACACATCGCATCGTATGTCTCATTAGCATTTAAATTCTCCACCCAGGGTGTGCTTTTTAGTATTATAATGAGCAAAAGGCTACTCTAGGGCAAGATTTTGGAGGAGTGCGGTGCTTGTCATCAGATAGAGTCCCTACCACAGTTATCTCCAGCTAGGGCCTGATAAACCTGATAAGCCCAGTCCAAGAGGCCAGAAGTTGCCATTGTAGCCATTGTTTTTTTTTCTTTGCTGTCAGCTGGCAGTGCTGACAATCAGTGGGCAGCGCCTACAATCAGTGGGCAGCCTCTCCAAGGATTCTTTCCCCAGGGGCTCTTCTTCCTGCTCACTTCTGCCTACTCTAACAATACTACAAATAGCATATCTAAAACAATGCCTGGCACCCAGAAAATGCTCCGTAACTATTAACTTACAATATTTTCTTATTTTTTCCCTAAAATTAGGACACATGGTATATAGACTTTTAGACACATGCTCATTCCATTTACCTGTATGCTTTAATCCTTTCAAGTCAATATTTTTCTTACATATTCTAAAATTTTTTTATCATGAAAACTTTAAGATATAGACAAAAGTAGAACTTCCATACATCCATTACCCAGACTAAATAATAGTCAAGATTGTGCTACTTTTGTTTTATCATCCCTATTTAATTTGTTTTGTTTTTGACATATTTTAAAACAAACATCAGGCATGTGATTTCATGCCTACATATTTCAATACACACCTCTAAAAAAATGTATATTATTTCCCACATAATGACAATGGCCATTATCATCCCTAAATTTTTTTAAAAATACTTTTTAATATTGTATAAAATGTAGTTCATACTCAAATTTCCCTAATTTTCTTCAAAAATATATATATATAGTCAGTTTGTTTGAACTGAGATAAAAACAAGATTCACACAGTATGTGGTTGTTTATCTTTTAAGTCTTTTATTTGAAGGCAGCTACTACTCCATTTTCTTCCCCTGCCATTGAATTATAGAAATTGGGTCAGTTGTACTATAGAATTTCCAACATTCCAGATTTTTCTGTTTGCTTCCTTGTATCTTAACCTTTGCCATTAGACCTCTGTATTTCCTTTAGTAGTGGAACTCTGCTTAGATTCAGGGTCAATGTGTTTGACAAAAGTAATAAAAATACGCTATTCTTAAGGGCTACAGAGTATGGGGACAGGACAAAATGACTGCTACCAGAACCTACTATATCACTACGGTTATTAGTATTTCTACATTTTTAAAGTTCCAAAAATACTTCAGAATTGTAAATAGAATTTATTGAATTGTATTGCTGTTTAATATTGTTCAAAGATCAAGTACATTTACTGTGCATGTATTTTTAAAATCTAGCAAAAATCTAGATAAAAATCTATCTTTATGAAATACAGTGATTACTAAGTGAATTTCATTTTCAAAATGTACACCAATCAGGCTAAGTGTGGTGGCTCATATCTGTGTTCCCAACACTTTGGAAGGCCAAAGCAGGTGGATCACTTGAGGCCAGGAGTTCAAGACCAGCCTAGGCAACACAGCGAGACCCCGTCTCTACAAAAAATTTAGAAAAAGTTTTTTTAGTTATTTGAACAGCATGGTGAATATAGTTAATAATAGAGTATTGTACATTTCAAAATTGCTAAGAGTAAATTTCAGATTTCAAAAGCTATGTGTGGTGGCACACATCTGTAGTCCTAGCTACTCAAGAAGCTGAGGTGAGAGGATCGCTTGAGCCCAGGAGTTCAAGCCTGAAGTAAGCTATAATAGTGCCACTGTACTCCAGTCTGGGTGACAGAGCAAGATCTTGTCTCTAAAGAAAAAGAAAGAACGAGAGAAAGAAAGAAAGAAAGAAAGAAAGAAAGAAAGAAAGAAAGAAAGAAAGAAAGAAAGAGTAAACAGAAAACAATCAAAGTTGTTTTATTCATATCATCAAACCAAATATTCAGGGGCTCATCAGTGAATGAGGAAGCCTCAACGAGATGAGTTGGATGTAATAATGGCATTTATTTAATAAGTCTTTTTAAAATATTTTAAAATAAATTTTGTTGTGTATATTTAAGGAATACAATGTGTTGTTATAAGACACATATATGTAGTAAAACGATTACCATTGTGGAATAAATACCTCACATGGGCACCTATTTTTCCCCAATGTGGTAAAAGCAGCTATAATCTGCTGATTCAGCAAAAATACTTAAGTACTGAATATAATACACTATTATTAACTATAGTCCTCATGTTCCTTTTTTTTTTTTTTTTTTTTTTTTTTTTTTTTTTTTGAGAGGGCTAGCTCTGTCACCGCGTCTGGAGTGCAGTGGTGTTATCTCGGCTCACTGCAACCTTCACCTCTCAGGCTCAAGCAGTTCTCCTGCCTCAGCCGCCCAAGCAGCTGGGAATACAGGCATATGCTACCATGTCCGTCTGATTTTTGTACTTTTAGTAGAGGTGGGGTTTCACCGTGTTGTCCAGACCGGTCTTGAACTCCTGACCTCAGGTGATCCGCCCACCTCGGCTTCCCAAAGTGCTGGGATTACAGGCGTGAGCCACTGTGCCCAGCTGGTCCTCAGGTTCCTAGCTTATTTCCAAATGCTTCCCAAAACCAATTAGATTGTAATATATTTCTTCCTGGAAAAGAATATGTCTTCTATTGTGATTTATTCTCAAACAGATCTTTATGGTCAAATATTTTTCTACTTCTGTCATGTCTTTTTCTATTTCTTCTTTTTCTATATTTTTTAGTTTTCTATATTCTTCACTATATTAGTTTGCTATAGCTGCCACAACAAAATACCACTGACTTGGTGGCTTGGTGACTCAAACAATGGAAATTTATTTTCTTACAGTTCTAGTGGTTACAAGTTCAAGATCAAGATATCAGCAGGGTTGGTTTCCTCTGCAGCCCCTCTACTTGGCTTGTGTGTGGCCATCTTCTTGTGTCCTCATATGGTTGCCCCTCAGTTTCTGTGTTGTCTATATCCTAATCTCCTCTCCTTTTTTTTCTTTTTCTTTTTTTTTTTTTTTTTTTTTTTGAGACGGAATCTCGCTCTGTCCCCCAGGCTGGAGTGCAGTGGCGCGATCTTGGCTCACTGCAAGCTCCGTCTCCTGGGTTCAGGCTATTCTCCTGCCTCAGCCTCCCGAGTAGCTGGGACTACAGGCGCCCACCACCGCGCCTGGATAATTTTTTGTATTTTTTAGTAGAGACAGGGTTTCACCGGGTTAGCCAGGATGGTCTCGATCTCCTGACCTCGTGATCCGCCCATCTCGGCCTCCCAAAGTGCTGGGATTACAGGCTTGAGCCACCGCGCCTGGCCAATCTCCTCTTCTTATAAGATGACACCAGTGACATTGGATTGGGGCCCACCCAAATGACCTCATTTTACCTTAATTACCTCCTTAAAGGCCCTATCTCCAAATACAGCCACATTCTGAGATCCTGGAGGTTGGGGTTTCAACGTGTGGTTTTTGGTTGGACACAGTTCGGTCCGTAACAGTTACTTTAAATAACCTTCATTTATTTGGTTATTTCCAGGGTTCAACTTCAGTGGCATTTATTATGTGGTCAGCCTCTGCTGAGTGCTTTGTTACGACCATGGTGCCAACACTGAAAAGCAGCTGTAGTTATCTCAGATCTATGCATCACATTCCTAGCAAATTTATCCCGTCTGAAGACTGGATTAGTGGAGTTCATAAAGACAGTCAAGGTTTTAACCTCATCAAAACTTTGCCGGTAAAAAAAATCTAAGTATATTGGTTTAAGAAGCAATGCTGTGTGACTTTTGTGTGATTGCCTACCCATTCAGTTTCAGCATTTCTTTTGTGAGTGGCTCAAAACACTTCACAGTTATTTTTTAATCCTCATGTCATTTTGAGGATGTGATGATGATTTCCAAACTGTAAAAGCTTTCTGAAACAATTATTTTTCCTGGTAACTTAGTGTCATTATTATTATCATTTTACACTTTATATGTTGGTGTGACCTTTGGCTTTTGTGATATATTCAACTATTTTCCCTTACATTGACTTGTCCTAAGCTGATACAATCAGCCTTTGAACAATAGGTTTGAACTGCATAGGTCCACTTACATGCGGATTTTTTTCAAGAAATATATTGGACTTTTTTTGGAATTTTGTGACAATTGAAAAAATTCACAGACAAACCTCATAGCTTAAAAATGTAGAAAAAATTGGCCAGGCACGGTGGCTCACGCCTGTAATTCCAGCACTTTGGGAGGCCAAGGCGGGCAGATCACTTGAGGTCAGGAGATCGAGACCAGCCTGACCAACATGGAGAAACCCCATCTCTACAAAAACTACAAAAATTAGCCCAGCATGGCGGCATGCGCCTGTAATCCCAGCTACTCGGGAGGTTGAGCCCTGGAGACAGGGGTTGCAGTGAGCGGAGATGGTGCCACTGCACTCCAGCCTGGGCAACAGAGCACAGAGCATGACTCTGTCTCAAAAATAAATACATACATTTTAAAAAGAAACATCTAAAAAATGAATAAAAAGTTGGATATGTCATGAATGCATAAATTATATATAGATACTAGTCTATTTTATCACTTACTATCATATACTATGCACAAAAAGTTAAAATTTATCAAACCTTACACACACAAACACAGATCCTACATGGAGCCGGAGAAATGTAAGCAAACGTAAAGATACAGTATGAAATCATAACTGCATACAATCAGCTGTAGTACACACTGTACTACTGTAATAATTTTGTGGCCACTTCCTGGTGCTACTTGGGTGAACTCAAATGTTGCCAGTATTCCTTTAAAATGCCCTGAGAGGCTATTCATCTGCACGTGAGCAGTTCACCTAGCCAGTAAATTGCAAATCACAATAAAAAGTGACCTCTCGTGTCTCTAATGTACTTTTCATCGGGTAACACCGTAAACCTTAAATAACACCATGGGTCCCATATGAAGTGCCACCAGTGATGCTGAAGGTACTCCCAAGAGGCAGAGAAAAGTCATGACATAAAAAAAAAGAAAAAAAAAGCTGAATTTCTTGAAGTACACTGTAGATTGAGGTTCTTCAGCTGCAGTTTCCCTGGATTTCAGACAGACAATTCACCTTATAAACAGATGATGTAAAGTTATACTATCCGTAAATACAGAATAGTACTATAAATGCATTTTCATTTTTTTCTCTAGCTCACTTTATTGTAAGAATACAGTATATAATACATACTACATACAAAATATATATTAATTGACTTTATATTACCAGTAAGGCTTCAGGTCAACAGTAGGCTATTAATGGTTAAGTTTTGGGGTAGTCAAAAGTTATATGTGAATTTTTGACCATGCAGGAGGTCTGTACCCCTAACCCCTGTGTTGTTCAACTATATATCTACCCATTTCAATGTAATAATTTTAACTTTTGCCTTATCAGAATTTATGACTCTTTTTAAACATAAAATGTTGCTCTTTGTCAACTAACTTATTACTTACAATTTTCTTTGTGACAAAAAGCAAATAACCAAACTTGAAGAATTATTTACTAACTATGATACATCACTGAGACTCTTTGATAAAGTGTTTAAACTTCATTGCATTGACTTTATGGCAGTTTTTTCACTTATTTACAAGTTATATTACCATGGGTTAAAATTGTTGAAATTCCAGAAAATGAGGGGTAGAAAAGTTGGGGGAGAAATTTACTTTAATACCTGTAGCTAAAAATGGAATTTTTGCATTGATTTGTTTTCTAGAAAATCAAGATCTATAAATTAAAGACTTCATAATAATGAATTATATATTTTCTTTGTTTAATCACTTGCAGATAAACTACAGGCCTCCATCTAATATGGGAATTGCTATTCCACTCACAGATAATTTTTATCATGCAGATCCTAGCAAACCCATACCAAGAAACCTGTTTCACTTGTCAAAGGTAAATAACTTTTTACAAATAAACTAGCATTTATTTGAATTCAGGAAATCATTCAGTAAAATTATATATATAGCTGTGAGTGTTAAATGAGAAGGTGCAGCTGTTATTATCATGATTACTACTCTTGTTCCTCCTCCTTCTACTTTAGCCCCTCCTCTTACAGCTATTTCTGAATACAGTTTTGGAGTCAAGGAGTCTAAATGGACTCTTTCCCCCTTGACTCTCCCTGACTCCCCTTTGGATTTCATTGATGGGGTTAGAGCATCTTTTCTCAAATGAAAGGAGCCCCCAGCTCTTCAGCTCTGTGAACGGAATGATGTCCAGGAGGGAAGAAAACTGCCTGCTCCAATGCAGGCACATTTAAACTCCTGCTAAGATTCTGCCTAGAAAATAACCAACTCCCAGCAGCACCCTGCCTCTCTAAAGATGGAATGGGGGAGGGAGGGAGGGAGACAAGGGAGGAGCCTTTAGGTTCAGAGGAAAAGTGCAGCGTGGGGCAGCTTCTCAAGGAGACCACATGGATGCCTGTGGAATCTCTCCAGAAAAATGCACCCACCTGCCCATACACATGCACAGACAGTCATATTCATTCATACACATGTGCACGTACGTGAATACATAAAATTGGTGTTTCTTTAGCTCAAAACTCTCCACTGTCTTCCCATCTCATTCAGAGTGAAAACTAAATTCTTGCAATGGTTTATAAAGTCCTCCTTGGACTTTGGCCTTGGCGTTACATCTGACCTGATTTTCCCAGCTTGATCTGCTCTAGCCATGCTGGCCTCATTGCTATTTCTCCAATATGCTGTGCATATTTCCACCCCATGGCCTTCACAGTTGCAGAAAATCCCTCTGTGTGGAATGCTCTTCTGCCTGATACCACATGGCTGACTCTTCAGGTGCTTTTCCTGAAGTCACCATCATAGTAAGCCTTTCTCTGACCACTCTATTTAGAATCATAACCCCCATCTCCACTGTCTCCCCTCCTTCCCTGCCTTATTTTTCTCCATATCACTTACTACGGTTTTACATATTTTACTCACTTATTTTACTTCTCATCTTTCTGACCCCTTGAGAAGGTAAGCTGATAAGGCAGAGGTTTTTATCTATTTCTTCTCTACTATATCCCCAGTGCCCAGAACAGTGACAGACTGGGAGAATGCTTTAAAATTTTGAAATATACTAATGCACATTCACCACCATGCACACACACGCAGTTAGGAAGTGAACAGACTTCTAGTGAAATCTTGGGTTTCAGGTTAAGAAGCTCTGCTCCAGGCAGTGATTAACTATGATACTGAGTTCTTCTCCACGTCCAGTTTCTCCCAAAGACAAACCTTGATGTGTCACTAGAACCACCTCCTCTACTGAAATATGACTGTACTATATTTACATGGAAATCCTTCATTTCCCAGGTTTTTTCCCCAGGATTTTCTTGTGAGTTAAATAGGGAATGTATGTACACCTAATGATTACTACCCCCTCTTTTATGCATCCAACAAGTGTTAATTTCAGCATTTCCAGTGTTATCAGGCACTATCCAGACATTTTCTGAAGAT
Organism: Macaca thibetana thibetana; assembly: GCF_024542745.1. Classification (NCBI taxonomy): domain Eukaryota; kingdom Metazoa; phylum Chordata; class Mammalia; order Primates; family Cercopithecidae; genus Macaca; species Macaca thibetana. The sequence continues at coordinate 16,020,468 of NC_065584.1, forward strand.
ACAGCAATGCACAAGATAAGCATGGTAGCTTCATGGACTCTACTAGGTGAGAATTTGTATATCTTAAGCAAAAAGACATGCAAATTAAATAGCGTCATCAAGTGCAGGGCTTCTGAACAGTACAGCCCTGCATATCCTGAACCAGAATTATTCAAAAATATTTTTTGTTTTGTTTAGTTTTGAGATGGAATCTAGCTCTGTCGCCCAGGCTGGAGTGCAGTGGCACGATCTCAGCTCACTGCAACCTCCGCCTCCTGGGTTCAAGTGATACTCCTGCCTCAGCCTCCTGAGTAGCTGGGATTACAGGCGTGTGCCACCAAGCACAGCCAATGTTTGCATTTTAGTAGAGACGGGGTTTTGCCATGTTGACCAGGCTGGTCTCAAACTCCTGACCTCATGTGATCCATTTGCCTCGGTTTCTCAAAGTGCTGGGATTACAGACATGAGCCACTGCACCCACCCCAAAAATATTTCTACAATGCATCTTTCTGAATCTCATAGCTACTGCATCAGAAACTATGAGGTACCGTCCTGAAATCTGCATTTTGTTTGTTTGTTTGTGACGGAGTCTTGCTCTGTCACCCAGGCTGGAGTGCAGTGGCGCAATCTTGGCTCACTGCAACCTCCGCATCCCGGATTCGAGCAATTCTCCTGCCTCAGCCTCCCAAGCAGCTGGGATTACAGGCACCCACCACCACACCCAGCTAATTTTTGTATTTTTAGTAGAGACTAATGTGTGTGTGAACTCTATGAAGGGAAGTGTAGTGGCCTTTTGTGTACTCAAGCTGCACAATTGATTGATATAAAAATGCAAAAGGAACTCAGGTCATTTTGAAATTAAGATTAATTTTTTTGTTTAACTTTAAAGCTAGTTCCCCTAACTTTATATATTTTTTGGGGAAAAAAATACCTAAAAACCTCAGCCTATAAAGACTCTCACAAATGCCAAAGATTTTCAAGGAAATTCATATTGTATATTTCAAAAATGATTTATCAATGTGATCTACCAAAAAAATTTATTTTTCCCCTTTAGGAAGATATTATTATCCTCTAATGTGAGAATCAGATCCCTAGATTCTATTTCTACCTGTACTATTAAACTTAACCTTGAACCTGAGCTTGGTTGTTTCTGTGCCTTAGTGTCTCTACTCATAAACAATTTCCTACAAAAATTGTGTAAACACCAACCACAATTTACCATATGTATTCATTCTCTTGCCATAAAGATCACTTCTTCATTTACATTTGGCTCTCACCCTCTAAAAATTTGTGGTTTGGAGAGTAACTGAAAACACGATTTTAAGAAACATGTTTTCCTCACAAAATATATTGTAATGTGATTTTCCTATCTTGTATTCCTGCAGAAAATTAGAGAAAATGTGTATTGTCTTGTGCCATTTTGCAACATGACTTTCTCAGGAAAAAGATCACTTTCAAAGGCAATACTTTCTTAAATAATTCAAGATGGTGTGAGGACCTATCTTATTAGTTTAGTGCTTGTTAATCATTTGTGAATTACTTCTTGTTTAAAGGAAGTATCAAAAAATTTTAAGATTCTAAATTGAATACATGAATCAAGTAAGCCTTAGAATAGAAGCCTCACATAAAGTTGTCATTTGCAGTTGATAATTAACATAGGTGTTTTATTCTCTCAACTCCTTAGTACCAGAGCCAAATACCATTTAGTTCTCAGAAATCTTATCAATATTGTTCTGTTTACCTACTTATTATAAATCTGCTAATAACCACTTGAATCAGGCAAATACACCAAAGGCAAAGTTTATATCTTTTTTTAGCTGTGAATTTTTCATGACCGTTTTAGTCTTGCAGATAGCAGGGCAGTCCCTTGGGGCAAGGATTTACTCTGGGAGGCATCAGTCATCCCCTTTGAGAGCCTTCTTTCCCCACTTTGGAAGATCTTTTTACAATGTTAAAGTATACTAGTTGTGAGAACAGGCAGGATTTGCAGGTTGCTTTACCAGCATGAATCTGATTTTTCTGGCTTAAAATCTGAGACTGTGAAATTATTCCATAGGAAAGTGAATGTTATTTTGCAGAATTAGCGTCTTACATAAAAGTGTTTGTTGAAGTGTCTTTAAAATTGCTATCCTGAGCAAAACTGTTTGGTTGCTAAAAATGCTTATTTTTCTGTATTTGTTTACACATTAAATTCTTACAAAACAAAAACAAACAAACAAACAAAAATTTTCTTTATAAATTACCCAGTCTCAGGTATTTCTTTATAGCAGTATGAGAATGGACTAATACAGAAGATATATAAACAGCCAACAAGCCCATGAAAAGATACTCAACATCTTAGTCATTAGAAATATACAAATCAAAATCACTTGAGCTATCCCTTCATAGTCATTAGAATAGCTATAATAATTGCTTTTTTAATGAAAATAATTGTTGGCGAGAATGTGGAGAATCTGAAACTCTCATGTATTTATGGCAGGAATGCAAAATGGTGCAGCTGTTATGGATATCAGTTTGGTGCTTCTTCAAAAAGTCAAAACAGAATTACTGTATGACCCAGCCATTTTACTCCTAGATATATCCAAAAGAATTGAAAACATATGTTCAAACAAAAACTTCATAGCAGCATTATTCATAATAGCCAGAAAGTGGAAACAATCAGATGCACATTAACTGATGAATGGATAAACAAAATGTGCTATATCCATTCACTGGTGTCAAAGGAAAATATCTTGGGCCCCCAGAATCACTAAGGAAAACTCAAGTTGGGAACTGCTTAGGGCAAACCTGCCTCCTTTTCTATTCAAAGTCACTCCTCTGCTCACTGAGATAGATTCATATCTGATTTGCCTCCTTTGGAAAGGCTAATCAGAAACTCAAAAGAATGTAACCATTTGTGTATCACCATTCTGTGACCTGGAAGCTCCCTCCCCACTTGAGTTTTGTGCCTTTGCTTTAAGTTGTCCTCCCCTTCCAGACTGAACCAATGTACTTCTTACATATATTGATTGACATCTCATGTCTCCCTAAACGTATAAAACCAAGCTTCACCCTGACCACCTTGGGCACATGTCGTCAGGACTTTCTGAGGCTGTGTCACGGGCACATCCTCAACTTTGGCAAAATAAACTTTCTAAATTAACTGAGACCTTTCTTAGATTTTCTAGGTTCACATTTTGGTAACCACGAAGGGATTCTGAGTGGAGATGCCCCTGACCTTTGACAAATCTCCTATTGGTGCTTGGTACCAGCTTGAGCTAAGTTTATGACTCAAACCAATAGGACAATTTGCTGAGGTCTGAGAGCACGCCCTCTAGTGAATCCCTGATATCCCAAAACTTGGTCAAGATCTAAAGTTTATTTTGCTGTACAACTCCTCTTTTTTTGGAGTTTTACTTGCTTCCTACGGAAGGCAAGTTTTTCCTGCTTCGATGACAATGGAAGGCAGGTAACTCTTTTATGGAGTTTGAGCTTACTTTCAACAGGGAAGATGAGGTTTTTTTCCCCCTGCTTCTAGGATGGTAGAGAGTAGTCTACAGCCTGAGACCCGTCAGTAGGTCAGAAACTGGTTTAGGATTCTGTCTTGCAGTTTCCTTTTAAATGACTAAAGTTAGCATTTAACAACAGCTGGTGTTCATTTCTGCTTACATTTAGAGTGCTCTGATACTTAGACAGAAATCGTATAATTTCTGTATAAATCATGTAATTTCAGCTTTATACAGAAATCATATAATTTGTATGATAATTGTTAGTTTAGCAGCATTTTGTCCTAGCTGAAATATAGTAATAAGATTTTCAACAAAATTTTTTAAAGGAGCTCAATGGTTAAAAGTTAGCTTAATTAAAGGGCTAACATCCAAGATGTGTGCGTTTATGTGTATATGAGTGCATGTTTGTATTTGAAAGGCCTTCGTGTTTTGGGGTTTTTTGTTTATTTTTCTCTCCTAAGACCTTGTCCTTTTTTTGAGCAAAAGTTTTCTTTTTCTTTTTCTTCTCAGTCGACTGAATTCCATTTTCACCTGAATTTTTTTTTTTTTTTTTACTAAAATAGTTTGCAACAGAGGCTGCTCTTGGGCGTTTTTTGTTTGTTTGTTTGTTTTTTGAGACAGAGTCTCCCTCTGTCACTCAGGCTGGAGTGCAGTGGCACGATCTCTGCTCACTGCAACCTCCGCCTCCCAGGTTCACGCCATTCTCCTGCCTCAGCCTCCCGAGTAGCTGGGACTACAGGTGCCCGCAACCACGCCCGGCTAATTTTTTGTATTTTTTTAGTAGAGACAGGGTTTCACCATGTTAACCAGGATGGTCTTGATCTTCTGACCTCATGATCCGCCCACCTCAGCCTCCCAAAGTGCTGGGATTACAGGCGTGAGCCACCACGCCCAGCCTACTTTTGGGTTTTTAAGAAAGAGTAAGTTTAATTTGGCTCAAAGAAAAATAAAAGTGTCTCCCTCTAGCACCACCAGATGTTTTCTCTCTGTACTTTATGATGTAAATTTTGCTACTTGGTTTTCACCTGAGTTGTTTCCTTTAATGTGCAAACTTAAGGCTATTTAGCTGACAACTGCCTAGGGTTGTGAAACATGTTAACAAGAATCTGAAAGTCTAAGATAGGAAAAAAAGGTAAGGGGGATTTTGTAAATTTATAAAACGTACTTGCATCGGCATGCCTAATACATTTTTATATGTATTGTATTTAGGTGTTGTGTACAGAATGTTTCACTACTAAAATATATAAAAGCTCTAATTAATTGGCTTACAAAAATAAAAGCACTTAAATAAGACACTGAAAAAGCAAAGACTAGTCAAATGCTTTTTCAAGTTTATATAACTTAAGTAAAATCTATAATAAATAGCTAGCTTTAAAATTATTGGTAAAGTAATATTAGAAATGTCTTAAGAATTGCCCAGCATACATTTTTGTTTGCATTTATTAATCAAGCAATTTCATACTTATCCCTGCCAAATACTAAAAGATGTCAAAATTTGGCATAGGGGTTACAAAACTATAAACCTAGCCCAAAATAGAATGACCTTTGCTTGTATAATTTTAAATAAATAAAACATTGATATGGGTTTAATGAAAATAGGTGCATCTTGAATTTAGTAAGATTACCATAACTTCTAATCCTGTGGCTTTAGGCAGTCTGATCCACAGACAATAAGGAGGTTTGTTTTGGGAAAGGACTGTTATCATCTTTGTTTCAAAGCTAAACTATAAACTAAGTTCATTCCAAAGTTAGTTCATCCTATGCCCAGGAATGAACAAGTACAGCTTGCAGGTTAAGAGCAGTGTGGAATCAGTTAGGTCAAATCTTTTTTTTTTTTTTTTTTGAGACAGTCTTGCTCTGTTACCCAGGCTGGAGTGCCAGTGGCACAATCTTGGCTCACTGCAAGCTCTACCTCCCAGGTTCATGCCATTCTCCTGCCTCAGCCTCCCAAGTAACTGGGACTACAGGTGCCCGCCACCACACCTGGCTAATTTTTTGTATTTTTAGTAGAGACGGGGCTTCACCATGTTAGCCACAATGGTCTCGATTTCCTGACCTTGTGACCTTGTGATCTGCCCACCTCGGCCTCCCAAGGTACTGGGATTATAGGCGTGAGCCACCACACCCAGCCAGTCAAATCTTTTCTCACTGTCTCAGTTATAATTTTGCAATGGCAGTTTCATAACTTTAAATCATGACTGTCACAGTTTTCATAAATAATCTAGGTAAATAATTAAAACAATTAGGTAAATGTAATGGGATAAATACTTATAGACAAACTGGTCACAATTTAGAATATAAAGTTAAACTAAATAATAGCTATTTCATTATTTGGGTATTTTCCAATAAATATATATTGTTTTTTTTTGTTTGTTTGTTTGTTTTTTTGAGACGGAGTCTCGCTGTGTCTCCCAGGCCGGAGTGCAGTGGTGTGATCTCGGCTCACTGCAAGCTCCGCCTCCCGGGTTCACGCCATTCTCCTGCCTCAGCCTCCCAAGTAGCTGAGACTACAGGTGCCCGCCACCACGCCCGGCTAGTTTTTTGTATTTTTAGTAGAGACGGGGTTTCACCATGTTAGCCAGGATAGTCTCGATCTCCTGACCTCGTGATCCACCCGCCTCGGCTTCCCAAAGTGCTGGGATTACAGGCTTGAGCCACCGCGCCCGGCCAATAAATATATATTGTAAGAAAACATTCTTACTAAAGAAAAAAAGTGTCCTTTTAAAAAAAGTGAACAAGTTTTGTCTAATTCAAAGCTTAGTTAAAGCTTATATACAAAACAATGTGAAAGGAGCCAGGAATAAAAAAAGATGTAAAGAAAGTTATAAAAATAAAGAGGTTTTTTTTTTAGGTAAAAAAGCTTAAAGAGAAATAATTTTATATAAGAAAGAATCTTGTGTGGTAAATTTAGTCCTAAAAATAAAATAACTGGTTGTTTAAAAAGGAGGGAGTTTCAGAACAAATCAGAAAGTACAACCATGTCATGAATAGTCAGTATAAGTCACAACAAGAGGATTTATACATTTAAAAAAAAAAACTTTTATAGAATCAAGTTGTCATATTATTATTTTTGGTTTGCTTAGGAAAAAGAACTGAGACAAATTTTTGCCCCTCAGTTTCTGTGTTGTCTATATCCTAATCTCCTCTCCTTTTTTTTCTTTTTCTTTTTTTTTTTTTTTTTTTTTTTTGAGACAGAGTCTTGCTCTGTCGCCAAGGCTGGAGTGCAGTGGCCGGATCTCGGCTCACTGCAAGCTCTGCCTCCCAGGTTCCCGCCATTCTCCTGCCTCAGCCTCCCGAGTAGCTGGGACTACAGGCGCCTGCCACCTCGCCCGGCTAGTTTTTTGTATTTTTTAGTAGAGACGGGGTTTCACCGTGTTAGCCAGGATGGTCTTGATCTCCTGACCTCGTGATCCGCCTGTCTCGGCCTCCCAAAGTGCTGGGATTACAGGCTTGAGCCACCGTGCCCGGCCAACAAATTTTTAAATTAATGTTATTACATCCATGTGTCTTCCTGTATGTGCTTTTAAAGTCCTTGTAACATTGAGTTACAGGGCTTTAACTCCTGAGTCTAAAAAGGACACCAAGTCCTGCTAAATCTTAAACACTGACAGCAATTAAAGCCTTATCTTCAGGCCCCATAGAAGATACAAAAATTAAAACAAACTGCATTCCTGAGACACAGGGCAGGATATTAAAGCCATTCAACTCCTCAAGGCCCAGGGACTATCGCAGAAGAGGTGGGCACATAAGATTGTAAGGGCCAATTGTGAAAGATAAAATAAGTTCAGTTTCTCTATAAATTAATTATTAATGTCAAAGGCACACTGCTGCAAAACCAGTAAATGGACACCTATGTCAGATTAACAAGGTTTTCTTGAAGCATTAAAGAACTTCTTAATAACGGTTATAAAAGGCTTATGGAAGTTATATTTTATAATCAAGATTAAATTTTATAGATTGTTTATAAAATTTTGAAAAACAAATGTAATTGGCTTCATGCTGTTTTTATTAGGGTTTCTTGTTTAAAAAATTAAGTCTCAACTCAAATAATGAAGGTTTTTGCTTTTTTTGGAATGCTGGAATTATCACTTTGGTTAAATAAATGACTTTACAACGACCTGTAATCCTATTTTGTAATATCAAGTATTTTAAACCTTTTATATTTGACAAACTTTTCAAAAGCAAATTATAAATTATATCTTTTTGGCTGGGTACAGTGGCTCATGCCTGTGATCCCAGCACTTCGGGAGGCTGAGGCGGGCAGATCACGAGGTCAGGAGATCAAGACCATCCTGGCTAACACAGTGAAACCCTGTCTCTACTAAAAATACAAGAAAAAATTAGCTGGGCGTGATGGCAGGCGCCTGTAGTCCCAGCTACTTGGGAGGCCAAGGCAGGAGAATGGCATGAACCTGGGAGGCGGAGCTTGCAGTGAGCTGAGATGGCACCATAGCACCCCAGCCTTGGCGACAGAGAGAGACTCCATCTCAAAAAAAAAAAAAAAAAAAAAAAATTATGTCTTTATCTAACCTAATTAGTCCTTTAAGACATTAGTTTCCTTAAGTCCAAAAATGACATAACTTGGCTTATTTTGGTATAAAAATTATACAGGAAGCATTGTCAAATATGAAATGGTGTTTGGTTTTCTTTGGGCTGTATTTGTATACATATCTAGTTGTGTTCCAAATTTATAGGAAATTCCTGTAATTCTGATATACCTTAGTGTACATTATAGTAATATTCATAATTGTTATGTTAAAATTATTGTGTGCCACAGAGGTAATAAATTTCCTTGTCAATTGTGTCTTTTAACTATGGCTGCCTTAAAACTTTTTTTCATCCATAGACAATTGTCTTGTTTTGCCTTCTTTTAAATGCTCTTTAAAAGGTGGATTTATATGCCAGGTGTGGTGGCTCATGCCTGTAATCCCAGCACTTTGGGAGGCCGAGGCGGGCAGATCACAAGGTCAGGAGATTGAGACCATCCTGGCTAAAATGGTGAAATGCTGTCTCTACTAAAAATACAAAAAATTAGCTGGGCGTGGTGGCAGGTGCCTGTAGTCCCAGCCACTCGGGAGGCTGAAGCAGGAGAATGGTGTGAACCCGGGAGGTGGAGGTTGCAGTGAGCTGAGATCATGCCACTGTACTCCAGCCTGGGTGACAGAGTAAGACTCCATCTCAAAAAAAAAAAAAAAAAAAAAAGATGAATTTATAATTAGCTATAGTACTCTAACAGTTGCACTTAAATGCAGGTTTTCTGATGACTTTGGAAATTGTGACATTGGAATAAAGGAACTTTCAGAACTCTGATGGAGAGCTGAAATGTTCATGACTATCAAACAGAATAGGAGTTAACCGAATTAACGGAACCAATAGAAAACAGAAGTAATCTTTTTGACTTTTTGCTTAAAATGTTGCTGATACTTTTTTTGTTTTTCAGAGTTAAGAAAACATTTCTTTTAAGCTATTTACAGCTTTTAACAATTGAGTAAAGTATACTTTGTGAACAAAATTTGGAACCTAATTGTTTCCCTCTACCTGATTTCTCTAGAATTTGGAAACTATTTGTGAGTATTCTTAATCTATGGCAATATAGTTATTTGCATAAGTGCAGTAAGAATCAGTTTTCTTTTGCAATAGGACACAACTGGAGAAACTGGTTATTTTACCAAGGTTTTGACTGGAATGATGTGCTTTTCTTTAAGGAATCAAACTTGACTTATGGAGCCAATAAAGCCCTTGGGAAATTGGCCTCATAGTTTGTGTACACAGTCCCTGTACAGAGTTTCTGACCTGTCCTTAGTAAAGAATGTCACTTTCTGACAGGCACAGAGGCCCCAGGTTTATCTTGGATCCTCAAGAGGAGAGGAAATTCACCAAACTCATAGATATTTGACGGCACAAATCCATGGCTGGGCTCGGCTTTAAAAAAGTCTTATCTGGACCAGGTGTGGTGGCTCATGCCTGTAATCCCAGCACTTTGGGAGGCTGAGGCGAGTGGATCACGAGGTCAGGAGATCGAGACCATCCTGGCTAACACGGTGAAACCCTGTCTCTACTAAAAAATAAAAATAAAAATAAATAAATTAAACATAAATAAATAAGTCTTATCTGATTCCTCCTATAGAACAAAGTTCCATCAAAGCCAAGTTAAAAGCCTATGTAAAAAATAATTATTCTTGCTGTACTATATATAAATAATTAGGCCAAGTGTAATAAAGCATACCAGTCATACCATGATTTGTCTTTAGTAAAACTGAGAAACTGGAGAGAGAAAAATTATGTTTCTAAACTATAGTAGATCTGTTGTTAGATCCTAGTCTTGCCTAATGTTTTTTTCAATTTTTATTATTTTCCATATTTTGGATCGAATTCGAATTTTTCTTGACTACAAGTCTTCAAAATAATGTTTTCAATTTTTTTCCTTCTTTTTTTCCCCATTTTTCTTAATTTGGAGTCACTGAAAACTAAGCTGTGCTTTCTTAAAACCCTGCAAACTGAAGCCAGACAACTTAAACTTCAGAAGAAAATAACTACAACCTATTTACATACATAAGCCACTTTCATACCTGCCTACTAATGTATGGACTTCAGAGTAATGTGGCCTGTATTGATTTTTCCAGGACTGTTCTTTTTTTTTTACTGTTGTTTTTTTCTCCCTTCCTTCCCCCTATTTTCTCTTCACAAGACATGAGACTTCACCATCTGCTAAAAATGAGCTTTTGGGACCTCGCCATTGTATTAGTTCATTTTCATGCTGCTAATAAACACATACCCAAGACTGGGCAATTTACAAAATAAAGAGGTTTAATTGGACTTACAGTTCCACATGGCTGGGGAGGCCTCAGACTCATGGCAGAGTTCAAAAGGCACTTCTTACATGGTAGCAGCAAGAGAAAATGAGGAGGAAGCAAAAGTGGAAACTCCTGATAAACCCATCAGATCTTGTAAGAGTTATTCACTATCATGAGAATAGCATGGGAAAGACCAGCTCCTGTGATTCAATGATATCCCCCTGGGTCCCTCCCACAACACATAGGAATTCTGGGAGATGCAATTCAAGTTGAGATTTGGGTGGGAACACAGCCAGCCATATCACTCTGCCCCTGACCCCTCCAAATCTCATGTCCTCACATTTCAAAACGAATCATCCCCCTAAAGACTTAAGTCCCCTAAAGTCTTAACTCATTTCAGCATTAACCCGAAAGTCCACGTTACAAAGTCTCATGTGAGACAAGGCAAGTCCCTTCCACATATGAGCCTGTAAAATCAAAACAAACTAGTTACTTCCTAGATACAATGGTGTTACACATATTGGGTAAATACAGCCATTCCAAATGGGAGAAATTTGCCAAAACCAAGGGGTTATAGGACCCATGCAAGTCCAAAATCCAGCAGAGCAGTCAAATTTTAAAGATCTAAAATGATCTCCTTTGACTCCAGGTCATGTTGATGCAAGAGGTTGGTTCCCATGGTCTTGGGCAGCTCCACCCCTGTGGCTTTGCAGGGTACAGCCTCCCTCCTGGCTGCTTTCATGGGCTGATGTTGAGTGTCTGCGGCTTTTCCAGGCACACGGTGCAAGGTGTCAGTGGATTTACCATTCTGGGGTCTGGAGGACGTTGGCCCTATTCTCACAGCTCCACTAGGCAGTACCCCAGTAGGGACTCTGTGTGGGGGCTCCCACCCCACATTTCCCTTCTGCACTGCCCTAGTAGAGGTTCTCCATGAGGGCCCCACACCTGCAGAAAACTTTTGCCTGGGCATCCAGGTGTTTCCATACATCTGAAATCTAGGCAGAGGTTTCCAAACCTCAATTCTTGACTTCTGTGCACCCACACAGCCTCAATACCATGTGAAAGCTGCCAAGGTTTGGGGCTTCCACCCTCTGAAGCCACAGCCTGAGCTGTACGTTGGCCCCTTTCTGCCATAGCTGGAGCAGCTGGGACACAGGGCACCAAGCGCCTAGGCTACACACAGCATGGGGACCCTGTGCCTGGCCCACAAAACCACTTTTTCCTCCTGGGCCTCTGGGCCTGTGATGGAAGGGGCTGCCATGAAGGTCTCTGGAGACATTTTCCCCAAAGTCTTGAGGATTAACAGTAGGCTCCTTACTACTTGCAAATTTCTGCAACTGGCTTGAATTTCTCCCCAGAAAATGGGTTTTTCTTTTCTATCACATAGTCAGGATAGACTCTCTACCAAAAAAATTTTGTTTCAATCAGCCAAGTGTGGTGGTGTGTGCCTGTAGTCCCAACTATAATACTAGGGAGGATGAGATGGGAGGATTGCTTGAGTCTAGGAGTTCAAGACTGCAGTGAGCTATGATTGAGCCCCTCCAGTAAAGCCTGGGCAACAGAGCAAGACACTATCTCTAAAAATAATAATAATAATAATAATAATAATGATAAAATAAAGTAATGGCAAGAGAGATCAAGTATAAATGAAGGACAAATGGGCAGATAGAGTGGAGATTTAAAATATCAACGTATGCTATGAAGAAAGACAAGTATGAAATAGTAGGTTTGGAGAGTGTGCAGCCCCACGTCATCAAGGCCACTCATTTTAGGTCACCATCTGGATCCCTGCAATGGCAGGGGCCAAGAGTAGTTAGTTTGGTAGTCCTGGGATGCAGAATTCAGAATGACACAGCCTTTCTAGGTCCCATGCAACTGCACGAGGTAAACCGGCAAGTGGCTGAGTAATACTCAGGTTCAAATTACCACACAAGGGGGCAATTAAAATTCAGAAACACTGTACTTCTATTCTTACTTTATTATTAATGACTTGCTTTCCCCTTTTAACTTCTCAGGAATTTCACTTACTCAGGGAATAAATATTTATTAGATATTTATCAGTTTGCAGAAATCCTGCAACACAGAAAAACAAGTCAACATCTGTTACTTCTATTTGCAGAAAACTGGTAAATTCAAACAGTGTGCTAATGTTTCCACTCGGGAGGAATGTAACTGCACAAAGGATCAGAAGTTTTCACATGCTGTTGCTTTCTCAGATTGCAGGGAAAAAGTAAGATCATTTTTAATTACCTGAAGATAGGATACTTTCTTACCAACAAGATTTTGAAATGTGCCTTTGGGTTAAACATGAAAACTAAGACATATAAATAATGTCTTATTATGATGCAGAGCTAAATGTGACACTGAGCTAGAAAGATCCAGATTTAAATGTACCTTGCAAGTTAATGAACCTCATTGGTAAAATAAAACAGTAATACCTGCACTACCTTGTCCATTCCACAGCATTCGTATAAAGACACACACTCGCCCACACCCAAACACACCCCTATGTATACGAAAGCAACTTGTAGTCTGTAAAACACTATACCAGGTTATAGTAAATATTGATTCATTTAAAACAACTTTGAGTATCTTGTATCAGGTTCTTGGAACATAGAAGGCAAAGTCATTGTAATCAAGCTCAGCCTGCTGACAGTCACAAATGAAAGACGGTATAATATGTTGGTTAAGAGAAGGCTTCTGTGTCAAATAATATTTTATTCTCTTAGTATCAAAGTTTGCATTAGAAGAGTAAAATACGCAGTTGGGGCCAGGTGCAGTGGCTCACACCTGTAATCCCAGCACTTTGGGAGGCCGAGGCAGGTGGATCACCTGAGGTCAGGAGTTCGAAACCAGTCTGACCAATATGGTGAAACCCAATCTCTACTAAAAATACAAAAATTAGCCGGGCATGGTGGCGTGCACCTGTAGTACCAGCTACTCAGGAGGCTAAGACAGGAGAATTGCTTGAACCTGGGAGGCAGAGGTTGCAGTAAGCAGAGATCGCACCACTGCACTCCAGCCTGGGTGACAGAGCAAGATTCCATTTCAAAACAAAAGAAAAAAACAAATATGCAGTTGGTATATCTTTCAAACAGATCAATTTCAAAGGCCTTGTAAGACTGTATATTGAGAAACTGTTATTTCACAGACTACATATATGTAAAATTACATATAAGACATCTAGAGACTATATATGATACATATTATATATATATATACACACACAATATGTTGGCATAGAGTCAGCATTCTGTAAATTTTCATTATTTTATTTTTGTTTTTACTTTTTTTGAGACCGAGTCTCGCTCTGTCGCCCAGGCCAGAGTGCAATGGTGCGATCTCAGCTCACTACAACCTCCGCCTCCCAGGTTTAAGTGATTCTCCTGCCTCAGCCTCTCAAGTAGCTGGGACTACAGGCGCCCACCACTATGCCCAGCTAATTTTTGTATTTTTTAGTAGAGATGGGGTTTCACCATGTTGGCCAGACTGTTCTCAAACTCCTGACCTCAAGTGATCTGCCTGCCTCAGCCTCCCAAAGTGTTGGGATTACAAGCGTGAGCCATTGTGTCTGGCCAGCATTCTGTAAATGATGAGGGCTGTTTTTATATACCCCCTTGCTGAACTAAAATAATGTTTTGTGAGCACTTACTATCTACTAAATGCTACTCTAAGCCTTCTCCGAGATTTGTCTCATTTAATTCGAGCCACAGAGAAGTCAGGCAATTTGCCAAAGATCACATTATTAACATGCTTTGGGGCTGGATTTAAGCTCTGATGCCAGAGCCAAGTTTACAGATTGTGCCTGAAAGACTGACTGGCTGGAAAAGTGGCAAAAGGAGGGTGAGCGATCTATGCATGGCTTTCTGGGATATGATTTAGCCAAAAAAAAGTTTGAATGACATCATAGTAAATTCCTGTGAAAAGGGCCTATAGAATGATGAGTTTTGTTACCACAATGTATAGACTGCCTTTGGAGTTCACATTGATTCTGCTCTAAGACATTTTCATGACTGAAAAGGCAGAAACCCCTCACAAGCACATTTCATTGAACAGCCAAACTATTGGCAATGTATCTTTTCGTTTTTTACCAGGAAATGAAGTGACTATTGACTTTTCCAAGTTTACATTCATTCTTGGAATTTGTATTTTAGGTTCCTCGCTTTAAGTTTCCAATTACACAATATCCAGTTTCTTTGGAAATTATCAACGAGGATGGACGTGTCCCATTGGAATCTCCATATCTGGTTACTGTGACTGAAGTGAACATGAGGCAAAACTGGAAACTGAGTAGGGTTTGCTTTCATCTGTAATTATTTTATCTTATAAGTAATATTGTTACTGGTTTACAAAGATCAATGGTTTTCAAAGCTTGTTCACACAAAAAAGAGCCAGGAGTTCTTGCAAATGGATTTGGATCAGTTGGCATATTGCTGTTTACTTCTGTTTCCCACTGATTTCATCATCACTTCCAGAGGCCTGGATTCTATGGTAAAAGCATTTTTGAATAATTTATACTGCAAAAAAAAAGGAAAGTCATTTTGTGGATTAATAGCAACAGTGGAGCCGGGCGCAGTGGCTCACGCCTGTAATCCCAGCACTTTGGGAGGCCGAGGCAGGCGGATCACGAGGTCAGGAGATCAAGACCATCCTGGCTAACACGGTGAAACCCCGTCTCTACTAAAAATACAAAAAATTAGCCAGGTGTGGTGGCGGGTACCTGTAGTCCCAGCTACTCGGGAGGCTGAGGCAGGAGAATGGCGTGAACCCAGGAGGCAGAGCTTCCAGTGAGCTGAGAACGTGCCACTGCACTCCAGCCTGGGCGACAGAGCAAGACTCTGTCTCAAAAAAAAAAAAAAAATAGCAACAGTGACTGATTAAATTTGTGCTGCATGCTGGTCTGGTGTCTCCTTTCCCTGCTGATTCAGTGTGACAGAGGGGGTTGTGAAAGGTGTGGCCAGATAATCTTTAGGATCTATCTTCTAATTCTTAAAGGTTTTATGGTAAAATAATTGAAAAGATGCAGATATATTTTAAATAAGATGTTTACCCCTATTCACTTTACCTCAAATATGTAACTTTTTGTTACACATTTTGTGTTCACGTTTGAATACTCTAACGAGATAGGTAGGTAGGTAGAAATAATTAACTAAACAAATTTTGGTCAGCCATTAATATGTTACTAAATATCTGGGCATTTGGTATTCAGTGAGTCTTACTCTGGCCAACATAATGCATTTTTGAAATGAAAAATCCAGCAAAATAAAGTTACTAAATATTTTGCATTAACGGACATCCCCATTTTCTGTGGTGTGCTGGAAACTGTTCTTACCAGTTTTGGAGTCCTGATCATTAAATATTAAAACATTTTACAAGCTGGATGTTAAACCATTGGTAGCTTGAAATTAGCCAGGGTGAGAATATTTACACTATGGAAATTGGAAATTACAATCACAGCTGTTTCTTTTCCTTTAGATTCTGTGTACCTTTATACCCCTGCAACGTCTAACCCCTACACTACCTGTCTAGTTTTAGAAAGGATGACAAGAAAGGCAGGAAAATTGTCAAGTAATCCCATTGTAAAACTTTACTGCCACCTTATTATAAATCGTTTACCTACCAGTAAGGAGGTCCTGAGATGACCTTACTGCCAAAAACACGAAGCACATGCAGGTCAGGACTGATCCTGAGCATGGGGCTGGAAGGAAAAGGTCAGCGTGAAGGTGATCAGAAGTCTTGAACTTCTTGAGAATGCCCTCGAAGGCAATGTGAGATATTGGGCCTCACTCCCCTAAATACATCGCCTACAAAGTCAAGCAGAACTAAAAGTATGAGGCCGGGCACGGTGGCTCAAGCCTGTAATCCCAGCACTTTGGGAGGCCGAGACGGGCGGATCACGAGGTCAGGAGATCGAGACCATCCTGGCTAACATGGTGAAACCCCGTCTCTACTAAAAAATACAAAAAACTAGCCAGGTGAAGTGGCGGGCGCCTGTAGTCCCAGCTACTTGGGAGGCTGAGGCAGGAGAATGGCGTGAACCCGGGAGGCGGAGCTTGCAGTGAGCTGAGATCCGGCCACTGCACTCCAGCCTGGGCGACAGAGCATGACTCCGTCTCAAAAAAAAAAAAAAAAAAAAAAAAGAACTAAAAGTATGGGATAACTTAGTCATGTTATGGAGTGAAAGCTTTCATTGCACCTTAATGTGCCTAACAAATTTTATATTAGTAATTGCAAATGAAATAGTAATAGTAAATTAAAAGTAATGGCAAAAACAGCAATTACTTTTGCACCAACCTAATACAAAATGAGAAAATAAGTGTGCTTAAAATATGTTTTATGTATTTTTAGAACACACTGTGCCAGAAAAGATTAAAAAAATGAAAAAATTTGTAGAACCAATTGTTGGTGCTGCAGTGTATAATCCTTCAGGTCTCAACTTAAGCATAAAGGTAATGATGGCATTGTTGTTTTTACTGTGTTGAGTTTAGATAAAACATGTATGTCTAAACTAAGATTGGTTTTAATTAGAAAGTATAGGTAACCAGGAATGGTGGGAATAACACCTTTAAAGTATATACCTTTAAAGTATATGAAGAGGGTTTATTTTTTCTCCATTTCCCCTGGTGTTATTATTTCCAAAGTTTTGGGCAGATAGGCAAGACATATTATTTAGCAAAGTGGAGAAGAAAGAGTGTTTCCGAAGGTGAGAGGGAAGAAATGCGCTCAGTATTATTCACCTGGATATGCACGGGGAACGTGTCTTCTGGTTCCAGCTGCCCATAAAAATACATGAAGTTGGTATAATACAGATAATTGTGAAAACCAGTCAGAATTAGGGAACATACTGAAACCGCATATACGAGATTAGTCCAAAGTATTTATCAAGGCCAGATTTAGTTTTAATCTCCTCATTCTAAAAAAAAACAAAAAAAAACCGTATCAACTATTGAATCCCTCCACTTCAATCCATCTTTTTATTTTTTTATTTTGATACATGATATGTATGTCTGAGAGCCTTAGGAAGAGGATGGGGATCTTTTCATGCAGCATCTATAGGAACAGTGGCCCCAGGGTATATTTTTATTAATATTTAAAGGAATGTACATGTTGATGCTGCTAACAACTGGGTGTGCTTTTTTCCACAGGGCTCTGAACTTTTCCACTTTAGAGTGACCGTCATTTCAGGAGTCACTTTTTGTAACTTAATTGAAGAATTTCAGGTAAAATGAAGGGGTGATGGCTGGGGAAAAAACGTGACAAAACCAATTCAAGAGACATTGAAGAGAAAAAATTGGCAGAATTGTTGTGATGGACGAGGCTTAAAGACAGGGGATCCTGAAGGGTAGCAGTGACACTGTCAGTAGTGATGAAGCCAGGGTGCGTGATGGGTGCCAGGACTGATTGATGCTGGCAGAATTTTAATAATACATATAATAATACGTGGCTGTTTTTGTTTTTGTTCCTTCTCCACCTTCCTTGTTGAGCCCAGTTTTCTGACTTTTAATGCTCTTCCTCTCACCCCTACTCCAAAGAACATATTTCTGTAACTTTTAGTTTCTAGTCTGATTATCCTCCTTATGGCTGTCTGAACTGTAATCATTGTCTTAAATATTTCAAAGGCTTTCAAGATCCAAAGAAATTGGAAACTAGAATCAGTCTTTCCCAAATCATCCCATGAAAGCGACCACTCATTTTTGCTTATTCACATAATGACATCTGTTGCCTGTGAGGCATGGGAAGGAATAAGGATTTGATAAAAATCAATTAATGAGTCATTGTCAAATGCTGATGTTACATTAACATTCTCTCTCTCTCTTTGTCTCTCTCTCTCTCTCTCCTGTTCTGACCCAGCTCTAAGGTCAGCCCCAATAATGGCTCTGCACTACTACAGTGGTGGGTGGCCATTGCAGCAGTGTAAACCTCTAAAACCCTGAGAGAAAAATTCAACCCACTAGGTAAAGAAACTAGGAAAAGAAGCATCTGTCACATAAGGAGTGTGAAGGAAAATCCCTGTTATTTTTTTCTCTCTTTTCTCGTCTCTTTGGCTCAAGAGCAGCCCTGGTTGTGGGGAACAGCACAATAGCACAGAGGGCTAAAATTCTCGTAGAAGCTCAGCTTTCTTTCCAGAGAACGAGGAAAAGGACCTCTAAGAGTGGAAAGCACGGGGGGACATCTCTATGAGAAGAGGGCTGGAGAAAGGGAGTCCTGATTCTTTATAGAAACTAGCACCAGGAAGAAGCTGCATATGAGCAGGGCACACCTAAAGAAAATAGCAAAGGCTTTGAAATAAAACTACAAAGTAAACATCCTCTAGTTTCTGAGCAGCTCCTGAGTGGCACAGGTACCAAGCAGGAAGACACAAATAGCATAGCAACAGCTTGGAAAACTGAACTGACACTGAAACCACCACCCACAGAAGGTGAGGCATAACTTGTGATCTGCACTCAAACAGTGTGATTGACTGCTAAAAACGAACAATAGATAATCAGCATTTTCCAGATAACTTTTAAACAAGAACCAGAGTCTCCCAACATAACATCAAAAATGTCCAGGATACAATCTAATGCTATTCACCATATTTACCAGGATACAATCTGATGTTACTCACCATTATTCACCAGGATACAATCTGATATTATTCACCATGTCAAGAACCAAGACAATATAATCAATTCTGAAAAGGCATCAACAAAGGACCACAAATGCAATTATCAAATATTCTAAACTAGCTATTATAACCATGCTCCAATATGGTACAGGTAAACACTTTCGAAATAAGTAGAAAGTGATAGATTATCAGCAGAGATCTAGAAGCTACTTAAAAAGGACAAAATGGAAATTTTAGAACTAAAAACTATAGTATCTAAATTTTAAAACTATCAAAAGGAATCAATTGCTGAATGGATATGGAACAAGAAAAAAATCAGTGAACTTGAAAGCAGGTCAGTGGAAACCCAACCTGAAGAAAAAATATTTTAAGAAGAAGAAGATCTTGCCTCAGGGATCTGTGTGACAGTACCAGGAGGTCTAACATTTATGTCATCAGAGTCCATGAAAAAGAGGAGAAAGAGATTGGTATGGGGAAAAAAATCCCAGCACTTTGGGAGGCCAAGGTGGGTGGATCGCTTGAGCTCAGGAATTTAAGACCAACTGAGCAACATGGCAAGGCCCTGTCTACAAATACAAAAAAATTAGCCAGGCATGGAGGCACACACCTGTAGTTCCAGCTACTCTAGAGGCCAAAGTGGGAGGATTGCTTCAGCCTGGGAGGTCAAGGCTGCAGTGAGCTGAGATCATGCCACTGCACTCCAGTCTGGGTGACAGAATGAGACCCTGTCTCAAAAAAAAAAGAAGAAGAAAGGAAAGAAATAAAGACTGAAAAGCCTCAAGTTTGGTGAAGACACAAATTTACATATTCAAGAAGCTTAATGAGCCCTAAACAAGATAAAGATAGAGAAAACCATGCCCAAACACATCATAATCAACTACCAAAAATCAAGATGATAAAATATTGAAAGTGGTCAGAGAAAAATCACACTGTATACAAGGGTACGGTTTGACTGACTGCTGATTTCTCAACAGAAACCACAGAGGCAAAAGAAAGTTATACAACATCTTTAAAGTGTTGGGGGTGAGGGTTGGGTGGGAAGGAAGGATTGTCAATCCAGAATTCTCTACCTACTGAACATATCCTTCAGGAATAAACAATCAAGACTTTCTCAAATGAAAGAAAACTAAGAGAATCCATTGTCAGGAGAACTTCTCTTTTGAAAATGCTTAAAGAAGTTCTTCAAGCAGAAGAAAAGTGATAACAGCAGGAAACCTGAAGCTTCAGGAATGGAGGAAGAACAAAAATGGATAAAAGAAAGATAGGCAGTGACTGCACCATTAATAAAGGAAAAGAATTGTTAAGAAAATATAGAGAAAGAATATAAAGGTTCTTGGGACTGTTGGAACCTGCTTTTGAAAGTACCCTGAAATAGGCTGGGTGTGGTGGCTCACGCCTGTAATCCCAACACTTTGGGAGGTCGACGCAGGTGGATCACTTGAGCTCAGGAGTTCAAGACCAGCCTGGACAACATGGTGAAACCCCATCTCTACTAAAAATACAAAAATTAGCCAGGTGTGGTAGTGCATGCCTATAATCCCAGTTACTCGGGAGGCTGAGGCAAGAGAATTGCTTGAACCCAGGAGACAGAGATTGCAGTGAGCCAAGATCGCACCACTGCACTTCATCCAGCCTGGGTGACAGAAGTGAGACTCTGTCTCAAAAAAAAAAAAAAAGAAAGAAAAAAGAAAGTACCCTGAAATAGCCAGACCTGGTGACACATGACTGCAACCCCAGCTATTTGGGAGGCCAAGGGAGGATCCTCTGAGGCCAGGGGTTTGAGGCCTCAGTCCAGTATGAATGTGTCAGTGAATAACCACTGCACTCCAGGTTGGTAACATAGCAAAGCTCCGTCAAGGAAAGAAAGGGGAGGAGAAAGGAGAATCCTGAAACAATGAAATGCAACCCATAAGCTTGGATTTTCTTTCACCCAAAATACATTATGGGGGTAACTGGAAAAAAAGAAAAAAAAAGGAGTAAGATCTGCAATTACATTATAGTATTGTCTTAATGTTAATTTCTTGACTTTGATCATTGTACTCTGATTATTTAAGTGAATTTTTGTGCTTAAAAATACAAATTACTTTAGGAGTAAATAGACATTGTATCTAAAACAGACTCCTAATTCTGAGGTTTAACCTTTTTTAGAAATGGTGTGGAATATTTGGATGGTTGAAGAAGATTAGAAGGGAAACATTTGAAGAAAAAGTATATTTCAGAACTTTAGAGGTAGCAATTTAGATGGAGAATACAGAAATCAGAGGTGATAAACGTTTCTCATCTTAGACACATGATAAATGGCTTAAATAAGCAAGTGAAATTTTTTTTTTTTTTTTTTTGAGACAGAGTCTCACTCTGTTGCCCAGGCTGGAGTGCAGTGGTGCAATCTCGGCTCACTGCAAGCTCCGCCTCCTGGGTTCATACCTTTCTCCTGCCTCAGCCTCCCGAGTAGCTGGGACTATAGGCACCCACCACCATGCCTGGCTAATTTTTTTGTATTTTTAGTAGAGACGGGGTTTCACCATGTTTGCCAGGATGGTCTTGATCTCCTGACCTCATGATCTGCCTGCCTCAGCCTCCCAAAGTGCTGGGATTACAGACATGAGCCACCGCACCCAGCCACAAGTGAAATTTTTACATCATCTGGTGGAGTGACTGAAATTTCATTAGGTAGAAATGGATAAGGAAGGCATTCTGTATGGAGAGACCAGGTACAGAGATGGGAAAGTGATTCAGGATTTTTCTTGGCCACTTTACCAACCAGGGACCTCCACAGCTGGTGACACCCTCCACCTGGCCCTTGCTCAGCCCTGAGCCTGCTGCCGGAGGCACCCTGCCCACTTGTCCCACCTGTGTTGTAGCTTGTACCCATGTTCTTGTCCTGCATCCAAGTGTAATGAGGATACACTGACAACTGAAGAGTGAGGAGGGCAGAGAATAATTTTATTGAGTGATGGAACAGCTCTCAGCAGAGAGGGGACATGGGGGTGGTCCCTCACCCCTGCAGTCAGGTGGTTTCTTTGCCAGTGTGGCTGAGTCTGGGGCCTTTATGGGCTCAGAATAGGGGAGAGCATGCTGATTGGTTTATAAGTATGCAAAGAAAGGCTAAAGCGAAGTCACCACTCAAAGGTGGGCACAGCAGTGTAGAAAACCAATTAGGAAGGATAGGTATATGTAAAACAGGTGAAGGGTGGGATCAGTCAGAGGAAAGCATGCCAAACAGGAACACAGGTTCTGAATTCGGTATGTGGATTTACCTGGGACTGTCTTCAGCTTGAAGGTCAGGTTTCACCAGGGACCTGCCCTATCTGCCTAGGCATTTGACTGCCTCCTATCACTGTCAAAAGCATAAAGTTTGCTTTTTGAATAGCTCAAATTCATTTGGCTGGGATATAAGGTTATTTAGAAGAAAACCAGTTGTGGAAAGCTTTGAATGTCGGAGTGAAAGCTTTAGAGCATTCCTGTCAACATTCCTGTCAACAATGAAAAGCTATTAAACATTTTTTGGAAAAAGGTGTTTATACACAGACTGGTGTTTTATACAAAGATAAATCTGGCAATGTTAGGATGTCAACATGGACTGGTGGCCTGGGAAGGAGGCTACTAGAGTAGCCTATTTATGAAAAGTGGCACAATAATCACAGTAGCAGTACTGAAAGAATGGAAAGAATGAATGTGAGGGGAATTTCAGAGAATTTGTAGCATGGAGAGACTGTTTCTAAGAAACCAGCTACCTCCTTGGGTCACTGGGAGGATGGCCATACCTTTAACTTGAGCTAGGCCTTAAAGCAGCCCGTCATCCTTTTTCTTGTCCTTTGCACTTTCCCACATTCCCTACTGTCCTAGTTCCACTCATCAGCATGTTCTTCTCCCACAAAAGATGATCTGGCTTCCTGCTTCACAAAGGAAACATAAGCCTGGGCTTGAACCCCCTACTTTCTTTATGCCCCACTTCTATATTTAACATACAATGACCCCACCCTTGCCTCACATCTCAGAGAAAAAGGCATCACTGTCCCTCTCTGTCAATCATCCTACCTCTCCTCCAGAAATTTACTTGCTTCTGTTAATTAGCTATTCATGCAGAGGAAACATTTTGAATACATAAAAAGTTTCCTATACTGGCAGCACCTACAAAGAGGATTTCCTAAAGAGGTGGTAGCTTGAAAGAGCACAGACATAGGCCTCTACCTGGAATGTTCCTTTATCTCCTTCTCTTCTGTGAACCCACTTATTCGTCATGATCCAGCTCAGAAAGCGCATTCCCTGACTGCCCTAGGCAGGTAGGCATTCCCTCCTCCACGTTCCCAGAGCTCTTTGCCCATTCCTCTGTGACTGAACAGAGAATGTTCTGCTGTGTAAGCATTTTATCTGCCTCCTTCCACCGTTAAAGATAGGGTAAAGGCATAGGATAATACATGTACTTCTTAGCCCCTATTTATTGTAGGCAAATTGTTACTTGTTCAATTGTCAAGAGACTGTTTCCAAGCTTTGTGGATGCTGAATGTCTTTGTAACTCTGGGCAGCGTTTTGCTCTCCGATTAATTGTGGGGACCATAAAATTTTCAGTGTTTTGCATTGCTAAATTCAGAAAGCTTAAAGACTTTGCTTTTTCTGTTGCAGATTTATGTTGATGAGGCACCACTGCCATTCCCAGGACACACGCTTATTGCCGTGGCAACAGCGGTAGTGCTAGGGGGATTAATTTTTATGGCATTTATGTTTCAACTGCATGGCATCCATCCGTGGAAGACATTCCAAAACTGGATTAGAAGAAAACAAGCGAAGCTTTCAAGTATCACTCTCAGTGAGCTGATTCGTAGATGAAAGTCTGAAGAGTGAATACATAGTCATCATAATTTCTCTTTATTTTCTAGTTTTATCATACAATTCCAAGAACAATATACTTAAATGTTAAATGTGCACGCTACATAAAATCCTACAGAATTGTCATTATAATTCAAATTGCTACTTGTCAATATATTCACCATTCCCTTTTCTTATTTTGAATACATAGAAAATGTCTTATGCCAGGGCTTATGTTGAAGATTTTCCTTGAGGTTTTTAGAAAAGTATAAAATGACAACCAACTCGACATGGAACAGGTGTTCTGTGTTGTTCACCTCTTAGTGCCTGGAGCCCATTCTGTGGGGTCAGAAGCCCTGAGCTCTGCTCCTTCCAGATAGCGTTTGAGTAGAGTGCAGTTATGCCAAGGTGAGGTAGGAGTGAAGACGGCGGATCAGCAGAAGTGTTTTCAGAGCCTTGTGGGAATGAAAGAGGAAGCCATTCAAGTTTCTTCCGGCAACTTCAAAACCAGATTGTCATACCTAGAGAGGGAAATGTGACCCCATCATTAGGGTGTTAGAAGAATGCGGTATCTGAGCAGGGTATTGGTTTACAAACCTACATGCAGCATGGAGAATTCCAAAAGCTGTATCTCTGTGTGCTCTCAAAGTACCAGTCCCCAGGTAGTCGGAAGATGACCATAACATTCAGAGATCAGAGCCTCATGCTCCCTGGAAAAGCTCAGGAGGGCAGCACACTGTTTTGAAACATAAGGCAAGGAAGCATCCAATCCAGGTCTGAGACCATCTAGCATTAAAATTCCTTAGAGAGGGCAGTGCAGCAAGTGGGCAAGAGAATCAGACTCCAGAGCCAGACCTCCTGGGTTTGCCATTTACCAGATATGTAACCTTGGGCAAGTTAATTTATTTGTGCATGAGTTGCTTCACCTATAAAATGGGAAGACATTAACACCTACCTAATGAAACAGGAAATTTTCCTTGACCCCTTCACAGGCCTCGTGACAGGGATGCCTCACTTATTCAGCCTGCAGCTCTCAACCCCTCATGGGAGGGGGAGCATGCAGGTGAGCGGGTGTAGGAGCCAGAGTGAGCACTTTTGGGTGCCAGCAGGAGCAAAACTCCATGTAGGCCCCAAGGCAGCATCTAGGGAGGAGGAGTCATGATCCCCAAAGTCGCAGAAGGCGTATGTTACAGTGCTCTTTTAACTCTGCTGTCCGTGGATGGCTTAAGTGTTAAACAGCTCAGTGGGCTCTCTGCCTTTTTGTGGGAGGCAGTTGCTCTTTAGCAGCGAGGGCAGAGGGTCAATGTGACAGCTTTTAGTGTCCACACCCATGGTACCCAAGCTCTTGTTCAGTGTCTAGGAAAAATCAGTTTGCATGAACAAATTGAAGGGTGGTGAATGTGGAGGATTTTATTGCTGATGGAAGTGGCTCTTGACAGGAAGGAGAGTTGGAAGAGGGCTGGAGCAGGAAGGTGATCTTCCCCTGGAGCGCTGGAGTCTGGTCATCCCTGGCCAGACTCCTCTCTGAAGCAACACCGTCAAACCATCCCTCTGAAGTCAAGCTGCTTGTCTCTGACGTCAGACCACAGTCTCCGACGTCCAGCTGCTTCTCTTCTTCTCCCCTTCTCTGCTCTCTGCCAGTCGGGTAATGGGTTTTTAATGGGTACAGGATTGGGGGTGGGGCAGGCCATGTGTGGTTTTGGAAAAGGCAATATTTGAGTAGGAAAACAGGAATGCATGTTCTCACTTTGGGCCATGGTTCCAAGCTTGAGGGTGGGGCTTCTCCAGGGACTCTGCCCTTTTCTGCCTAGAATTTCTCTGCCTCCTGTCCCTATCACTAACAGGGTTCTCAGGAGGATCAAATGAATGAATATGTGTAAAATATTTAGAACAGGACCCGTTTACAGTGTGTGTGATAAGTGTTGGCTGTAATTGATGCTGCTGCCCCTGCTGATGTGTTTAGGTCGTAAGTAATACAGAGATTTTTGTCTAATTAAAATAACAAGGGAGATGCACTGAACAAACACTACAGAATGTCAGAGACACAAAGCAAAGTCTAAACAATCAGTTTTTGTCATGGGCAGGAATGAGGACCATTCTGGGGACCTAGGAAATGAGCGTTTGTCAACTCCTCAGAGCTTCCCTTGGACCAGGGGTCTAGAGATAGAGTATAGCACAGTGGTTAAAAGTATAGGCTCCAAAATCTAAAGCCTGGGTTTTTTTTCTCTTAATAAACTTTGTTTAATGTTAGAATAGTTTAAGATTTACAGAAAAGTTGTGAAGATGGTGCAGACAGTTTCTGTGTAAAAGCCAGAAAACGTTGTTACTGGGCCCTTAAGCTGTGTGCTTGGGCCCACTCCCACCCTGTGGAGTGCTTTCTTGCTTTAATAAATCTGCTTTCATTGCTTCCTTCCTGTGTTTCATTCCTTTGTTACTTTGTGTGTTTTGTTCAATGAGATGTCTCACTCTGTCAGTCGCCCAGGCTGGAGCGCAGGGACATGATCACAGCTTACTGCAGCCTCAACTTCCTGGGCTCCAGGAATTCTTAAAAGCCTGACCTGTAAAAATTTCCCCAGGCTTTAGGCAATACAATGAACACATTTCTATAAATTGCAATTCTACAATGTAACTCTTTTCTATTCTGATGCCTAACGCCTTTCAGTTTATTTTTTGTTAGAATCTACCACTTGACAAACAGTGGAACACAGGAAGGATTTCGAGGTTTCAGCTGCAAGGGAAGCACATTAGGAAATGGCAAAGATTTCACTGTAGGAAGAATTGAGATGATACTTGGTTGGCCAGGTTTCTTAGGCAGTTTTTATAGCAGTAACAACCCTCAGATCTCACTCTTAGTTGCTTAGAACAATAAACATTTCTTGCCCACTGGTCTGACAATCGGCTGTGGTGGCTCCATACGTCTCTCATTCTAGGACACAGGCCAAAGAGCAGGGGCCACTTGGGCAGCTGTACAACACATCTGCTGTCGCCCAAATCAAATCGTGTGGCCAGCCAGGCTTGGTGGCAAACACCCGTAATCCCAAAACTTTGGGAGGCCAAGGTGGGAGGATCACTTGAGGCAGGTGTTTGAGAGCAGCCTGGGCAACGTAGTGAGACCCCCTTCCTACCACCACCACCAAAAAAAAAATAAATAAATAAACCACCAAAAAAAAAAAAAAAATTAGCCAGGGGTGGTGGTGTACACCCATAGTTCCAGCTAATCGGGAGGCTGGGGTGGGAGGATCACTGGAGCCCAGGAAGTTGAGGCTGCAGTAAGCCGTGATCACGCCCCTGCACTACAGCCTGGGCAACAGAGTAAGACACTGCATTGAACAAAACACAAAGTAACAAAGGAATGAAACACAGGAAGGAAGCAATGAAAGCAGAGATTTATTAAAGCAAGAAAGCACTCCACAGGGTGGGAGTGGGCCCAAGCACACAGCTTAAGGGCCCAGTAACAACGTTTTCTGGGTTTTAAGCCCTCCTTTTGAGATTCCTATAGGTTACCCCTTATCTGGATGAAGGATTTGGTCGGTGGCTAAAGGTTGGGGTAAATTGGCGCCCTATGCAGATGAAGGGATGGTCCCTGTTCGGCCCAGGCCAATCCAGGGCACTCTCCCTTTTCATCTGAGCCCTGGTGGAAGTGGGAGGGCTGCAGGGAGAGAGGCCTTTGATCCTTTGTTACTGGGCGTGGGAAGCTGGGGTTTTCTCTTTTGATTTAGCTTTAGGAAGTTGGCATTAATTGGCCTTCGGTTCCCCGCCCAGACACAGGTGCTCCCCTTTTGGTCCAGCTTTGGGGGATTATCGGGAGTTGGCCTGAGAGTCCTGCCCCTAGACCCTGGTGTTTTCCCTTGATTCAGCTTTAGGAAGTCGGCATGAATTGGCCTTAAGTTCCCTGCCTCCAGACCCTATTCTCCTGCCTCAGCGGTAGGGAGACTTCTTACATGGCAATAGGCTTCCACCAGAACACAAAAACGGGAGCTGCTAGAGTCTCCTTAATGCCTGGTCTTGGCTGCCCCGGAATGTCACCTCTGCCTCATTCTGCTATCAAGGTGGTGGCAGGGACAGCCCAGGTTCAAAGGAAGGAGAAGTAGACTCCCTCTTTTTTGACTGGCAAGGGGACATTGCAAAAGATCCTGTTGTTTGGGGGGATTGTTGCAGTCATCTTTGGAAACACAATCTGCCACTTTGATGTTCATCAAAGAAATCTACTTGAGCTGTGAGCTAAACCGGTATACGACCTCAGAAATCCACAAAATCGGTTCTGAACTGCATTGTCATCTCAGCGTTTGGCCACAGGCAATGAGAGCTTCGTTCAGAAGAGTAACAAAATCGTTCTGACCGAGACCATTTTATCTAGATCAGTAATTTGGGGATTTGCGTGTCTCAGTGCCATCGGAAGCAACCATCTAACCCAGAAATGCTAACACTCCTCTTGTTTCAGCAGTCACTGACTACCTACCTCCCTCGGCCCCCTCCCCATCTCACATCACCCTCAGGGGCCTCTGAGCACAGCATCACCTAGGCCCTCCAGGGCCACAGCAGCAGAACCTCCTGCCCAGATCTCTCTAGGCACTGCCATTGTGTGACTAAACTCCCCTCTCAACCACAACCTCCAGCTACAGGACGCTCATCCAGATCAAAAATCCAAAGGCAGGCGTCTGGCTGGCTGCAGGAATCCAGAGCCATGGGTGTCCCTAAATTAGTCAACCATGGCTGGGAGACAGAGCCATGCAATCCAGTCCCAGCCTTCTGCTCACTGGCGCCGTTCTCGGAGAAGGAGAAACCACGCTGGAGCGGGCACTCCCACGAGTTGTCGGGGAACAAGAACGCGGATCCTGGCGGGAGAGAGCGAACAGTGCACCCGCGCGGCGGCTGTCACCCGCTTTGGAACACGTAAGTGCCCGGCCAACCAGCATCCCAGAAACGCCTAGGGAGAGGGGCGCGCGGACAAGGAGAGACCGCGCTGGGAGGGCACGGAAGAACGAGCGCGCTGCCGCCTCCACGCTGAGCTCAGCGCGCCAGGCGGCCCCAAGGCAGGGCGCGGGGCTGAGACGCCCGAGTGGTCCGTCTTGGGAGGCGCAGACGCGGTTCCTCCCGAGGGCACTCGTGCTGTGAGGAGCAAATCCTAGGGACCTCTGCGTCCTGAGCACCCAGCGGGGCCCGCGCCCTTAGGATCTGCGCCTGCCTGAGGGGAAAACCCGCCCACCACCCACGGTCGCCCACTGCGCTTGCCTGCCAGCTTCCTCCCCTGCCAGCCTCCTCCTCCCTGCCAACCTCCTCCTCCCTGCCCAGCCTCTTTCTCTCTGCCAGCCTCCTCCTCCCCCACCGGCCTCCTCCTCTCCCGCCAGCCTCCTCCTCCCTGCCAACCTCCTCCTCTCCTGCCAGTCTCTTTCTCCCGCCAACCTCCTCCTCTCCTGCCAGCCTCCTCCTTTCCTGCCAGCCTCTTTCTCTCTGCCAGCTTCCTCCTCCTCCCTGCCAGCCTCCTCCTCTCCTGCCAGCCTCCTCCTCCTTGCAAGCCTCCTTCCTGCCAGCAGCTTTCTCCCTACCAACCTCCTCCTCTCCTGCCACCCTTCTCCTCCCTGCCAGTCTCCCCCTCTTCTGCCAGCCTCCTCCTCTCCTGCCAGCCTCCTCCTCCTTGCAAGCCTCCTTCCTGCCAGCAGCTTTCTCCCTACCAACCAACCTCCTCCTCTCCTGCCACCCTTCTCCTCCCTGCCAGTCTCCCCCTCTTCTGCCAGCCTCCTCCTCTCCTGCCAGCCTCCTCCTCTCCTGCCAGCCTCCTCCTCCTCACCAGCCCCCTCCTCCTCACCAGCCCCCTCCTCCCTTTTCATCCAAGATCATTTGACCTGTCAATCAAGGCCTAGTTGAAACGTCACCTCCGTAGAAAAGTTTCTCCCCAGCTGTCTCTGATAATTGGTTCTCTCCTTTGAGTAGGGTAGCATGGTGCACATTTCTATATCATGCTTCTTGGCCCAGTTTTGGCATTTACACGCTTATCTCTCCCCTGCAATGGGGACAGTGCTAATTTTATGTCACATTTCTTTTTAATGTCTTCCTAAAAGAGTGACCAACACATGGTTGATATTCAACAAATGATTGGGAAAAAAACAAGAAAAAGAAAAATGCTGTTTATAATCAAGTACAGGGGAGACTATGAGAATATAAATAAGGCATAAGAGCACCTTGTTATAAGAGAAGTTCATATAAAATAACACATTTCAGGCACAAACTAGACACTCAATAAATATTGGTTGAAAATGAATACAAAGAAAGAACTCAAAATAAGAGGCTTTGGGGAATCATTATATACATAAAATTATAAGGGAATGGGGTTTTTTGGTCTCTAACTTTCTAAGAGTAATAACTGGAAAATTTAGAAAATAAAAGTATGAAAAAAATTTTAAATCATATCATTTAAAATTTAAGTGTATTTCTTAATCTTTTATGGTGTGTGTGTGTACATATACATTAAGCATACGTAATATAGATACATTAACTGGGTCTAAATCGAAAGTAACATGAAGAGCTTGCTGCCAAATGACATTCGTAATTTATTATATGTAAGTCTTTTTTTTTCTTTTAAAAATCTTTCCCTCTCTCTCTTTGTACGTCAACATAAGTTGTTTGTTTTGTTTTGTTTTGTTTTGTTTTGTTTTTTTGTGACGGAGTCTCACTCTGTCGCCCAGGTTGGAGTGGAATGACACGATCTCGGCTCAGTGCAACCTCTACTTCCCAGGTTCAAGCAATTCTCCCGCCTCAGCCTCCCAAACAGCTGGGATTACAGGCACCCACTATCATGCCCAGCTAATTTTTCTATTTTTGTAGAGACAGGGTTTCACCATGTTGGCTAGGCTGGTCTTGAACTCCTGACCTCAGGTGATCTACCTGCCTTGGCCTCCCAAAGTCCTGGGATTACAGGTATGAGTCAGCGTGCCTGGCCATATGTGGGTCTTTTCTAATTTAAAAAAAAAAAAAAAAAAAAAAAAAAGCAAAAATCGAAAGAAAACCCTCCTGGTTTTGTTCAATGTGAATTTTCTTAAATATGCTTGCAATTACTGAACATGTTAGCTGGCAGTAATGGCCTTTATGTTGATTTGTTTAGTTAAAATTATCTTTGCACAGAGTCCCTACATGTTAAAGGTTTACACCATTAGCAAGTTCAGGTTTTCTCTTCATTTGCTTGTTTTCACAGTGGTCACCAAAAATAAAAAGATATTTCATCTGAACTGCTTTGTTAAGAATATGGCTTTAAAAAGATATTTTTCTTGTCCTAGAAAAAGTGAGAAAGTAGGAAAGAAATTATTTCTTTCCTTTGAGAATAACTCATGTTTTTGCCAGATACTGATAGGTTTTTTTCCTCCCTTTACCCTTATAATTAAAATTATTTTTAGCAGGTATCACTTAGAATCAAGGGAGCACTTTGTGTATCTTTAGATTTTTTTTTTTTTTTGGAAACTCAGACAAGTTTCCTTTGATGATGTATTTGAATAATATTATCTATGCATTAATTGTGTTGATGTCTTCTTTAATAGCCTCTATAAATTTCCTAGGTTAGTTCTCCATTCTCTGCCCTCCACACCTAAAGAAATTCATTATTATGCATGATCATATGTAGATTAAAGAACAGAAAATTAATAAACTTTATTATAAATACTTTAGTATCATGCATACTCACATGTTTTTCCTATGTTGTAAATTTACAATAAAAATAAAGAAGGCCAAATTCATGCTTATCCTTTTAATTCAAGCATTTATCTTTAAAGGTAAAGAAGACACCACAAACATTTAATGAGCCCTTCCTATACTATGTGCTTATCACTCAACTATTATAAATAATTTTGCAGTTAGGCTTGTAGCAAAGAAACTGATAATAGTTTTAAATGATATTATAAGTATTGCAATGGAGAAAAATAATCAGATAACTTATCTGACCATGGTTTAGGTTCTTCTCTTGGAAAAATATTTTTGAGTCAGACTGTGGTTGGTCCTTCTCTTTTTAATGCCCTTTCCCCTCTTTGGTCCTCAATTTAAAACTATTTATAGAAGCATCTATCATGATAGATTCTGTCTCTGCATAAGTGATTGTAATTAGCTCTATCTCATGAAAGTTTCCTAGGATTGAATAAAAGAGAGCCAGAGTTTGCAGTAGCTCAAACCTGTAATCCCAGTACTTTGCAAGGCCCAGGCAAGAGAAGCTTTTGAGGCCAGGAGTTCAAGAACAGCCTGGACAACAAAGCCAGATCCTGTCTCTAAAAAAATTTTTTTTTAATTAGCCAGGTATGGTGATGTGCACCTGCAGTCAGTCCCAGCTACTTGGGAAACTAGGGCAGGAGGATTGCTTGAGCCTGGGAGGTCAAGACTGCAGTGAGCCATGATCTCACCACTGCACTCCAGCCTGCGTGATGGAGTGAGATCCTGTCTCAAAAATAAATAAAAATCAAAATAATGTACTTTTAAAAAGAGAGGGAGCCAGACCTCACTTTCTGATTTATCATCATGCCATACATAAATCTCAGAGGTTACTGTTCTAATGAAGTATCTAATGATATTGATTCCTTCTGGTGAATTCTGTTTTGCTTTATATTATATTACAATAAAGGGTACGTTTTTTTCTTTTGGGATTTAGAAGAAAAATATTACCCCACTGACACAGATTGATCTATCTAGAGTGAGTAGCAGGTTCACAAATTAGTTGTTTTTGTTTACAGAGATGGAATTGTCACTTTTGTATGCCACAGCCTCAATTTTGGAAGGGTCTGGTGTTTCATGAGGAGTTTAAATATAACCAAGGCAAGTTAGTGCTATGGTCTGAATGTCTGTGTCCCTCACCCCCACCCTCGGCACCATTCATATGTTAAAACCTAATCCCCCGTGATAGGATTAAGAGGTGGAGCCTTTGGGAGGTAATTAGGTCACAGGGTCCCACCCTCCAGAATGGGATTAGTGCTCTTATAAAGGGGGCCTGAGGAAGGTCACTAACCTCTTGTTTGCCCATTCCACCAAATGAGGCTACAAAGATGAGACATCCATCTAATGAAGGAAGTGGCCCTCACAAGACTCCACATCTGATGGCAACTTGATCTTGGACTTCCCAGCCTCCAGAACTGAGAGAAATAAGTTCCTGTTGTTTATAAGTCACCCAGTCTAAGATATTTTGAGCATTTTGAACAGACTAACAACTATTGTATTTAATATAATCCTCCCTTTCCTTCTCAGAAATTCCTATATATTTCTTTTCTATCTGGTCCTTCCTTTCAGCAACTAGTTCCCTACTTATAGTAGTTATTAAGCAACTGTTGCATGAATGAGGAACAGATATCTCAAATTGATTTATGTGCAACAGAGTCAACCAAGAAAAAAACAGAATTTGATGTCCAAAATTCAACCTTGTTCATTCTTTCCTCTGACCAAAGAGCCAAGGAAAGATGAAATTTTTTTAAAATTTTTTAATGCAATCATGAAATTAAAAATGCCAGGTTGGGGATTCTATATGACAACAAGTATTATGGGAATGAAAGAAAGAAAAAGAAAGGAAGGAAGATGAAAATAAAGAAGGAAAAAGAAAAGAAAGAGAAGAAAGAAGAAAGAAAGAGAGAAAGAAAGAAAAGGAGAAGGAGGAGGAAGAAAAGGAAGGAAAGAAGGAAGGAAGGAGGGAGGGGGAGGGAGGGAGGGAAGGAAGATGTTGAATTTTTTGTAAATTCCTGTAAGGGAAAACGTTTGACCCGTAGACCACTGTAGAAACATGTAAGTGGTTTTGTGGTAAGGATTTAGGAAAACACCAGAAGGAGAAAATGTTATGAATATAGAAATTATTATCAGTGAAGAAGTTCTGTTTAGCCAGTTGGTAACTTCTGGTGAGTCTTGAATCGTATAGCCCACAATTAGCAGACCATCCAAGCCTATCTGCTCATGCACTCCTCTACGCTAATCGCCCTGAAGTTCTGGGGTCCAGGGAATTACTGTAGGAATTTATAGATTTTTTTGTAAATCTAAAAGCTGAATTTAGGGTCCTGTTGTAGCCTGGGTCATCTGAGAAGCAGCTGCCAAGATGGAATTAGATGTACAAGAGGGAGGATAGAGGCAAAAGGGAGCAAGAGCAGGAGGGGAACCCTAAAAAACTCCTAAGAAAGTCTTAGCCAGCAAGTTGACATTAGAGGAGTCTCCTGTCCAGCAAGAATGGCCAGGGTCTAAGTCCCTTGCAGGGTTCAGTCCTTGGTTGGGAATGGCCTGGGGGAGGCATTGTCTCCAGCGAATGCTGGAGGGGGCAGACAGTGGCCATCAGCCAACCCCAGGTCTCCTGCAGGCTCTGTTAGTGGAGCTGTGAGTAGCCACCTCCATGGCTCCATATCCCCTGAGCACCCGTAGATCTGATTTTATGTTGAATTACACGTAAAGGGCCCAAGACATCCTGGAAAGGTGATTCTACCTGGAAGAACACCTGTGTTCAGTCTCTCTATTAAAGAGAAGGTGAAAATGTTACTGGAAAAGGCAGTCTCCATCCAGACCCCCAGAGAGGGTTCTTGGATCTTGCACAGGAAGGGTGAGAAGGAGATATTTTATTGAAAGCTACTTCTTTACAGAGTAGGGCATCCTCAGTAAGCAAGCAGAGGAAGGCACCATCTTTAAGTTTTTCATATATGGGGGTCTTGTCTATGTAAAGACTATAAACTAAATTGTGCCTATGTATGGCTGAGCAGACAGAATGACAAAATTTATTATTCTGTTGACTTAAAGAAAACTATCCTTGACATTCTATTGTGTGAATACATCAAAGCATAACTATAATATTGCCAATGTTGTAAAACCCCAACTCTACAAAAATTAGCCAGGCATGGTAATGCATACCTCTAGTCCCAGTTTCTCGAGAGACTGAGGTGGGAGTGAGAGGTGAAGCCAGCTGGACTTCCTGGGTGGAGTGGGGACTTGGAGAACTACTCTGCCTAGCTAGAGGATTGTAAATGCACCAATCAGCACTCTGTAAAAATGCACCAATCAGTGCTCTGTGTCTAGCTAAAGGTTTGTAAATGCACCAATCAGCACTCTGTAAAATGGACCAATCAGAGCTCTGTAAAATGGACCAATCAGCAGGACGTGGGTGGGACCAAATAAGGGAATAAAAGCTGGCCACCCGAGCCAGCAGCAGTAACCCACTGGGGTTCCCTTCCATGCTGTGGAAGCATTGTTCTTTTGCTCTTCACAATAAATCTTGCTGCTGCTCACTCTTTGGGTGCACACTACCATTAAGAGCTGTAACACTCTCCACGAAGGTCTGCGGCTTCACTCCTGAAGTCAGCGAGACCACGAGACCACGAATCCACCAAAAGAAAGAAACTCTGGGCACATTTGAACATCTGAAGGAACAAACTCTGGACACACAATTTTTAAAAGCTGTAACACTCACAGTGAGGGTCCACGGCTTCATTCTTGAAGTCAGCGAGACCAAGAACCCACTGGAAAGAACAAATTCAGGACACAGGAGGATCATTGGAGCTCATGAGGTCAGGGTTGCAGTAAGCTATGATGGCTCAACTGCACTCCAGTCTGGGTGACAGAGTAAGACCCTGTTTCAAAAAGAAAAGAAAAAAGTAACCACTTTCTTTGCTCATCTATAGGAAGCAATTCCTTATCCATTCAAGTGTTATGAGGTCGGATGTGGTGGCTCACACCTGTAATCCCAGCACTTTGGGAGGGCGAGGCAGGCAGATCACCTGAGGTCAGGAGTTCGAGACCAGCCTGGCCAGTATGGTGAAACCCCGTTTCTATTAAATGTACAAAAATTAGCCAGGCATGGTGGCGCACACCTGTAATCCCAGCTGCTCGGGAGGCTGAGGCAGGAGAATCACTTGAACCCAGGAGATGGAGGTTGCAGTGAGCTGAGATCATGCCACTCCACCCCAGCCTGGGTGACAGAGAGAGACTCCATTTCAAAAATAATAATAATAAGTTTTATCATGAGATTGCAGCAATTCAGTCACATTTCAGGCTCCACTTCCAACTCTAGTCTCTATTTCCACAACATCTGCAGTTCCTTCCTTCCCTGAAGTCTTGAACCCTTCCTCAAAGTCATCCATGAGGGTGGGAATCAACTTCTTTCAGACTCCTGGTAATGTTGATATTTGACTTCCTCCCATGCATCACGAATATTCTTAATGACATCTAGAATGTTGAATCCTTTCTAAAAGTGTGTGTTTTTTGTGTGTTTGTTTGTTTTAAGCCAGTCAAATTTAGCAGTGGGGGGCCAGGGCGGAAGGATCACTTGAGCCCAGGAGCTCAAGACCAGCCTGGGCAATATAGGGAGACCTCTTCTCTATTAAAAATCAAAAAAATGGCTGGGCGTGGTGGCTCACGCCTGTAATCCCAGCACTTTGGGAGGCCAAGGTGAGTGGATCACGAGGTCAGGAGATTGAGACCGTCCTGGCTAAAACGGTGAAACCCTGTCTCTACTAAAAACACAAAAAGTTAGCCGGGCGTGGTCGCGGGCGCCTGTAGTCCCAGCTACTTGGGAGGCTGAGGCAGGAGAATGGCATGAACCCAGGAGGCGGAGCTTGCGATGAGCCGAGATCGCACCACTGCAATCCAGCCTGGGCGACAGAGTGAAACTCCGTCTCAAAAAAAATAAATAAATAAAAATTAAAATTAAAAAAATTAGCCAGGTGTTGTTGCACACACCTATACCTACTCAGGAGACTAAGGTGGAAAGATCACTGAGCCCAGGAGGTCGAGGCTGCAGTGAGCCTCAGCACTCCAGTCCGGACAACACAGCAATGATCACACCTCAGCACTCCAGTCTGGACAACACAGCAGGATCCTGTCTCAAAAACAAAACAAAACTTGTGTCACTTTCCTGGTCATTCATGGACAAACATATGCTTAGAGTGGCAAAAATTTGAGTTGCCCACCTGGCACATTCCCAGCTGAGTTGAAACAAGGTGACACGCTGCCTTCTTGTTTCAACTCTCCCACCGCAAGCAAATGTTGTTTACAAAATCTAGCGCCACATTGTTCCTATTTTGTGAGTTTGGGTGGTGATTTTGCCTGTGAAATGGCCCCCAAGCATGGTGGTTGAAGGGTGATCTAGTGTTTCAAGTACAAGAAAGTTGCAATGTGCCTTACAGAGAAAATATGTGCGTGAGATAAGCTTCATTCGGGTGTCAGAGTGCTGTTGGCCAGGAGTTCATGAATGAATATGTATTAACCAAGATGTCTTTAAACAGAACTACATGTAAAACAAGAGTTAATGAATGAACAACATATATTAAATAAAGTGTCTTTAAACAGAACCACACATAAAACAAGGCTACGTATTGATCAGTTTACAAAATATTGGGACAGAGGCTCTCAGGATCCTAACCGTGTATTTCTCCTGTGAACAAATTCAGTGATTGCAGTGACCTTATGAAACATGACTACTGGGTGGGCACGGTGACTCACACCTGTGATCCCATCACTTTGGGAGGCCAAGATGGGCAGATCACCTGAGGTTAGGAGTTGGAGACCAGCCTGGCCAACATAGTGAAACCCCATCTCTACTAAAAATACAAAAATTTGCCAGGCGTGGTGGTGGCACATGCCTGTAATCCCAGCTACTCAGAAGGCTGAGGCAGGAGAATCGCTTGAGCCCAGGAGGCAGGGGATGCACTGAGCTGAGATCACACCACTGCACTCCAGCCTGGGTGACAGATCGAGACTCTGTCTCAAAAAAAAAAAAAGATAGAAAAACTGTGTTAAAAAGTCAACATAAGGCTGGGCGTAGTGGCTCACACCTGTAATCCTAGCACTTTAGGAGGCAGAGGCTGGAGGATCACTTGAGCCTAGGAGTTCGAGACCAGCCTGGGCAACATGACGAAACCCCGCCTCTACAAAATATACAAAAATTAGCTGGGTGCGGTGGTGTGTGCCTGTATTACCAGCTACTTGGGAGGCTGAGGCACGAGAATTGCTTGAACCCAGGAGGCGGAGGTTGCAATGAGCCGAGATGGCACCACTGCACTTCAGCTTGGGCAACAGAGCGAGACTCCGTCTCAAAAAAAATAAAGAAAAAAGTCAACGTTATATGCAGTGGCAAAATTCTAGAGAAGCCATAAACTGATAGCCCTGCTACTCTGTCTGGCCCACACATTGTAACAAACCATTCCAATTTAGTTGCTAACACTGAAAATTGCAGTGCCTGGCAATGAAGCTTCCACAAGGGGGTGTTTCCCAAAACACTTGACTGACTGGGCTAAATACCTGCTTGGCCCTGAAGGCATTTGAGTTTGTAACTTGCACTCCCAAGGCATTCTTTTTAGTTCAGAAATATTACAAAGAGTCCCCTTTTCCCTATTATTTTGAAAGTGTTGATAATATATTAAGGCGTAATTAAGATTTTAGCAGCTAAATGTTCTCACCACGAAAACCAAAACTCGAAATTCCCGTAACTAGGTGAAGTGATAAATATGTTAACTTACTTGATTGTGGTCATCATTTCACAAATATTGTACACCTTAAACTTAAACTTTATTTGTCAATTACAACTCAATAAAGCTGGAGAAAAATAAAAACTAAGATTCATAAGATTATTGTGAATAAGATAAATATATAGCTCTTAATAATGCACTCAAGTATTTCAACACGGAAAACGTAATTTCCCCTTCATTTCATCTTTTTAAAAATGTACACTAAATACAGTCCATTCTCATTATGCGTGATACTCATGTTTTGTTTTGTTTTTTTGAGACAGAGTCTCACTCTGCCACCCAGGCTGGAGTGCAGTGGTTTGATCTCGCTTCACTGCAACCGCCCCTCAGTAGAAACGATAGAAGAAGAGGGAATCCTCCCTAACACATTTTATGAGGCCAGCATTATCCTAATACCAAAACCTGGCAGAGACACAACAAAAAAAGAAAATTTCAACTGGGTGCAGTGGCTCACACCTATAATCCCAGCACTCTGGGAGGCCGAGGTGGGTGGATCACAAGGTCAGGAGATCGAGACCATCCTGGCTAACATGGTGAAACCCCTTCTCTACTAAAAATACAAAAAAAAAAAAAAAATTAGCCAGGCATGGTGGAGGGCACCTGTAGTCCCAGCTACTCAGAAGACTGAGGCAGGAGAATGGCGTGAACCCAGGAGGCAGAGCTTGCAGTGAGCCAAGATGGCGCCACTGCACTCCAGCCTGGGCGACAGAGCAAGACTCCATCTCAAAAAAAAAAAGAAAAAAAGAAAAAAAAAAAGGATAAAGAAAATTTCAGGCCAATATCCCTGATGAAAATTGATGCAAAAATCCTCAATAAAATACTGGCAAACCAAATCCAGCAGCACATCAAAAAGCTTATCCATCACGATCAAGTTGGCTTCATCCCTGGGATGCAAGGCTGGTTCAACATACACAAATCAATAAACGTAATCCAGCATATAAACAGAACCAACGACAAAAACCACATGATTATATAAATAGATGAAAAAAAGGCCTTCAACAAAATTCAACAGCCCTCATGCTAAAAACTCTCAATAAACTAGGTATTGATGGAACATATCTCAAAATAATAAGCTATTTATGAAAAACCCACAGCCAATATCATACTGAATGGGCAAAAACTGGAAGCATTCCCTTTGAAAACCAGCACAAGACAAGGATGCCCTCTCTCACCACTCCTATTCAACATACTTCTGGCCAGGGCAATCAGGCAAGAGAAAGAAATAAAGGGTATTCTATGGTATTCAGGGACTATGTCCCTGTTTGCAGATGACATGATTGTATATTTAGAAAACCCCATCGTCTCAGCCTAAAATCTCCTTAAGCTGGCCGGGTGCGGTGGCTCATGCCTGTAATCCCGGCACTTGGGGAGGCCGAGGTGGGTGGATCATGAGGTCAGGAGATCGAGACCATCTGGCTAACACGGTGAAAACCTGTCTCCACTAAAAATACAAAAAAACTAGCCGGGCGTGGTGGCGGGTGCCTGTACTCCCAGCTACTTGGGAGGCTGAGGCAGGAAAATGGCGTGAACTCGGGAGGTGGAGCTTGCAGTGAGCTGAGATCATGCTACTGCACTCCAGCCT
The DNA here is from genome assembly GCF_024542745.1 of Macaca thibetana thibetana. Taxonomy (NCBI): domain Eukaryota; kingdom Metazoa; phylum Chordata; class Mammalia; order Primates; family Cercopithecidae; genus Macaca; species Macaca thibetana. The sequence goes on from NC_065584.1 coordinate 16,060,178, forward strand.
GGGCGACAGAGTGAGACTCTGAAAAAAAAAAAAAAGAATTCTCCTTAAGCTGATAAGCAACTTCAACAAAGTTTCAGGATACAAAATCAATGTACAAAAATCATGAGCATTCCTATACACCAATAACAGACAGAGAGTTTGGCTCATGAAAATGGCCAAATCGTGAGTGAACTTCCATTCACAATTGCTACAAAGAGAATAAAATACCTAGGAATCCAACTTACAAGGGATGTGAAGGACCTCTTCAAAGAGAACTACAAATCACTGCTCAATGAAATAAGAGGACACAAACAAACAGAGGAGCATTCCATGCTCATGGATAGGAAGAATCAATATCGTGAAGATGGCCATACTGCCCAAGGTAATTTATAGATTCAATGCCATCCCCATCAAGCTACCAATGACTTTCTTGACAGAATTGAAAAAAACTACTTTAAAGTTCATATGGAACCAAAAAAGAGCCCGCACTGCCAAGACAATCCTAAGCAAAAAGAACGAAGCTGGAGGCATCATGCTACCTGACTTCAAAATATACTACAAGGCTACAGTAACCAAAACAGCATGGTACTGGTACCAAAACAGATATATAGACCAATGGAACAGAACAGAGGTCTCAGAAATAACACCACACATATACAACCATCTGATCTTTGACAAACCTGACAAAAACAAGAAATGGAGAAAGGATTCCCTATTTAATAAATGATGCTGGGAAAACTGGCTAGCCATATGTAGAAAGCTGAAACTGGATCCCCTCCTTACAGCTTATACAAAAATTAATTCAAGATGGATTAAAGACTTAAATGTTAGACCTAAAACCATACAAACTGTAGAAGAAAACCTAGGCAATACCATTCAGGATGCAGACATGGGCAAGGATTTTATTTTATTTATTTATTTATTTTTTTTTTTTTGAGACGGAGTCTTGCTCTGTCGCCCAGGCTGGAGTGCAGTGGCGCGATCTCGGCTCACTGCAAGCTCCGCCTCCCGGGTTCACGCCATTCTCCTGCCTCAGCCTCCTGAGTAGCTGGGACTACAGGCGCCCGCCACCGCGCCCGGCCAATTTTTTTTTTTTTGTATTTTTAGTAGAGACGGGGTTTCACCGTGGTCTCGATCTCCTGACCTTGTGATCCGCCCGCCTCGGCCTCCCAAAGTGCTGGGATTACAGGCGTGAGCCACCGCGCCTGGGCAAGGACTTTATGACTAAAACACCAAAAGCAATGGCAACGCTGTTCAGCTCCCACTTATAAGAGAGAACATGTGGTGTTTGGTTTTCTGTTCCTGCATTAGTTTGCTGAGGATAATGGCTTCCAGCTCCATCCATGTCCCTGCAAAGGACGTGATCTCATTCCTTTTTATGACTGTGTAGTATTTCATGGTGTATATGTACCACATTTTCTTTATCCAGTCTAACACTGATGGGCATTTAGGTTGATTCCATGTCTTGTTATTGTGAATAGTGATGCAATAAACATATGTGTATATGTATCTTTATAAGAGAATAATTTATATTCCTTTGGGTACATACCCAGTAAAGAGATTGCTGGGTCAACTGGTATTTCTGATTCTAGATCTTTGAGGAATCACCACACTGTCTTCAACAATGGTTGAACTAACTTACGTTCCCACCAACAGTATAAAAGCATTCCTATTTCTCCACAGCCTCACCAGCATCTGTTGTTTCTTGACTTTTTAATAATCGCCATTCTGACTGGCATGAGATGGTACTCATTGTAGTTTTAATTTGCATTTCTCTAATGATCAGTGATGCTGAGCTTTTTTCATATGTTTTTTGGCCACATGAATGTCTTCTTTTGAAAAGTGTCTGTCTGTTCATATCCTTTGCCCACTTTTTAATAGAGTTGTTTGTTCTGGTTCTTGTACATTTGTTTAAGTTCCTTGTAGATTCTGGATATTAGACCTTTGTCAGATGGATAGATTGCAAAAACTTTCTCCCATTCTGTGGGCTGTCTGCTCACACTGATGATAGTTTATTTTGCTTTGCAGAAGCTCTTTAGTTTAATTAGATCCCATTTGTCAATTTTTGCTTTTGTTGCAATTGCTTTTGACATTTTCATCATGAAATCTTTGACCAGGCTTATGTCCTGAATAGTATTGCCAAGATTTTCTTCTAGGGTTTTTACAGTTTTGAGTTTTACATTTAAGTCTTCAATCCATATTGAGTTAATTTTTGTATAAGGTGTAAGGAAGGGGTCCAGTTTCAATTTTCTGCATATGGCTAGCCAGTTCTCCTAGCACGATTTATTAAATAGAGAATCCTTTTCCCATTGCTTATTTTTGTCAGGTTTGTCAAAGATCAGATGGTTGTAGATGTGCAGTCTTATTTCTGAGTTCTGTATTTTGTTCCATTGATCTATGTATCTGTTTTTGTACCAGCACCATGCTGTTTTGGTTACTGTAGCCTTGTAGTGTGGTTAGATATCTTTAGTGTGATGCTCCCAGTTTTGTTCTTTTTGCTTAGGATTGTCTTGGCTATATGGGCTCTTGCTTGGTTCCATACGAATTTGAAAGTAGTTTTTGCTAATTCTGTGAAGAATGTCAATGGTAGCTTAATGGGACTAGCATTGAATCTATAAATTACTTTGGGCGGTAAGGCCATTTTCATGATATTGATTCTTCCTATCCTTGAGCATGGAATGGTTTTCCATTTGTTTGTATCCTCTCTGATTTCCTTGAGCAGTATTTTGTAACTCTCCTTGAAGAGGTACTTATCTTCCCTTGTTAGCTGTATTACTAGGTATTTTATTCTCTTTGTACCAATTGTAAATGGGAGTTCATTCATGATTTGGCTCTCTGCTTATCTATTGTTGGTGTATAGGAATGCTTGTGAATTTTGCACATTGATTTTGTATCCTGAGACTTTGCTGAATTTGCTTAATAATCTTGTGGCCAGGTGCGGTGGCCCATGCCAATAATCCCAGCATCTGGGGAGGCTGAGGTGGGCGTGTCATCTGAGGTTAGGGGTTCAAGATCAGCCTGGCCAACATGGCAAAACCCTGTCTCTACTAAAAATACAAAAATTAGCTGGGTGTGGTGGCACGCAGTTGCAGTCCCAGCTACTCAGGAGACTGAGAAACAAGAATTGCTGGAACCCAGGAAGCAGAGGTTGCAGGGAGCCAAGATCATGCCATTGCACTCCAGCCTGGGTGACAGGGCAAGACTGTCTCAAAAAAAAAAAAAAAAAAAAAAAAAATTTGGGGCTGAAACAATGGGGTTTTCTAGATATAAAATCTGCAAACAGAGACAGTTTGACTTCCTTTCTTCCTGTTATAATATCCTTTATTTCTTTCTCTTGCCTGATCACCCTGGCCAGAGCTTCCAGTACTATCTTGAATAGGAGTGGTAAGACGAGGCATCCTTGTCTTGTGCTAGTTTTCAAGGGGAATACTTCCAGCTTTTGCCCATTCAGTATGATATTGGCTATGGGTTTTTCATAAATGGTTCTCATTATTTTTACATATGTTCCATCAATATCTAGTTTATTGAGACTTTCTAACATGAAGGGATGTTGAATTTTATCAAAGGCATTTTTTTCATCTAATGAGATAGTCATGTGGTTTTTGTCTTTAGTTCTATTTATGTGATAAATTATGTTTATTCGTTTGCATATGTTGAACCAGGCTTGCATCCCAGGGATAAAGCCAACTTGATCGTGGTGGATAAGCTTTTTGATGTGCTGCTGGATTCAGTTTGCCAGTATTTTATTGAGGGTTTTTGGATCAATGTTCATCATGGATATTGGCCTGAAGTTTTCTTTTTTTTAATTGTATCTCTGCCAGGTTTTGGTATCAGGATGATGCTGGCCTCATAAAATGAATTAGGGAGGAGTTACTCCTTTTCAATTGTTTGAAATAGTTTCAGAAGAAATGGTCCCAGCTCCTCTTTGATCTCTGGTAGAATTCAGCTATAAATCTGTCTGATCCTGGGCTTTTTTGTGTCTGTAGGCTATTTATTACTGCCTCAATTTCAGAACTTGTTATTGGTCTATTCAGGGATTCAACTTCTTCCTGGCTCAGTCTTGGGAAGGTGTATGTGTTCGGGAATCTATCCTTTTCTTCTAGATTTTCTAGTTTATTTGCATAGAGCTGTTTATAGTATTTTTGTATTTGTATAATATTATTTGTATTTCTGTGGGGTCAGTGGTGATATTCCCTTTATCATTTTTTATTGTGTCTATTTGATTCTTCTCTCTTTTATTCTTTGTAAGTCTAGCTAGTAGTCTATCTATTTTATTAATTTTTTCAAAAAACCAGCTCCTGGAGTTGTTGATTTTTTTAAAGTGTTCTTTCTGTCTCTATCTCCTTCAGTTCTGCTCTGATCTTGGTTATTGCTTGTCTTCTGCTAGATTTGGGGTTTGTTTGCTCTTGGTTCTCTAGTTCTTTTAGTTGTGACATTAAGATGTCGATGTAAGATCTTTCCAGCTTTTTTATGTGGGCCTTTAGTGCTATAAATTTCCCTCCTAACACTGCTTTAGCTACATCTCAGAAATTATGGTACATTGTCTCTTCATTTTCATTGGTTTCAAATAACTTCTAGATTTCTGCTTTAATTTCATAATTTACCTGAGAGTCATTCAGGAGCAGGTTGTTCAATTTCCATGTAGTTGTGTGGTTCTGAGTGAGTTTCTTAGTCTTGAGTTCTAATATAATGGCACCATGGTCTAAGAGACTTTTTGTTATGATTTCAGTTCTTTTGCATTTGCTGAAGAGTGTTTTACTTCCAGTTAAGTGATTGATTTTAGAGTAAGTTGCCATGTGGCATCAAGAAGAATTTATATTCTATTGTTTTGGGGTGGAGAGTTTTATAGATATCTACCAGGTCCACTTAAGCCAGAGCTGAGTTCAAGTCCTGAATATCCTTGTTAATTTTCTGTCTTGATGATCTGTCTAATATTGACAGTTGGGTGTTAAAGTCTCCCACTATTATTGTTTGGGAGTCTAAGTCTCTTTGTAGGTCTCTAAGAACTTGTTTTATGAATCTGGGTGCTCTTGTACTGGGTGCATATATATTTAGAATAGTTAGGTCTTGTTGCTGAATTGAGCCCTTTACCATTATGTAATGCCCTTCTTTGTCTTTTTCAATCTTTGTTGGTTTAAAGTTGGTTTTGTCAGAAACTAGGATTGTAACCCCTATGTTTTTCTGCTTTCCATTTGCTTGGTAGGTTTTCCTCCACCACTTTATTTTGAACTTATGTGTGTCTTTGCATGTAAGATGGGTCTCTTGAATACAGCACACTGATGGGGCTTGACTCTTTATCCAGCTTGCCATTCTGTGTCTTTTAATTGGGGCAGTTAGCCAATTTCCACTTAAGGTTAACATTGTTATGTGTGAATTTGGTCCTGTCATCATGATGCTAGCTGGTTATTTTCCAGCCTTGTTGAGATAGTTACTTCATAGTGTCATTGGTCTGTGTATTTCAGTGTGTTTTTGTAGTGGCTGGTAACGTTTTTTCCCTTTCCATACTTAGTGCTTCCTTCAGGAACTCTTGCGAGGCAGTTTTAGAAGTGAAAAATTTCCTAAGCATTTGCTTGTCTGAAAAGGATTTTATTTCTCCTTCACTAATGAAGTTTAGTTTGGCCAGATATAAGATTCTGGATTGGAAATGTTTTTTATTTAAGAGTGTTGAATACTGGCCCCCAATTTCTTGTGGCTTGTAGGGTTTCTGCTGAGAGGCCCACTGTTATTCTGATGAGGTTCCCTTTGTAGGTGACCTGGCCTTTCTTCTTGCATTTTGACTTTGGAGAATCTGATAATTATGTGTCTTGGGTTTCTTGGGCTGATCTTCTCATGGAGTATCTTACTGGGGTTCTCTGGATTTCCTGAATTTCAATGTTGGCCTGCCTTGTTAGGTTGGGGAAGTGCTCCTGGATGATATCCTGAAGTATGTTTTCCAGCTTGGTTCTGTTCTTCCCATCTCTTTCAAGTGGCCCAATCAGTCATAGATTCAGTCTTTCTACATAACCTCATAGTTCTCGGAGGTTTTGTTCATTCCTTTTCATTTTTTTCCCCTCTAATCTTGTCTGCTTGTCTTATTTCAGCAAGACAGTCTTCAAGCTCTGAAATTCTTTCCTCTGCTTGGTCTGTTTGGCTATTGATATTTGCGGTTGCATTGTGCAGTTCTTGGGTTGTGTTTTTGGCTCCATATGGTCATTTACATTCCTCTCTAAACTGGTTATTCTGGTTAACAGCTCCTGTAATATTTTCTCATAGTTCTTAGCTTCTTGTATTGGGTTAGAACATGCTCCTTTAGCTCAGCAAAGTTTGTTATTACCTACCTTCTGAAGCCTACTTCTGTCAATTCATCCATCTCAGCCTCAGGCCAGTTCTGTGCCATTGCTGGAGAGGTGTTGCAGTCATTTGGAGGAGAAGAGGCACTCTGGGTTTTTGAATTTTCAGCATTTTTGTGTTGATTCTTTCTCATCTTCCTGAATTTATCGAACTTTGGTCTTTGGCGCTGCTGACCTTTGGATGGGGTTTTTGTGGGGACATTTTTGTTGATATTGTTGCTGTTGTTGCTTTCTGTTTGTTTTTCTTTTAACAGTCGGGTCCCTCTTCCACAGGGCTGCTGCAGTTTGCTGGGGGTCCACTCTAAACCTTATTTTCCTGGGTTCTTCCCACCCCTGGAGGTGTCACTGCTGTTCTGCAATGGAGGCTGCAGAACAGCAAAGATGGATGCCTGTTCCTTCCTCTGGGATCTCTGTCCCAGAGGGGCACTCACCTGATGCTAACAGAAATGCTCCTGTAGAGTGTCTGATGACCCCTGCTGTCATGGGGGGCAGGTCTCACCCAGTCAGAAAGCAGAAGATCAAGGACTTGCTTAACGAAGCACTCTAGCTGCCACTTAGCAGAGGGAGTGCACTGCGCTGGGGGGAGTCCCACTCCCCAGACTGCCCAGATTCCACAGAGCCAGCAGGGGGAAAGACTAAGTCTGCTGAACTGCAGAGATTGTGGCCGCCCCTCCCCCGCAGGGGTTCCATCCCAGGGATGTCAAAGTTCTGTCCATAAAACCCTGGCTGGAACTGCTGAAGTTCCCACAGGGAGGCCCTGCCCAGTGAGAAGATACGGGTCTGAGTCTGGCCACGGTCTTCCACAGCCACTGTGCCGCGCTGTGGGGAACTGCTCCTGGGTCCAAACCCCCCAGTCGCCCCAGCACCAGCAGGGGAAAACAGCAGACTGGAGCTGCAGTAATGCCGGCTGCCCCTTCCCCTAGGAACTCCATAATCTTAGCAGCTGACAAGAACCTACACAGCTCTGTACTTGTGACCCAAGGATCTCGCGGCGCGGGCTCACGAGGGGATCTCCTGATCTGTGGGTTGCACAGATCTGGGGTAAAAGCGTGGTTTCCCAGGCAGGGTAGCACAATCACTCACCGCCTCCCTTGGCTGGGGGTGGGAGCTGCCCTTGCTCCATGTAGCTCCCGGGTGGGCTGTCACTCCACCCTGCCTTTCCTCACTTTCTATGGATCATGCCAACTGCCTAGTCAGTCCCAGTGAGAGATCCTGGATACCTTAGTTGCCAGTATAGGATTCATTCACCGTTTTCATTCATCTCAGTGGGAGCCTCCAACCACAGCAGCTTCTAGTCGGCCATCTTGGTCCTTGGCTGGGTATTTGGCTACTGTCTCGTGTCTCTTCACATTGCAGGACTCTTTCCCTTGCTACAGACAGGTGAACAGGTCTGGCTTGGAGATAGTGACACCATTTCTTGACTTCAGAGGTGCCCTGGAGTCTTAGCTATGAATTTTCCAATACCAGCAGTTGACAGAGCGGTGGAGGCTGAGGCTGTGGCAGAATCACCTAGAACTCCTGGAGCAGAGGACACAGGGCAGTGAAGACCTAACCCTGAGCTCTGGATGGAGTGAGTGACAAAAGCAGGTATGCATTTTGACTAGCTGCCCACATAAAAAGTTCGGAGGATAGGCAGAGATTTCCATTGAGCTGGCAATCTGTAATACAGAAGGGTCCTCAATGTATTCTGAATGGTTTACCCAATTCTCTCTACAGAAATTGTTGCTGACATTTCAGAGATAACATGCCCAATTTTCATGCAGTCTTACTTATTTTTATATTTTTATATAGTGCACATGTAATCACTCTTTGGCAATTGGATGTGAGCAAAGGATATATAAGATATTTAAGACAAGATTTAAGAAAGAGACTGAGAAGGAAGACGGAGAAACTTTGAAAGGGATGAAGAATAACTTGGACACTTTACAATTTGGCCTACAACAGCCCTGGTCATGCCATGCAGATTGTTAGCTTGTGAGTCTTTGTTTGTTCGTTTGTTTGAGGTGGAGTCTTGCTCTGTCGCCTAGGCTGGAGTGCAGTGGCACGATCTTGGCTCACTGCAAGCTCCGCCTCCCGGGTTCATGCCATTTTCCTGCCTCAGCCTCCTCAGCACCTGGGACTACAGGTGCCCACCACCACACCCGGCTAATTTTTTTTTTTTTTTTTTTTTTTGTATTTTTAGTAGACATGGGGTTTCATCGTGTTAGTCAGGATGGTCTCGATCTCCTGACCTCATGATCCACCTGCCTTGGACTCCCAAAGTGCTGGGATTACAGGCATGAGCCACCGCACCTGGCTTGTGAGTCTTTTAAGCACGTGTTCCATTAGTTTCCAGTCTCTGTTATAAAGACAGAAGATAAAGTAAAGGCTATCCAAGTACTATGCCATGCTTGGAGTCCTGTAAGTTTATTTTCAATTACATATTGTATATCCTGGGATATTTTTGAAGTTTCTGACTTATCTAGTACAAGCAGAATCCCAATATCAAACATTTGGTCATGGTAAAATTGTCATATTGTATCCATAATTTGCTTAAAAATGTATATCTGTTGCTAAACTGCATGTGGATGATACAAAAGTAAACTTCTAAAATATTTGGCATCTGCTCTATTAATTTACCATATTAACAATCAGTAACGAAGTATGGTTTTTAAAAAATTAACAGAGAACATATTTAACCTTCCTAAATGTATTATAATATGTATATACTATAATGTACTCTTAACAAAATGGCTTCTTTTAAAGTATTGTCTTGGTCATTTGAAGAGGAAAAGCTGTAAACCTTGTTGATGAGGCAGCTTAGTGTGGTAGAAAGGACATTGAACTAGGGGCCCAGAGCCCCACTTTTAAGCTTCATCTTTTCTCTTGCCAGCTATGAGAACCAAAAACAAGCCCTGAGCCTCTCTGAATTTAATTTTCCTCATCAGCAAAGTTAGAGGCTTGGGTTTCATGACTTCTGGGGTTTGCGTCCACTCTAACCATCTATGATTGTGTTTATTTTTATTATTAGAAGTGCTTCCTACATATTGTTAGACTCATTGATAAAAATTGTAATATAAGAAAATATCAATCATTTTTTAGCAGGAGACCTATAGGATGTGAAATTATATTCAAGCTCATTCTTGTTGGTATAAAAATGAAAATATGTTTTATTATGAAAAGCCCTTTAAACACAGGCTAATCTATGAGCCATCACATCCCCAGATAAATTGAAATTGAAATATGATAATCTTATAAAGAATCCCATACGTTGTACATGTGAATTAAGCTCCTTTTTAGAAGTTGCAACATTTCCAGAGAGTCTCTCTGGGGAGTTGTTTTGTTGTTGTTGTTGTTGTTTTTGTTTGTTTTTGTTTTGTTTTTCTTTTTTCTTTTCCTTAAGTAAAATATTCTCAAGTTAAAAGTTAAATCTTTAGTTAAATATGAAAAATTTCACACATGTATTTGTTTCCTTGGGCTGCCATAACAAAATACCATACACTGGGTGGCTTAAACAATCAACATTTATTGCTCACCGTTCTGGAGACTGGGAAGTCCAAAATCAAGATGCCAGCCGATTTGGTTTCTGGTGAGTGCTCTCCTCCTGGCTTGCAGATGACAGCCTTCTTGCTGTGTCACATATTGAAACAGTTACTGAATATAAATTCTTATCATTCATAGACAGGCTACTGAAAGGATGACAACTTTTTAAGACATTTTTTGTTGAGACAAGGTCTCCCTATGTTGCCCAGGCTGGTCTCGAACTCTTGAGCTCAAGAGATCCTCCTGCTGTGGCCTCCCAAAGTGCTGAGATTACAGGGGTGAGCCACTGTGCCTGGGCAAGATGACAACTGAAAATACTTGTTCACTGTACATTTACTGAGTGTCTCATTTAAGTCAATCAATAGATTAATGCTTACGTAATATTGCCATATAATTTAGACTGCTAAATGACATGTTGATATTGTTTAACAAATGGTATTTATACAACGATATATATAAAAGCAGGATTCTTTTGTATCTTAGAAGTTAACAATTGGTACTCAAATAATATTTAGTCAATATTCTATTTGGTATCATAGTAGTTTAGCACTCCAATGTTAAGTAGCCCTCTTTCCTAAAAACAGAAGGGCTTTATCTTTTTCATTATAAATAGACCTAAAGATATCCTTAGAGTCAATTTTTTTGTATTGAACTTTCTCTTTAGTTGCCATTACATGTAGTTCAATTATGACTCTTTCCCAGGGTTCAACTTCACTCACCTTGGTTACATGGATGTCATCACCTGAATGCTTTGTATCAACAATTGTTTTAAACATGAAAAGCAGTTGTAGTAAAATTAAGACCTTGCATTTCATTCCCAGACATTCTATTAACTTAAGTTGTGGGGATAGTGGGGTGCACCAAGATTCTAATGGGTTTAGTATAATCAAAACACTACTAGGAAGAAATAAGATTAAAGTAAATAATATGTATTGATTATATAGGCTGGGTGTGATGGCTCATGCCTGTAATCACACTTTGGAAGGCTGAGGCGGGATGACCTGTTGAGGCCAAAAGTTCAAGACCAGCCTGGGCAACATAGTGAGGCCCCATCTCTACATAAAATATTTTTAAATATTAGTCAGGCATGATGGCACACACCTGCTGTCCTAACTACCCAGGAGGCTAAGGCAGAAGAATTGCCTGAGTCCAGAAACTCAAGACTGCAATGAGCTATGATTGAGGCACTGCACTCCAGCCTAAGCAACAGAGTAAGACCTTGTCTCTAAACAAACAAACAAACAAAAAAAAAAAGAAAAGAAAAAAAGAAAAGAAAAAGAAGGAAACCTAAGCAATATAAATAAAAAGTGAAATAGTGAAGCCAAAGAAAAACAAATATAAACAAAAACAGTTTTTAAAAAGCCAGATTAAATAAAATATGTTATCCTCAAAGTAGCAACCATTACATTGACATTGATTTCTTCAGTAGAACAATGTAAGGCAGAAGACAATGGGAAAATATTGTTAATGTATTTTTCTAAAAATAACCATCAACCTAGAATTCTATGTCATTAAAAAATTGTCTATTAAGAATAAGAGAAAAATAGAAATATTTTTAGACAAATAAAAGCTAAGAGAATTTGCCAGCATCAAAATCTCACTACAGGAAATTACAAAAGATGCATTTCTGGCAAAAGGAAAATGATCCCATATGAAAGGTCTGAGTTGGGAGAAAAAATAAAGGGTAAAATAGGTAACAATAAGTGGGTAACTCCAAATGTATTAAATAAGAAAAAGAATGTCTTGTAGAGTTCTAAATAGATACACAGTACTAAGTAAATATTAGCAATAGGACAGTTGGTTTGACCATAATGATATCAGATAAAATTGACTTTAGCACAAAAACCAATACCAGAGATAATGACAGTCAGTTTATAATAATAAAAGGTCAATTAACCAGGAAGATACAACCATTTAAAATTTGTACTGTAGGCTGGCACAGTGGCTCACGCCTGTAATCCCAGTACTTTTGGAGACCAAGGCAGGAGGGTCCCTTGAGCCCAAGAGTTCAAGACCAGCCTGGGCAACACAGACCTCGACTCTATACAATTAATTAAGTTTGTACTCTAGTCCCAGCTACCTCGAAGACTGAGACCCCCCCCCCCCCCCCCCCCCCCCCCCCCCCCCCCCCCCCCCCCCCCCCCCCCCCCCCCCCCCCCCCCCCCCCCCCCCCCCCCCCCCCCCCCCCCCCCCCCCCCCCCCCCCCCCCCCCCCCCCCCCCCCCCCCCCCCCCCCCCCCCCCCCCCCCCCCCCCCCCCCCCCCCCCCCCCCCCCCCCCCCCCCCCCCCCCCCCCCCCCCCCCCCCCCCCCCCCCCCCCCCCCCCCCCCCCCCCCCCTTGAGCCCCCCCCCCCCCCCCCCCCCCCCCCCCCCCCCCCCCCCCCCCCCCCCCCCCCCCCCCCCCCCCCCCCCCCCCCCCCCCCCCCCCCCCCCCCCCCCCCCCCCCCCCCCCCCCCCCCCCCCCCCCCCCCCCCCCCCCCCCCCCCCCCCCCCCCCCCCCCCCCCCCCCCCCCCCCTCGCGCTCTCTGAAGATGCGCCGCGCTCGTGCCACCCCCCTCCACCGCCACTCTAGTACAATTTAATTAAGTTTGTACTCTAGACAGGAAGACCCCCCCCCCCCCCCCCCCCCCCCCCCCCCCCCCCCCCCCCCCCCCCCCCCCCCCCCCCCCCCCCCCCCCCCCCCCCCCCCCCCCCCCCCCCCCCCCCCCCCCCCCCCCCCCCCCCCCCCCCCCCCCCCCCCCCCCCCCCCCCCCCCCCCCCCCCCCCCCCCCCCCCCCCCCCCCCCCCCCCCCCCCCCCCCCCCCCCCCCCCCCCCCCCCCCCCCCCCCCCCCCCCCCCCCCCCCCCCCCCCCCCCCCCCCCCCCCCCCCCCCCCCCCCCCCCCCCCCCCCCCCCCCCCCCCCCCCCCCCCCCCCCCCCCCCCCCCCCCCCCCCCCCCCCCCCCCCCCCCCCCCCCCCCCCCCCCCCCCCCCCCCCCCCCCCCCCCCCCCCCCCCCCCCCCCCCCCCCCCCCCCCCCCCCCCCCCCCCCCCCCCCCCCCCCCCCCCCCCCCCCCCCCCCCCCCCCCCCCCCCCCCCCCCCCCCCCCCCCCCCCCCCCCCATTGCTCCCCCCCCCCCCCCCCCCCCCCCCCCCCCCCCCCCCCCCCCCCCCCCCCCCCCCCCCCCCCCCCCCCCCCCCCCCCCCCCCCCCCCCCCCCCCCCCCCCCCCCCCCCCCCCCCCCCCCCCCCCCCCCCCCCCCCCCCCCCCCCCCCCCCCCCCACCCCCCCCCCCCCCCCCCCCCCCCCCCCCCCCCCCCCCCCCCCCCCCCCCCCCCCCCCCCCCCCCCCCCCCCCCCCCCCCCCCCCCCCCCCCCCCCCCCCCCCCCCCCCCCCCCCCCCCCCCCCCCCCCCCCCCCCCCCCCCCCCCCCCCCCCCCCCCCCCCCCCCCCCCCCCCCCCCCCCCCCCCCCCCCCCCCCCCCCCCCCCCCCCCCCCCCCCCCCCCCCCCCCCCCCCCCCCCCCCCCCCCCCCCCCCCCCCCCCCCCCCCCCCCCCCCCCCCCCCCCCCCCCCCCCCCCCCCCCCCCCCCCCCCCCCCCCCCCCCCCCCCCCCCCCCCCCCCCCCCCCCCCCCCCCCCCCCCCCCCCCCCCCCCCCCCCCCCCCCCCCCCCCCCCCCCCCCCCCCCCCCCCCCCCCCCCCCCCCCCCCCCCCCCCCCCCCCCCCCCCCCCCCCCCCCCCCCCCCCCCCCCCCCCCCCCCCCCCCCCCCCCCCCCCCCCCCCCCCCCCCCCCCCCCCCCCCCCCCCCCCCCCCCCCCCCCCCCCCCCCCCCCCCCCCCCCCCCCCCCCCCCCCCCCCCCCCCCCCCCCCCCCCCCCCCCCCCCCCCCCCCCCCCCCCCCCCCCCCCCCCCCCCCCCCCCCCCCCCCCCCCCCCCCCCCCCCCCCCCCCCCCCCTGAGCCCAGGAGTTTAAAATCAGCCTGGACAACACAGCAAGACCCTGCCTCTGATGTTCAAAAAATAAATGCACTGGGGCACGGTGGCTCATGCCTGTAATCTCAGCACTTTGGGAGGCTGAGGTAGGTGGATCACTTGAGGTCAGGAGTTCGAGACCAGCCCAGACAACATGGTGAAACCCTGTCTCTACTAAAAACACAAGTTAGCTAGGCGTGTGGCACATGCCTGTAATCCCAGCTACTCGGGAGGCTGAGGCATGAGAATCACTTGAATCTAGGAGGTAGAGGTTGCAGTGAGCTGAGATCATGCCACTGCACTCTAGCCTGGGCAACACAGCAAGACCCTGTCTCAAAAAAATAAATATATATATATATACAAAATCACTTTTGAGTCACACTTTGTCAGAGATATCTGCTATTGCCTGCACATTATTTTCTGGATTATAACCTGGCACTTTTATCATAATTATGAAGGTGGCTAGGTTTCCAGTAAATATCAGCATTTTATATGGACAAAAGTAGTTAATAAAAATCAGTTCATTTACTATAAGCCAAATGTGCTTGTTCTTAATCTCACCCTTTCCCAAAGTTTTTGAAGCTTTGATGTGTTGGTTTTTGGTCTGTCCTTAACACAAAATGTACCTACAGACACTTCTGCAGTTAACCCTGAAAACAAATTGATGACACTTTCAAGGCAAAGCAGGAGCATTATCTGTTCCTTCAGTGTCCCCTCCCTGAATTCTGACTTCTGCTGCTCCATCATACCATCTGGCTGAACGCTGACATTTCAGTTTACCTACCTATGTGAGTTTAAAGACACCTACCTATGTGAGTTTAAAAGTGATCTTCACAATCTGTGAAATTTTATATACAACAAATTGGTTCTTAAAAATACAAAAATAACACCGGTCATTTTTTTTTTTTTTAGATGGAGTCTTGCTTTGTTGCCCAGGCTGGAGTGCAGTGGCACGATCTCAGCTCACTGTAACCTCCGCCTCTTGGGTTCAAGCAATTCTCTGGCCTCAGCGTCCCAAGTAGCTGGGATTACAGGCTTGCACTACCATGCCTGGCTAATTTTTTTATTTTTAGTACAAACGGGGTTTCACCATGTTGACAGACTGGTCTTGAACTCCTAACCTCAAGTGATCCACCCACCTCGGCCTCCCAAAGTGCTGGGATTACAGGTGTGAGCTACTGCACCCAGCCACATCGGTCACTTTTGTCATGCTGACAATTTGACATATAGACACATGCAGGAGAAAAGTTCCAATTTAGTCATCTGAACAACTGTAGCTTCTATATTTTTAATATGACAAACACACTGCCACTGAGTTTTCACACTGACAACTCCTTAAAAACTGACCATATACTGCCTGTGAAATAGTCTCAGCAAATCTCAAAGGATGGTAATGATTTAGATTATGTTCCCTCACCGCACTGCAGTTAAACTAAAAATCAATAACCAAACAACAACATAAAAGCTACTCCCTATGTGTGCGAGTCAAAAATGAAATCATAGTGATCTTATAGAACATTCTTAACAGAATGATAAGGAAAATACTTCATATCAAACCTGGTTGGGGTGTAACTAAAGCAGTTTTAGAGGAAAACATTTCATCTTAAAAGTGTATAGAACAGGCTGGGCGCGGTGGCTCACGCCTGTAATCCCAGCACTTTGGGAGGCCGAGGCGGGCGGATCACGAGGTCAGAAGATCAAGACCATCCTGGCTAACATGATGAAACTCTGTCTCTACTAAAAATACAAAACATTAGCCGGGCGTGGTGGCGGGCTCCTGTAGTCTCAGCTACTCAGGTGGCTGAGGCAGGAGAATGGCATGAACCCAGGAGGTGGAGCTTGCAGTGAGCCGAGTTCACACCACTGCACTCCAGCTGGATGACAAAGCAAGACTCCGTCTCAAAAACAAACAAACAAAAAGTGTATAGAACAGAGGTTCTTTTTTTTCTTTTTTTTTTGAGACGGATGCAAACTTAGATGATAAGACTATCAACAAAAGCAAGAAAATTATTGCCGTAAAAAGTCAGAAAAGGGCCGGGCACAGTGGCTCGTGCCTGTAATCCCAGCACTTTGGGAGTCTGAGGCAGGTGGATCATTTGAGTCCAGGAGTTCCAGACCAGCCTGGGTAACAGGGTGAGACCACATCTCTGAAAAACAATAAAATTAGCCAGGGGTGGTGGTGCACGCCTGTAGTCCCAGCTACTCAGGAGGCTGAGATGGGAGGACTGCTTGAGCCCGGAAAGTTGAGGCCACAGTAAGTCATGATTGCCACTGCACCACTGGGCTCCAGCCTGGGTGACAGAGTAAAACCCTGTTTCAAAAAAAAAAAAAAAAAAAGTCAGAGTAGTGGTTACATGGTTACATTTAGGGGAAGTAATTTTGAATAGGAAGAGATTTGCAGCAGCTTCTGAAGTGCTGGCCAAGTTTTTTTTTTTTTTTTTCCTGAAGTGCTGGCCAAGTTTTGTTTTGTTTTTGTTTTTGAGGCGGGGTCTCGCTTTGTCACCCAAGCTGGGGTGCAGTGGTGTGATCATGGCTTACTGTTGCCTTGACTTCCTGGGCTCATGCAGTCCTCCTACCTCAGCCTCCTGAGAAGCTGGGACCACAGGTGTACACCTAGCCTAGCTATTATTTTATTTTATTTTTATTTTACTTTATTTTATTTGTTTATTTATTTTACTTTATTTTGTTTTATGTTTATTTTATGTAGAGACAGGGTCTTACTGTGTTGCCCAGGCTGGTCTCAAACTCCTGGTTTCAATTCTCCTGCCTCGGCCTCCCAAAGTGCTGGGATTACAGGAATGAGCCACCACGACCAGCCCTGGGCAAGTTCTTTTTTCTTAATTGGGAAGTGTTTACATAGTTGTTTGCTTTGTAATATTTTCATTAAAATTATTTTGTTTATTCATTTACTTTTCTATAGATGGGGTCTTGCTATGTTGCCCAGGCTGGCCTCGAACTCCTGGCTTCAACTGATCCTCCCACAGACATCAACCACCACACCTGGCCAAAATTTTATTTTGAGATAATTATAGATGTACATGCAGTTGTAAGAAATAATATAAAGAGATCCCATGTACTTTTTACCCAGTTTCCTCCAAGGAAGGAACATTATATTACAATACAATTTGATAATATAATGCAATATAATATGATGATACAATATAATACAATATTATATCATAATGCAGTATTATATTGTAAAACTATATATAGTTCTATATCACAGTCAGGATATTTACACTGATGTAGTCAAGATACAGAGCATTTCCATTACCCTCCTCTTGCTGCTTTATGGCCATACTCACTTCCCTGCCACTCCGTAACTCTCACCTCCTTAACCTCTGGTAACCTGTAATCTGTTCTCCATTTCTATAATTTTTTTTTCTTTTTTGAGAGAGGGTCTTTATCATCCAGGCTGGAGTGTGGTGCCGCAATCTCGGTTCACTGCAGCCTTGACCTCTCAGGCTCAAGCCATCCTCCCACCTCAGCCTCCAAGTAGCTAGGACTACAGGCATGCCCAGCTAACTTTTTGTATATTTGGTGGAGATGGGGTTTTGCCATGTTGCCCAGCCTGGTCTTGAACTCCTAGGCTCAAGCAATCTGCCTCCCTCGCCCTCCCAAAGTGTTGGGATTATAGGTGTGAGCCACCAAGCCGGGCTCCTTTATATAATTTTATTATTTCAAGAACGTTTTATCTGGCCGGGCGCGGTGGCTCAAGCCTGTAATCCCAGCACTTTGGGAGGCCAAGACGGGTGGATCACGAGGTCAGGAGATCGAGACCATCCTGGCTAACACGGTGAAACCCCATCTCTACTAAAAAATACAAAAAACTAGCCGGGCGATGTGGCGGACGCCTGTAGCCCCAGCTACTAGGGAGGCTGAGGCAGGAGAATGGCGTAAACCCGGGAGGCGGAGCTTGCAGTGAGCTGAGATCCGGCCACTGCACTCCAGCCTGGGCGACAGAGCGAGACTCTGTCTCAAAAAAAAAAAAAAAAAGAACGTTTTATCTAAAATCACAAAGTACGCAACCTTTGGGGACTGGCTTTTTTCACTCAGCATAAATTTCTGGCTATCCATCCAGGCTGCTGTGTTCATCGGCAGTTTATTCCTTTTGATTGTTAAATACTCTCTCCGTCCGTTCTTACTGCTATAACACAATACCTTAGCCTAGGTAATTTATAAATAATAGAAACGTATTGCTCACAGTTCTCGAGACTGGGAAGTCCAAGATTAAGGCACTAGCAGATTTGGGTCTGGTCAGGGCTTCTCTCTGCTTCCAATATGGCTCCTTCTCACTGCTGTATTCTCACATGGCAGAAGGGTTGAATGCTTGTGTCCTCACATGGCAGAAGGGCAAAAGCCAAAAAGGATCAGACTCCCTCAATCCCTTTTACAAAGGCACTAATCCTATTCATGAGGGCAAAGCCCTCTTGACTAATCACCTCCTAAAGGCTTCACCTCTTAAAGCGATTGCATGGGGGATTAAGCTTCAACATGAATTTTGGAGAGGCACAAACATTTAAGCCATAGCAGATTGTATTCCATGGTGTGGATATACATTGTTCAACCACTCATCCGAACATCAGGGTTGTTTGCAGGTTTTGGCTATTACTAATAAACTGTTATAAACATTTATGTACAGGTTTTTTTGTGAACGTA